>NC_140572.1:1310585-1725585 GCF_057381845.1 Rhamphochromis longiceps | reverse complement strand
ATAGCACTCCTTTTATTGTGGTTACATGAATATGCATACACACAAAGAGTACCTTGCCCCCATGTGTGTGTGTGTGTGTGTGTGTGTGTGTGTGGGGTCAGAGTGTGACCCCATAAACAACTTCCCTTAACCTGCTGGTCTGGAAAATCCAACAGTTCATCTAAAGAAAAGGCACTTAGACTAGAACAGACGTAGCTACGTTAATCCTACCGTAAAACAATAAGACAAGGTACGACCTCTCTCATGCTCCTACACTGTAATCCCTAACAGTTGTTCTAGCTCATAACTAATAAGCTCATAACACTCAAATGTCGTTTTGTAGTTGAGCAAACTATAAAGTATTGAGCTCTGTTGGCTTTTATGCAGCTTTAATTGAATAGGGCTCAATATTTTTTAGCTAAATTTTTTGGAACGCTCAAAAAGTTTAAGAAGCATATATTAGTGACGTTCTGGTGGGTGGAGTCTTGTCGCTCCCTCAGGAAAGCTTAGTCAGCCATCTTGAATTTACCTTGATACGGGGAAGTTTTGGCCAGCCCGTGTGGATTAAGAGTCCCCAACTTCAACCCACCACGACCACCACCTTATTTTTTTTCATCAACTGCCCTAAATTTGGTAAGTCTAACGTGTTTTTGTTTTGTTTAAATTTAATTTCGATAAACATTCTTTTTTATTTTTTACTGGAAATATATTCGTACTTTGTGCACAGTGAATGTTTGTTATAAATGAATTCGAATCCAAGTAATTGTAATTTTAGAAGTTTTCTAATGTGACAAATACGTAATGTTATTTCAAATTAGAATGATGTAACGTTTTGGCGGTTTTCCGTGGGGGACAACATTTCCCATAATGCATTGTATTCTTTCCCGGGAAGTTGACGGTGGCAGTTCTAGCTCCATGCATTTGAACTTTCTACTAAAACTTTCCACTGGTTGTCGTATTCGCCGGTAATGTACGTGCGTATTGTGAGTATACTTATTTCAATAAGTGTCCGTGTTACACAGTCAGTAGTTTACGCTGTTGAGCTGTGTGTGTGTGCTAGCATGAAGCGAACAATAATAAACAACATGAGTGTGTTATCATGATGGTAATTAGACACGTTTGTATTTTTTCGTAGTCTCAAATGTGTGGTTGTGAGATAATCTCGAAATCCTTTTAACAGTTTAGAGGGGTATTCCACTAAGCGAGCTCTACAAGTCAAGGCTTGCGGAAAAATGCATCGCCTGATTCAGCCTAACATTACACACTGGTCGAACTCGGTGCTACGAACGAAGTTCAGCTAAATTGTTCGCGCTAATTCGACAAGGCTCAACCAGCCAGACTGAGGCGCCTCCTTGACACCTTTAAGCCAGACCCTATCGATCTTTGCTAGATAAATTGAAATGAAATGAAAATAAAGAGCCGCGTTCTGCTCCCAGGCTAAGAAAGAATCATTGATGCAGACTGTGCGGATCACAAATACTCCCTAACCTGTAAGGCTGGGGTGTCCAAACTTTTTTCACTGAGGGCTACTTACTAGAAATTAGGTAAATAACCTTAACTTTAGTGTATTAAAGTGTATTAAAGATCACAAAATCACTTAAAAGTGGTCGAATATGTTATATTGTTGAATATAATTAAAGACAAAACTGCTTTCATCACAGCTTTCCATAAATGGATCTTTATTGATTCATTCAGAAAAAGCTTTGGTAGCTTATTTTCAGAACAGCAGCCTCAGATTTCTTCTTAGACAGAAGATTTACAGCACAGAGAAAAAACAATAAAAGGGAAAATAGGACGGGTAAATTACAAGTTTGTTATTTAAGTTATTAAGCTTAGCAACACACCTATCAACATTAGTTTGAAACGGTTAACATTAACAGACTGAACTGGACTTAATAACAGGAGTGCATATAATCTTAGTAAATTATTGTAGTGAGTATCAGCTGCGCTGGGTATGTAAATCGGGCCATCCAGCTGCGGTACTGATTCGACGTCACTCGTGCCAAAAATCCGGACAAATGTCACTTGATCAAGGAGCAGATCTGCATCAGATGAGATCAGCTGACTACTTGTGTGTGTGTGCTGTGCAAAAAATGTTTTTGAACATTAATAAGTCGTCTTTGTGCACATATTGTTTACAGATATCAGACTGCAAAGAGCGCTACAGAGAGTCAACATTTCACCAGTTGTCAGTGGGTGAGTTTTATAATTTGTGTCCCAATTTAAATAAAAAATAAATACAAAGAAACTAGAGAATTTTGCCTTGAATTATTCAAAATTTTTAGATTTTTTTTGGGTTACCCTTCTAGATTGACAGGTTTAGCCCGTTACACAAAAAGTTTGGACACCCCTGATCTTTAACAATGACAATCAGAACATGGCTATCCAACACTTTGTTTTTACTCTGCATTTGTGTAAATACTATTCTAATAGATATTGTGTGTTCATCTAGGAACAGCATGATGTAAATACAAGACGGGCCCTCGTCCTTCGTGCACTTCCTGTGTACCTGCGTGAAGATGCCTCCACGTTATTCAGGACTTGTGATGTAAGTGTACTGGCCTCAGCATCAACCATATGACACCGCTCAGAACTCAAGGAGAACCAGGGTGTATATCAGGAAGGATGTTCAACACAGTCCTCATCTGACTTGTTTTCTCCCATATATCAACTATTGTTGAATAAGATTGCAAGAAGATTGTTACGCATAAACCAGAAAACATGAAAATAGTTGAAAGATTATTATACAAAAAAAATCCACAGATAAAAACTATCTCCCTTTTTAAAATTCAAGTGTTCTATTTTTTTGGAGGTGCCATGTTGTGGTCAGAGAAATGTTTGGTAAATAACAAAAACAAATATCTTGGCATATATTTATTATTGAAAACATTTATTTACACATATGTTTTGAAACCAAACCCAAATTAAGATTATTGTAATGCATCATGATGTATCGCAATGCATCATGATGTATCGCAATATCAAATTAAATCGTTGACATTATAATCCTAAAAGAAACGTGCGACTTATGAAGATTCACACCTCTAATCAATAGCATGATTTGTGTCCTTGTGGGGCTGAACTCATTCTTGTATTATTTTTGTTTTGCAGTCAGCAGATGGTCCAGACCTCACTGACACTCCTGTGGCTCTGCTGACAGTTGTCACGGATGACACTACTGATTCGGCCCTCTTCAGTCCCGAAAGCATCTGCATTGTCGTTGAGGATGAAATACTTGTGAATGGTCCCACAAATCTGGCTGAGTCATTTCTCCTGCTCTTTGGGTACATCTATGCACTAGACCTACAATACCCAAAGAAACTTGAGCTTACATTCACATTTATCCAGAAGGTTGTGATGTGCCTTGAGGACAACAAACCACTGAAAGGGCGTCTACTGATGCTGAAGAATGATTTGTTCAATGAGTGAATCACTCAGAATGGACTACTTGTTAAGCTGAGTATTGAGGAAGCTTTTTTGTTTGTTTTTTTCCTAATCATTTGCCTCTTCTACCTCACATTTAAGATGAATGACTGTTCAGTTCACTATTCATGTTTAATGTTCTGTTGCCTAATACGTAAATGCACTGCCTTGATGTTTGTTCCCTATAAGTACAGCAGTGGAAACCAGTACTGTTTTTTTTATGTATTTTTAAAAAAGAAAGTGAGCTGCAGCTGTCAAGGTACAGTAAGTGTTAAATGCATCAATGTTCTAATAGCTGCAATTGCTGTTAATACTGAAAATGTTATTGAATTTTAGAATTGAGATGGAGACCCTTGGAGTCTTTTTCTCTTGTTTTATTTATGAAGCACTTTTTTATGAGTGAGCTCTGTTGTTTGTGCCTTTTTAAAAGCACATTGTGTTTAATAAAAAGTTGTTAAATTGTTAGTGTTGTTACTTTCATGTTTTCTAACACTTTTAGCTGATTATAATTTACTGGGTAAACAGTTTAGAATTATTTGTAAGTGTATTTCCCACAGTATTTTAAAAAATATTGAAGATTTTAAGTGTTATTTCCCATATTATAAGTTAGAAAATATGAAAAAGTTTGAGTTTATTTCCCACATCGTATGAGTTGCAATATGTAAAATATTTTGAGTGTATTTCCCACCTTAATTAAGTTGAAAAAATTGAACATTTTGAGTTTATTACTCCCTAATTATAAGTTGAGGAATATCAACATTTATGAGTTAACATTGAGGTAATTTAAGGCAACTGCAACTATAATTTTTATTTTAGTTAAACTTAAAACTTTTAAAAACATCACTAAAAAATTGTTGTGTAATCTGTTACACAACAATTTTTGAGTTCTGTGAACTTATTAGGTTTTACAGTGTAGGATGTAGGTGTGCATTCTAGTGTGGAATACACACCAAGCCTTTGCAGCCTGCTAAAGATCACACATCCTATCACTACACAATTGATTATACACCTCTAAGCATAAATGGTTAGATATTTCTAAGCATAAATGACAACCAACAATACAAAACCTAACACTTTGCTTGTTCCATATTCAGTTTTTCAGCAAAACGTGTTTGAATCCATAAGAAAAGATTCATTCTCATATCTGGAGGAAGATTTTTCTTCAATAAATATTAACGTTAGCCCGCGACTTTGTTCCAGTTTTGAATTTTGGCCCACTGTGTGTTTGAGTTTGACACCCCTGCTCTAGAAGAACCGAGGATGCGATCGCCACAGTGCTGCACACATTACTGAAGCACTTGGAACACAGGAACACCTATGCACGGCTCCTCTTTGTAGACTACAGCTCGGCTTTTAATACCATCCGGCCATACAAACTCCGTCCCAAACTCCACCAACTGGGACTTAACTCCTCTCTGTGCAACTGGATTGTGGACTTCCTCACTAACCGTAGACAGAGTGTCAGAGTGGGTAAGAACACCTCTTCCACCCTTGTGGTCAACACCGGTGCCCCTCAGGGGTGTGTTCTGAGCCCTCTGCTATACACTCTCTTCACCCATGACTGTATTTCCTCCTGCGCGTCCAATCTAATTGTTAAGTTTGCAGATGACACCACAGTGCTCGGACTTATATCCAACAATGATGAGACAAACTATAGGACAGAGGTGCAACAACTAGAGTCATGGTGCCACGACAATAACTTGGTCTTAAACACCAAAAAGACCAAGGAGATCATTGTAGATTTCCGGAAGAGGGGTCATAACAACCATCTGCCTCTCTTCATTGGCAGTGAGGCGGTGGAGAGGGTGAGCAGTTTTAAATTCTTGGGGGTAACTGTGACCGAGGACCTGTCCTGGGGCAACCATATCACCTCAGTTGTACGGAAGGCCCAACAGCGCCTCTACTACCTGAGGAGACTGCGGAGCGCACACATTCCCAGATCTCTGATGTTGAACTTCTACAACTGTGCCATCAGCAGCGTTCTGACGTATGGATTTCTAGTGTGGTTCCCCAGCTGCACCAAGGCCGATCAGCAAGCACTCCAGCGGGTGGTGAAAGAAGCTGGCAGAATTATTGGAACAAGTCTGCCAGAGATCAGTAATATCTTCCCCACTCGCTGTCTGAGGAGGGTGCACAGTATCCTGCGGGACCAACATCACCCTGCGCGCCACCTTTTCCATCTGCTGCCCTCAGGGAGAAGGTACAGGTCTATACAGGCCAGAACATCCAGATTGGCCAACAGCCTGTATCCACAGGCTGTGAGGCTCCTGAACTCTCTGCCCCCCTCTCACGGACAATAACCATATCCAACTTCTTAATAGCAATGAACTGGTCTGCATTGGTGCATCATATCTTTATTCTCTTCCCCCTCCTGCCCCCCCCTCTTTCTTAAATAGATAACTATCATATCTGATATCATATCTCACAGTACAATAATATTGAATGGGTGCATTGTTGTATTTTGTCATGTTTCTCAGGTCTTTGTCTGAATTTCTACGAACATTATTGCTAAGGATTGTCTTATTGCATTGGAGTCACACTGGGTTAAATATGTACACTTGGGTTTTAAGGGGTATTTATTATTTTCTTCTTTTTTTTTGGGTTGTATGGAAGCCCCAAACGCAATTTCATTGTTCTTGACAATGACAATAAATAAATAAATACTAAAATACTAAGAAGAGCCTTCAGCTTTGGCTCCGGTGACCTGGACCATCTTTACTGACTCTTTAAATACTTGTTGGACTTTCATGGTGGCTCCATGGTGTAGCAGTTAACACATTTGTCTAACATGTGAAAGCTCTCTGTCAAACTGGGAGGACGGAGAAGCAACTTAAAAAAACTGTAAAAATCTGCCACATCACATATGTAGATTCGCCTGCTGTGGGAACCCCAAACTTAATGTCACAATTAAAAAGTAAAATGTAGTATTCATAGCCTCGGTGTTGTACTGCACCAACACGTTCGTAACATTTTACGCTAGGTGACAAATCGTCACCATATTACGTTTTCGGCTACCCACCACGTTCCTAAATGACGACCTCGGAAAAAAGAGGAAATATGAGAACCGTCTGGACTCCATCTACACATGTTCGCTCTTTTTCTTCAAATTAGAAACACACTATTTAACATCATTATAGTCCTGGTTAAGATCAGGAATAAGGTTATGGTCAGGGCTAGAGATAAGGTTAGGTTTAGGGCTGGAACGTCTATTACCGCGGGAGCGTCATTGCACTGGATTCCAGCCGTAACCCACCGCGTACCATAAGAACGCTGAAGGTCTCCTTTCGCGTTCCTCAGGAACGCCGCGGGACGTGACAAAACGTCGACATGTTACGCCTCGGGAGTGAGAATGGGCTGACTGCACACAGTGACAGAGCCCGTAGCCCCTCCCTCCTCATGGAGAAAGGAGATGCTGAGAACACCCTTTAACCCAAGACGCAGATCTGGGTTTTTCCAGTAGGCACAAAGAAAGGACGGCTGGAATTCCTCCTCCGCCTTTGATGTCTCTTTGTGATGAAACATAAAGCCTGATGGCAGCAACAGAGCTCTCTGAAAAATAAAAAATCTAATCCCACTGTAACAACAGCAAAGGCAGAGGTAGGCCGGCCTTTTATAAACAAGGCGCTCCCTGGAGTGGAAGAGGCTGCAAGGCTGCTGTTGCTGAGCTTGGTCACACAAGGAACTTCACTGCCCTGCAGGAAAGCAGGTATTACTGTTGTCTTATGAGTAAACGTGTTAATAACACCACTGTCCTGTAATGAGCACATGCTCGGTGGCAGCAAACCTGTGTGAGGTGTTCCTGTTTGCCAGAAAGATCCACAGCAGTGTTCCAGCAATATTTATGAATATATATGATATATAATAAAATACATTACAATTCTCAGCAACTTTGTTTTCCATGTGGTGATGAGTTGATGGGACCGAGGATAAAGGTGGAAAAAAGAGAGCAGAGAAGAAGAAAATGAGCGATAATTTCCAACCTAACCCAATGGAATAGATTAAAACTTGTACAAGTGTGTAAAGTATAACACCGACTTGTTTTAATCTGCAGATGGTTTGGTGTTAATGCGATCTTGTTAATTCACATTGTAAAGTGCTGATAAATAATTACAGGACAGTCATTTTTGTTATCTGAAGACTCAGATATCAGGAAGTGGGAGAGCACAGCATCAAACATGGTACAGTACAGTGGAAGCCTGTTCACAGCCACTGCTGGGTTGGGCTGAGACAGTGGCTCTTTTCACAATGAGGACCACCCCATAAAATAAATGGCTCTCGAAGTACCACCCTTATCACCGACGTTAAAGTACAGTAGTATAGGCATATTTCACACCACATACAGCTTACACAAGACAATTTGATTTCTTATATGAATGTTATTTATTTAACTGTCATAAACAGGATGTGACAAGTGATAATAACAACAGCTGTGCTGCATGAAAACAGTCACAGCAGGTGGGACATCCGGTCTTCAAGTGATGAAGTATGAACAGGCTTTAATAAGGCTGTTGTGTTTTTAACATGTTTTAATGTTTTGTATCTTGTTCTATTTAATCTGAACAAGCCCCTAAAAACAGTCAGTGATCACTGTCGGCCTCTCTGAGTTTTTATTAACTGTGTTCATTTTACAGCTCAGATTTTAAACCCTTCTGGTGTAACTACAGCCCAGCCCATGCAGCAGTATATGAATGACTAACCTCATATTGTGGATGGATTATCTCAGTTGTTCTCCTGACTGAAGTTTGGTCCGTTTACAGCATCCTGCCATGCGATTGCATTTGTCTCTAACCATCAGGAACCCTCACGTTAACTTTTATCGAGTGGAAAAGTGCTAGCGTTCATCCTCCAGCTTCACTGTGTTTATGCTAACATAGCTGTGTCGCTAGCAATCACGTAGCACATCATTATATAGCAGCTAGCCCAACTTCAGTAACCCTACAAACGTCACTGCTGTTTAGTTTCCTGTCTTCATTTATGCTGGAAGTGACAGCAGAGCTGCAGGTTTGAATTTTTCTGCTGCAAAATCAACCTGTAAATTCAGTATTTGCCCCACGTCAGTGTCATTAAACCAGAGTCTGACAGTACGTGTTGGTCATGTGGACGAGTCTGCTGTATGTGGAATATGTGAACACAGTAAGATGCAGCGATCGTTGTACAAATGTCTCATTTTAGCTGAAACAGATACTTTTTTAATTTAGTGTTTTTCCTTCTGCAGAACTCATCGTCTGTAATCTTCACCCAGTGGTTTTATCAGAGAGATGCTGGAGGTTTCATCCTGTTAAAGGGGAGTTTTTCCTTCCCAATGTTGCCAAGTGCTCACTCACAGTGAAGTGAGGGATTTCCTCCCTAATGTTTTAGGGATTTATTCACAGTGTAAATGACCTTTGATTTGATTTTAGGGTTTTGCAAAAACACTGTTAGAGATGAAAAATCAGAGAGAAGTAGGAAAAATGTTTGTACCAGTGCAAAACTAGTGGGAGAAAAAAATACATGAGATCCACGATTTGGCTACTGTATCTTAAAATTCTCTGCATGTGTCTGTTGCTAAATTTCAAGCACATGAATAGGAAACTGTTACTCTATGTGCTAGAGCCATGAAAGAGATTTAGCATTCAGACACAATTTAGATCATCTATCATCTATTGCATTGGTCCTCGGTCTCAAGCCAACAGGTATTTATCAGAAATCAATTAACAAACTTCAGATTTTTCAAAATGCAAAATAAGACTTCTGACAACAACGGAGAAAAATGAAGATATTAAATTAGTTTTAATGACTCTACACTGGTTGTCCACTTAAACTTCATTTTGAGATTTTCCTTCTTCTTTTACAGCTTCAAAGATCAAGGTGCGAAAAACTGCAGGTCCAGATGGCATCAGCTCCAGGGTCCCGAGGTGCTCGCAGACCAACTGTGTAGCAGCGTGGCATACATGTTCAACATGAGCCTGAAGCTGGGGAAAGTACCACAGCTGTGGAAGGCCTCCTGTGCGGTACCAGTAATAATAATAATAGATTGGATTTATATAGCGCTTTTCAAGGCACCCAAAGCGCTTTACAATACCACTATTCATTCACTCTCACATTCACACACTGGTGGAGGCAGCTACAGTTGTAGCCACAGCTGCCCTGGGGCAGACTGACAGAAGCGAGGCTGCCATATAGCGCCATCGGCCCCTCTGGCCAACACCAGTAGGCGGTAGGGTAAAGTGTCTTGCCCAAGGACACAACGACCAGGACAGAGAGCCCAGGGATCGAACCGGCGACCTTCCGGTTACAGATGCAATTCCCAACCCCCTGAGCCACGGTCGCCCACGAAGTACTGAAGACCACACATCTGAAGGACCTCAGCAGCTACAGGCCGGTCGCACTTACCTTACATGTGATGGAGACCTTCGAGAAGTTGGTCCTCAAAATCTCTGCACCTTGACTGAGATCTTTTGGAGTGCAGGGTTTGCTCCTGAAGACCTCTTTGGACCCTGTGGTGGCATCAGCCATCTGCTGTGGTGTTGACTGTTGGAACAGCAGCTTATCTACAGCTGAGAGGAAGCGGCTGGATAAGCTCATCAGGAAGGCCAGCTCTGCTCTAGGATGCCCCCTCAAGCCAAGTGCAGGTGGAAGGAGACAGAAGAACAAACATAGCATCAGTCATGGACGATGTCTCCCAGCCCACACATGAAGCTCCTTCAGTGACACACTGCTGCATCCTCGGTGCACAAAGGAGCATTATGGCAGACTTCATCACCATCGCTGCTCCCAAACACATGAAGCTGTTTACATTTGTACAGTTTTTCCATTTTCTGTAAATAGTCATTGTTGTTTTTAAGCACAAATATTCAGCACGTTCTGTTTGTGTTTTTAAAAATGATCCTACTCAGCTGCACATTTCTTTGAATCTGAGTTTGTGCTTTTTAATAAATGTACTTTTTTTCTTGCGCTGTAAATGTCCCCTGCACAATCTCTTATTTTATTGTTTTTAATTTTATAGTCTTTACTTTTGGGTGAATCTGCATGCTCCATCTGCCTGTCACTGCTGGAACACCTGAATGTCCCCAGTGAGGGACAATAAAGGATAATTCTATTCTATTCTATTCTATTCTATTCTATTCAGTTCTATTCAGTTCTAGCCTGTTCACGGTTATTGCTTGTGGGTTGGAAGTTACATAAAGGGAGAGCTTACTGTGAGAGGTGGAGGTTTCTCCTTTGCATCAAAACGAGGCACTTGTGGTGGTTGATCAGCTGGCTAGCATCCACCTGGGTGCTTCCCAGTTGAGGTATTCTTGGCATGGCGGGAGGAGGACCCAGGGTAGACCCACGGCATGTGTTGGTTGGCTTGGGAATACTTCAGTCTCTCCCCAGGAAAAGTGGAAGAGCTAGATGGCAAAAGGTTGTTTGGACTACTACTGCAAAACCCAGACCCCGGTAAGTATACAAAAAAAAAGATATCAAACTGAATGTATTTGCAACAGGAAAACATGAAACAACTTCTCACACATGGACAATCATTCCCTGTTTCCTAGTTGATTTGGGCAGCATGGTGTTGATGTGGAAACTGGGTTGTGGGAAGTTTTCCCAAGGTGTTTTCTTTTGTTTGGTGCTCCAAACTCCGCCCACAGCCTTTGAACTGCAGGAAAAAGTGTCACTGGATTCTAAATTTGCCTCGCATGTCAGACAGATAAGGTACTTTTGGAACGAATGGTTAAAATGTGGCGTGAATAGTCAGTATGACAAGTCCTCTACCTAACATTGGTGTTTGCATTTCCTTTATACATGGAAAGGCAGAATAAATATCAAAAGGCAGACCACACGTGGTGCACTGAATGTATAAAACTGCGTCTATATCGCAGCGACATAGAGAGATGGATTTTATGATGTATTACTGTGATCTAATCGAAGGTTTTGTTGCACAGTTCAGCACTCCCAGCATTCAGCGAGAATTACAAGTGCCAAGAGTACGGCCCTCCCCAGCTCACTGCCAGCTGCAACTGTGTCACAGCCACTTGCTATGTCAACAGACTTGCTTTCCACCATCAATATTTATCAGAGTGTCTGTACACCGAGGGGATTGCTGCTAGCCTCCTACAACACCCAACTCATACGTCTACATATTGTAACTTCATTAGAGGAGTCTCCTGAGCTAACACTACACGCTGGTCATGCAAAACGATTTTCCAGTATCCGACATAAGGATGATTTGTGCATGCTCTAAGTCTTACAGACTCACGTTCCACATGACCAGCCAGAGGCAAATAAGCACAAAACCTTTCAGAGCTGATTAGCTAATTGACAAAGGCAAGAACAAATTGAATTACATGAAATAAATAACTGTTTTTTTTTTTATCGTGGCAAAAACTAATAAAAGCGTCGGTTTGATGAATGTGATGTAATATTTGTGACAATATAGTGTTTATCTGTGAACAATCACTGTTCATCACCACAATGTGCTGCTAAAGCAAGAAGAATATATATGTGTGTTATCAATCATTAAACATATATTAGAAGCCTATAGCTTTATATTTACCTACAGCTTTTAATGGGTTAATTTACCCATAAATTGAGTGCAACTCTCCTTTCCTGTGTCCTTCCTGACCTGGATCTGTGAATGCTGTCAGGCTACATTCAAGCTGTTCTGTTCATGTGCTTGGAAGTCTTCAGAGAAGCTGGCACTGCGGCACCAATGAGCAGATGTCTGGGAGAATAAATTGGCCCAAGAAAGTTTTTCAGGCACCTGTTCAATCCGTCTTAGTAGGAGATATCAGACAAGACAGTGGCCAGCCACATTCACAGTGACAGACATTCAGAAATAGGACAGGATGTTAAGCTGTGGCTGTGGGTTGAAGTTTTTGTGTTGTGATTAACAACTTTATAAATGACAAAGCAAAGCAGTAATTAAAAGGCAAGGCAAGGCAAGGCAAGTTTATTTGTATAGCACAATTCAACAACAAGGTGATTCAAAGTGCTTTACAGAGACATTAGAAACAAGAACAAATAAAAAGCATGATTTAAAATTGAATAAAACAAGCAAATAAACTAACTAACTAATTAACAAACAAACAAACAACAGTATATAAAATCAAAACAGATCAGAACAGTAGATAAAATCAGTAGTTAAATGTAAGTTTTGAAATTTAAGCTTAAAAGTGTGGATTTGGTGCTTTATTCAAATGCAGCTGAGAACAGGTGAGTCTTCAACCTGGATTTAAATAAACTGAGTGTTTCAGCTGATCTGAGGCTTTCTGGGAGTTTGTTCCAGATATAAGGAGCATAAAAGCTGAATGCAGCTTCTCCGTGTCTGGTTCTGACTCTGGGAACTGATAAAAGACCGGATCCAGATGACCTGAGGGATCTGGAAGGTTCATACTGGGTCAGGAGGTCACTGATGTATTTTGGTCCTAAACCATTCAGAGCTTTATAGACCAGCATCAGAACTTTAAAGTCTATCCTCTGACGGACAGGCAGCCAGTGTAAAGACCTCAGAGCTGGACTGATGTGGTCCACTTTTTTGGTCTTAGTGAGGACTCGAGCAGCAGAGTTCTGAATGAGCTGTAGTTGTCTGACTGATTTTTTAGGTAGACCTGTAAAGATGCTGTTACAGTAATCAAGCCTACTAAAGATGAAAGCATGGGAGGTTTATGGGCTCAAAATGTGGTCATAAATATTTTGTACTTGTAAATCAGGATTTGTATGTGTAAAAAGAATTTGTGTGTGCGTAAAAAAGATTTGTGTGTGGACTTAGAAAAAAAACCCTGCAAGTTACAAGTACGAATTTTGACCCTATTTTTCTTCCTTTCATCTGATTGGTCAATGTCATGTCAATCACAAATGTAACAATCCAATCAGAGAACAGATGGGTTTGGCTGTCGGAGGGGCGCTTTTTTGAACTGCAGGTCCTTGAAGGGTGATACAGTTTGAAGCTGGAGGATCTCTATATAAATATCCGATAGCAGCTAGGTCCCCTAACTTTCAGCAGCTGTTGAAAGGATAAAGTTGTGCTATATCAGTGGTTAGAAATACCATTATTACTTTAGGATTAGTTTAACACAAAGTCTGAACCGGGACCATTGCTGTGAGTCACAGTGCGCAGCATAAAAGTCCTTTCACATCAGAGGCAGGATGTGCTGCTAATGCCAACTGCTAACTAAAAGCCAAGGATCCAGAATTTGTTGCTGGCTGCTGGGCTCTGTGGGTTTTTGCAGCAGCTCTACCTGCACTAGATGCACCTGCTCCTTGTCTTTTCTATCTCTGACTTCATGTCCTCTACAAGAGTTTCTGTTTTTTTGCTAGTTCTTCAAATGTTCAATAAAAACATGTATGCTAATTCATAACGGAGAAAGCTTTGTAATGAAGACTGTCATTTCCAAAACACTGCCCGCCCCCACCCCGCGGTCCGCAGCGCTGTTGAAAAGGCTGTGGAAGTCCCTGTATTAAATACGTAGACCTGTGACACAAAAATCACCAAACTCGGACGACCACAGACTGTTTTCCTTCGTGGTGATGAAGGAAAACGCTGGGTTGGCATGTAAAAGGGCATTTATTCCCTTCAAAGACCTGCAGTTCAAAAAAAGCGCCCCTCCGACAGCCAAACCCATCTGTTCTCTGATTGGATTGTTACATTTGTGATTGACATGACATTCACCAATCAGATGAAAGGAAGAAAAACGGGGTCAAAATTTGTACTTGTAACTTGCAGGGTTTTTTTGGCTAAGTCCACACACAAATCTTTTTTACACATACAAAACTGATTTACAATTACAAAATATTTATGACCACATTTTGAGCCCATAGAGGTTTGTGTGTCTCGGTCTGGACCAGCATCTGCGAGGCTCTGCTTGTTGTTGGGTCAGCTGGCCTTGCTAAGAAACGTTTGGTCAGATTTCTTTATTATTTGTTGTTTTTACAACGGTCAACGCTTTTCTTCTCTTCCCCTGAAAACGTCTTCAGTGAGAAATCAGTGTCATAATTGGTGACAGCTGTTATCATTCTGGCAGACTGTATGTCGAACCCAGACTAAAGCTCCAACAAGCGTTCTTTATAGTGGGCAGCAGGGGGCAGCTCCACTGGTCAGAATAAAACCATTATTTTTTGTGCGGGGCAGTAAGGTGAATCATCATAACTTCTATCAGTGGGTGTGGGTAGCATTGGTGATACCTCGATAGCTCTGCTTTCTTATTGTTGTCAGGGCAGAAATCAGAACCAGCCTGCAGGGCTTCAGCTCTGACTTGCTGGAGGAGAGAAAGACAAAGACACTGTGGACGAGCGAGGGTTAAAAACAAAAGTCTTCATGTGAAAGTGAAACTCTGACATCTTCCTTAAATTTAAGATCAGCCATAAAGGGAGACCACTACAATGTTTGTCTTCTTGATTCTTTTCAAATGTGTCTCCTGTTGATGACATCAGCACCGTGTGGTTGATGTTTGTATGAAGGCAGCGTCACAGAGTTTGTCCCAGTGCTGAACCCTGTCCTACAGGCTTTGTTTGTTTTCATGGGGAGGTTATAACATCAGACCTATTATATCATTCTTATTGATAAATTCACTGCCGTTATTCTATCGACTAAAGCCTTTTGAGTCTCTAATATAATAAGTACTTGTTCCTTAAAATAAGGATTTGTTGTGTAACACTTCCTTTACGGTGGATTTCCATCCTTTTCGTGTGTCTCAGGCTTCCTTCTGGTTTCAGGCTCTTCTGTGTTTCTGTACATATTTAACAAATATGATGTAACTGTGTCTATCACAGTGCCGCACCTCAGTGATTGTGATATCTTGTATCCCTTTTCAAATGCTAAATTGATTTCCGGTGTTGTTAAGACTCCTTGTTGCCATGGTTACAAGGGCCCTCCTGAAAATGAATCTCACTACACAGCCTGCAGAGTGTAAACACTAACTTGGCTGCCTTTGTTCTGTAGGGCAAAGCTGGGAAGTGAAGCCCTCTGGCTTGGTAGACCGCGGCGCTGACGAAGCCGAAAAAGCTTTAAGGTTTTGAAAACGTGGAACAGCTTACATCTGTGGTCTGTTTTCTTATCATACGTGAAAACAGCTGGTCACATATCTGCCGCCTCACTCCCACCGCACAAGAACATCCCATCAGCTCAGTCTCCTCAGGTGCAGCTGTGTATCTGAGCCTCAGTGAAAAATGTGTCACAACAATGGTTCAGCAGTTTCCAGTGTTTGAAGAAGCTTTCTCATTTTTACTTCATTTCAAGCCAAACATATTCTTCCATAAACATTTTCCCAACACTTTCCTTATACTGTAGTTTCTTCATTCTGTTCACTGGTTGCATGCACGTACACTTAATAACAGATTTTCATCTGACAGATTACAGTCATATTCTGGATAAATACGTCTTTCCTCTGCAGGTGATTAGTTAATTCAACTGCATTATACAACCACTGTCTCAAAGGGCTTTATACTGTAAGATAAAAACCTTAGAGGTAGAGATAGATAGAGGCAACCCTTCCAGCCCCCCTGAAAAAAATCAGAAAACAGTCTTTGAGCAAAGTGTTGGCTAAAGTGGGAACACAAAAAACTCCCTTTCAGCAGGAAGAACCAGGCTCAGCCGTCGTTCTTCTACTCTGACTGTTGGGGATAAAGGGAGAAGTACAACAAACACAGAAAATAAAAAAGAGTAATCACTGAATGCAGAGTGCTGTATAAACACATAGTGAGTGAAATAATAAAAAAAACACTCATAGGAAGTCACCACCAGCCTGGGGCGTACTGAACTGTAACTAAGATTCAGGGTCCAGCCCCAAATATTTGCTTTATCAAAAAGGAAAGTTTTAATCCTAATCTTTAAAAAAAGAGGCTGTCTGTCTCCTCAATCCAAACTGTGAGCTGGTTCCAGGTAAACATCTGCAAATATCTACACACAGAGCCTCCAGGCTGGGACCTCCATGCCACCCAAGAGACATTAAATAGAGCCAGACTGGCGTGGATGTCACCTGGGAGAACAAGACCCACGTCCGGTGTTGAGGAAGCGCCAGGATACACTGATGAGACGTCGCCTCAACTTTTCCTTTCATTTAGTTTAAGGACAAAAGTCCACTTACTGCACACAACAGATGCTGCCCCCCCCCCACACACACACAATTAAAACAAATCATATGCTTTAGCATCGTGTTATCATCCAAAGTGAATGTAATTCTTTTATTATTCAAACGTGGACTTAATTGTCTTTATAATTCTGACCACCACCAGTAGGCAACGGGTGAAGTGTCTTGCCCAAGGACACAACAACCGAGACTGCCCAAGCCGGGGCTCGAACCAGCAACCTTCCGATTACAAGGCGAACGCCCAACTCTTGAGCCACGATCACCCCTTCTTGTTGAAGATAACACTTTAACACACAGACGTGTGCAGATTTTTGAGGGCAAGAGTCAAGACCCTAACCAACCGTGCCCAAAACAGCCAATGAGCTGCAGAGACAGGATACAACTCACTGATCTTCAAGATAGTCAAAGCAAGAAATGAAGTTCTTTGACAAATAGCTTCCAAAGATGGTGGACCAGGAGACCAAGTGAGAACTAATGCAACATACCTGTTATTATCAAATGCCCAATGTCAGTGACAGTGACCGATATCTGACTGACTCTTTGTAGGCAAGACGCCGTTTTAACAGGACATGTAAGCAGCTTATGAGGGGGCTTATCTTTCGCCCATCTTATCCTTCACACTCAATGGAGAGGACCTTACGCTTCGTCCAGATGAACAGAATCAACTTTTTGAGGTTTCCTTACATGGATGTTTAGGTGTGCATCAATATGCTAAGGGAGTATCATTTTTAGAAAATGCAGTTTTCAAAGTGGGATTTAAGACGTATTTGAATTGATATGATCCCAATCTTGTCATGATGATCCCACAGAGTTCTTGTGGTTTGTCTAGATTAACTTTGAAGGCCAGCTTGGGGGTGTGGACAGTGGACAGTGTTGGGGAGTAACGGAGTACATGTACCAGCGTTACATATTTAAAATACAAACTATGAGTAACTTTATTCCGTTACAGTTACCATTTAAAAAGGTGGTATTTAGAATACAGTTACTTTGTTGAAGTAAAGGGATTACACAGCATTTTTTTTCCTGTTTCATATGTTAGCCTATGCCCTCTCTATTTTGGTGATTCCACGCCGATGGAAACCCAAACAAAACACGCATTAGGAGGCTGTAATGTCTGTGTCTCAATCTCACGGCCCATGTCACCTCTACTTGCGGCCCGCATAATGACGTGAAGAAATATTTTTTACAAACTATTATTACAGGCAAAGCCTTAAAGAATGCAGCCTTATGGGTAGTGTAGTCCGTGATGCATGGAAAATGAACCGTTATGTGTCTGTGAGGGAGGGAGGGAGAAAAAGGAGAGTGGAAAAGTACGACCTGTCATCGAGCAGAAACGGGAGCTGGAAGCATGTAAATATAATAATAACCACTGCAGCCAAACAGAGAGCCTGACGAGCCCAGTTGTAAGTAAGCTATTAAGACTCGACTGTACGCTGTGTTCGTGTTTTCCTCTGAAACAATAAGCTCAGTTGCAGCAGCCTTTCAACGCCTCTCTCTGTCTCTCACTAGCAAAGTCGACCCAGACAACAAAGTAAAGCTAGTTTTCAGCTACGAGCCCGACACGAACCCGACGTATCAGCCAGAGGTCCCTTTACTACGGTTCGGAGGCGCGGACCTGTTTTATATACGCGCAGAATAGTTTTCTATACGAGATCGCTGCAAAAAGTGCAGCCTTACCTAATGTCCACCTACTGTTACTCATTTATATTAAGATTTAAACATCTAGCTGGTGTTGGTATGGAGAGTAACCTTCAGTAATAGTAATAAATCACACAGCAGTAGTACATTCATGTAGTTGTAAAAAAGCATGATAATATATTAAGTAATCTAACATATTCAGAATACATCACTGTCATTGAGTAACGTAATGGAATACATTACAAAGTACATTTTGGGGCATGTGTTCTGTAATCTGTAGTGGAATACATTTTAAAATTAACCTTCCCAACATCGTTATTGGAGCGTGTCAGTTGGTAGGATGTTGTTCTCACTGTGTGGTGGAGGGATGGCCCCTAGCTTCAGTATGGTTGTAATTTCTTATTTGGTTCTGTTTTGTGTTGGGTTTTGTTCTTTTGTTGTAAGAAGGGTTACAACCTTACAAGGGTTATCTTTCTTTGTACTACACATGTGCTATTCTCCAGTCCCTATGTGTATGATTACTGGACCCACAGTCACACTTTCACCTGCATATGTTGCATTCATGACACCTATCAACCCCAACATGTTGAACTAAGTTTTAAAATGTATGTGAGGGATTTTAAAATTATATCAAAATTAAATGTATGTAAGGAACATCAACCATGTGTCCAAATGTCAAGAAATCTTGTGTTTTCTTAAAAAATGGGAAGTTACAGCAGGTGGGCTAGGTGTTTAAATTATTATTTTCTAATCATACAACACAAAGAAATAGGGGAGTTGCTTTTCTCCTATATCACTGATTGAATTCTAGATTGAAAGGTGACACTAACCATAGTTAACGTCACCAATCACATGTCACATGTCAGACACACTGAAACAGGGCATTGTTGGAATGCTACTACGCAACTAACCCTGGCGGAAGGGTTTAGATGAATAGGATGAGGGACCTATGGATTCTTCGATAGCCAACATCCACAATGACGGTGAAACAACTAGTAGCTCAGTGTTCCAACATTCGAAAGAAGGGACTGCTCTCACAGCTAGAGATTGACAAGGTACAACATACAGTAAATGCTACGGCAAGGGGGAGCCAGGACGCTAGGTCGGGGGGGGGGGGATATCATGACCCCCACCCGAGATTGGGTACATAGTGGGATAGGAGAAGGATCGTTGAGTGTGAGAGGAACTGACCTGAAAGATAGGATCATGGCCAAGCTTGAAACCTGGACCCCCCGTAGCCGGTTACCAAGATTACGTGAAGTACCCTCTCTTTGTTATCATCTGACTACACTTCTTCAGTCCGAATGACATTCCGATATCATTGCTGTATATCGTGGTGGTGTGGATCAGTGAATCGATGTCTCGTTCACTCTTGGCATACAGCTTGATGTCATCCATGTACAGGAGGTGGCTGACAACTGCTCTGTTCCGTAGTCGGTATCCGTAGCCAGTCTTGTCAATGATGTCACTGAAGGGGTTCAGTCCTATGCAGAACAGCAGTGGGGACAGAGCATCTCCTTGGTAGATCCCGCACTTGATGGTGACTTGTGCTATGGGCTTGGAGTTGGCCTCCAGTGTTGTCCGCCATATACCCATTGAGTTCCTGATGAAGGCTCTTAGGGTCCCGTTGATCTTGTACAATTCTAGGCATTCCAGGATCCAGGTGTGGGGCATTGAGTCATAGGCCTTCTTGTAATCAATCTCCCATATGCTCTTCCAGTATTGCTCCGTCTCCAGCCTTGGTGGTGCTGTTCTCTTATTGTTCCCTTGCCACTGAGAGTACACCTTTGCTGGTTCTGTGGAGAACAGCTGGTTTATTCTCCTGCCTTCGATCTCTCTGGTGTACCTCTTCAAGCGGCTGGCCAAGGCTGTGAGTCATTGCTTGGCAGTTTCCAAGGCCTCAGGTATGGACAGCTTGCTGTACTTCTTAGACACCTTCTTCATCGCATATTCTGCAGCTCCCATAGTTGGCTAACCTCCCTCCGTGCTACCTTGATCTTAGCGTCTAGCCTCCTTCTCCATGGAGGGTATTGCTCCTTGTGGCTGATCAACTTGTAGCCAAGCATGTTGGTCTCGGTAATGGTGGCTGTAGGTATCGTCCATAGTGATGCATTAACATCATCTAGCAGACCTTCTGAGGGTACTTCACGTAGTCTTGGTAACCGGCTACGTGGAATCCAGGTTTCAAGTTTGGTCATGATCCTATCTTTCAGGTCAGTTCCTCTCACACTCAACAATCCTTCTTCTGTTGCACTTGGGGCTTAGTACCCAATCTCAGGTATTTTTATTCATATATATATATATAGTACAAGATAGGGCTGCTCGATTATGGCAAAAATGATAATCACGATTATTTTCACTGAAATTGAGATCTCGATTATTTGACGATATTTATTTAACCCTTTAAGACCTACTATAGAACCAAGTCCGCCAGAGCTTATATATATATTTTTTTTTTTACATGCTGTAGTGCCATTTTTGGGAGCATTTCAAGTTGCAATACATCAATACAACTGTTATAGCCCATATTTTAATAATATGTATGCATTAAGTCCATAGTAACAACATTAATTGAAAAAAAGTGCAATAAACTACAAAAAAAATTGAAAATCGTTTTTGTTTTTTTAACATATATTTCTACTTGGGGAAATTTAAGAGGCTCAAAACTCAAAACTTTAAATACAAAAAAAGTTGCAAAAAATAGTTTACAACAACAGTAAATTTATTTTGAGTGTCTTCATAGTTTTATTTTGGAGATACAGCAATTTTTATATACTGCAGGAAAAACAAAAAACAATCCTATGATGCAAATTTGCAAAGAAAACAGCATGTGCATCAAAATAAACTATTTCCAGCTGTGCAATTCGAGTTCTAAGCATCCCAGAAACTATTCAGAAAAGTATAGAGTCAAACATGACTTATAAAAACACCAGTATAGGCTTTTAAGGCCTACAGGTAAAAAAAAACTACAGTTTCCGCGAAAATGACGTCACTTCCGGTTTCGGACAGGAAATGGCGGACATGAGATAGTTCGCGTTGACTTCTTTTTCAATGTGGGAAGTGTTACGAACAGCTGATCGGATCGGCAAAGCGTGTTTCTGGAATATTATGTTTTTGTTCCTGCAAGCGCTTTTTATGCAATTTTTGCAAAGCTATATGTGGAAGAAAACCGTGACCGAGGACAAGCTGATGGCATAAGATGTAAGTACAACTCCTCTGGTTTTATATGCAAAACAAATTATTGCGCTAGCTTATGTGGTTCAGGTTCTACAAGGATTTAAAGGGTTAACAATAACAATGTATTGAATAGTGACTTTAAAAAATAATATAAAATAGTGTGCAAATACTGATAACAGTGCAAATGTTTGCAATATAAAAAATAAATGAAAAATGTAAACATCTATGTTTAGTGAACTGTGCAGTGTTGCTCTGTGGTGCAGCTACGACACCGTAGCAAAGTTTACACACTGTGTCTACTTGATCCACGTCTGACTCTGTGAACCATAATGTTTCCACACCACTGAAGTTTTTTTTTTTTACCTCTCTTTTCAACCAATGGCAGTCACTCTCCTCTCCAAATAACTTCTGCTGAGCTTTCCGAGCTTCCCTTGGGTCCTCTTAATTGTTGTGATGCGTGTTCGAAATGCAGAGAGGTGCGCTTGATTTGCCACACGGAGCAGCGCGAGAGTAAAGCACGAGGGAGGGGCTAATAATCGGCTCAGTCATTTTTAATGATCGTTCAAAGCCCAGATCGTAATCGTGATTAAAATTCGATTAATTGAGCAGCCCTAGTACAAGAACCCGTCACACACAGCATTGCCAGACAAGTGTCTGTTTATTTACAGCTCTTTTGATCAGTTTGGTTGTTACAGGTCTTTCAAAGGTTCACTGGTGCTACTGAAAGTCATGTTTCACTTTGTGCCTCTCTGTAGAGCTCCAGGGCACTGTTGTGTCTGTCTGTGTTTTTGCAAACTCTGCACAATAATATCTTATAATAATATAAGATTTTTTTAAAATTATTTAAAAAATTATTTAATATTTTATATTATTATAATGTTATTATAATAATATCTTAGCCCTCTTTAAGTTTTCAGTTGCATCATTGTGATTTTTCAGAGAATACATGCGTTGTTATGGTTGCTATTGTAACCGACCCAGAGTTTGGGCCGGTAAAACAGATTAAATGTTCCTGCAAAACAGGGAAATGATGAGACAGAGACGACTGGTGAAGTTTCTCTTTGCCTCGCTTCTGCCATATTGGAGAGGAGGACCTATGACCTCGCTATTCTGTCTCACTGAGCAATGCGCCACCCGGAGGCTGGGGGGTGCAACTACCTCATTACACATAGTTCACTTCGGTGACAAATCTCTCTTTCTTTTAACAAGTACTACTTCTGATGGGATCACATATTAGTGTGTCACACTATGCAGTTGGTTTAGAGTGGCCCACTGGACCTTTCTGAATTTTGTCTTCATGTCCTAAGAACTACATGCTACCCCCTTAATTTTCACTTAGCCCCACAAATTATACATCAAAACCTAGGCATTTTTGCTGGTTTTCAGAAAATGTCATTCTCAGTTTTTGTGGGAGTTACACAGTTTTGGCAAATCTCCTCAGAGCAACACAAAGTCTGAAAACTCTCCATAGAAACTCAGTGGAGACTTTGCTCGAAATCACCGCTGGAATTCTCTAATGAGACGCATTTTTGAATCGTCATATCTCTGTAACATAGCAAAGTGAAAACATGAGGCTTGTGCCAGTATATCTTCAGACACTTCCCGTTCACAATTCAAGAATTTTTTTATCTTTCCCTCTTTCTTTTCCCCAGTCAAATCTGGGGAAAAGAAAGAGCAAATTTAGCAAATGAAAATAAAATAAATTAAACAATAAAAGGTGAATCAAATAGACCATTACGGCAAGGCTGGGATGGTCCATTTGGTAAAGTAAATCCTTTGGGCATCTTTCTTCGCCTTTAGACAATAATTCTGATGGCAAAAGAGCCAAACGGGACAGGCAAAAAAACCCCAAAAAACAAAACATTTTTTATCACCTATTACCGTTCTGCCATGAGTTACGTTTGTTTGAGGGTAGGAAATCAGTACTTCTCTCAGATTTCTTAAAATTTCAAACTCTGAAAATTAAGCACTTTTTCTCTTGTTATATCTTTTTGATGGATTTCCACAGAGTCCTGAAAATTTCCTTAACTGTTCACCAAAGCCTGCTGTATCTTATGGTGAAAGAATGATATCGATGCTCCCTATAGATTTAGAGTTACAAGCCGTTATTTGAGAGCAAGTCAAGGCAGTTTTCACTTCACCTCTACTCAGTTATGGTACATTACAAGCCATATATCTTTATTAATTCATATTTTAATTATGATTTATCAACACTTGAAGATCCCCCCAACTCTTCTGAACAGAAGAGTCTAAGAATGACCGCTCTAGCCCGTACGGTTAGGATAATATGGCCTTTTGTTCCAGGGGAATCTACAGAAGAAGAAATACACTGCAGAAAGCCTGAGCCTGTCTGTGTCTGTGCGGCTGGCTTCAGCAGCTGCAGCCGTTTTGGTGGGAAAAAGTACACAGCCTCTCTGATTGGTGGATTGAAATTGAGCAGCTCCAGGCTGTTTGACTGGCATAGATACACACAGTCAATGCAGTCACTTTTCTTATCCCTCCTAATACAAGTGCATAAACCGATCTACGTTAGCTCTGGTAATTCTGATGATCTTTAAATAAATCTTTGTTAAATCTCTTTATTTGCTTTTTGGAGAAGTTAGATTACAAAAACCTCTTCAATCAAATTTGCTTTGGTGGACAGAAAACAACAGTTGTGGACTGCTTGGGGTTAACTTTCATAATGTGGGACTAGTATTTTCAAAAATGAAGTCAGTTCTTCTGACCAGGTTCAGACCAGGATGAACACAAGTATAATATTGAATCTGAAGTATGATCTTTCCACCCACTAGAGAACCGCTCCCAGCTGTGGGTTCACCTCCTCCTGCTGTAAACTGTTCAGACTGCTTCCATCAGGAAGGAGGTTCTGCAGCATCCGGTCCCGTACCAGCAGACTGAGAGACAGCTTTTTCCATCAGGCCATCAGACTGCTGAACACGTCATAGACACCTCAGCTTCACTACTGGAACTTCAACATTATGCACTCCACACTGTATATAAATGCCACTTGTTTTGCACATATTCAACTCTGTATATTTTATATATTTTATTATTATTATTATTATTATTTTATTTTTTTACTATTTAATTTGTAAAAATGTGTATACACACACACACACACACACACACACACACACACACACACACGTAGGAAAATATTTAGTATACACATCCAGAAATGCATACACTATTATATATTGTACATATATTTATTAGTTTCAGGTTGGCCATTCTTGTATTTTGCTCGTTTGTGTTGTTGTGTTTGCACATCTCTGTTGCTTGTGGGGCTCGCACACAAGAATTTCACTCGCATGTGCTGTGCCAGTGTGCCTGCACATGTGATGTGACAATAAAAGTGATTTGATTTGATTTGAACTCATAGAGCAGCACACAACCAGTCCAGGGACAGACTCTAATGTAGCATCACTTTCATCGGTCACTCCTGTGAAGCATGACAAACGTGGCCTCTCTAAATATGAGTAACTAAGAAAACATGTCAGTAGGCATCCTAGTAATTAATGACTTAATTATTTGGGGTATTATTGCTAAAAAAATGATAATAATAGTATTATTATTATTATTATTATTGTGCTTTGGGCTTTAGGCTGCACTGATAACGCAGAGGTCTCTTCTTCCTCTGGGCTGTTTAAAGGGCCAGTTTATCCAAATGACCAAAGCTGTGTATATACCAGCTGCTGTCAGGCTTCAAATGTTTGCATTAGTCCATAGTCCACTGTTTTGTAAGCCATTGCTTTACTGCTTAAGTTCCCATCTACTGTAACAAAATGGAGATAAGCAGACACATAATATGAAAAGGCATGCTGTAGCTGACTTTGTCTTTTCTGATCCATCGGTTTGTGTGGCTCGTTTCACAGGAGTGACCTAACCCACACTTTATTTACTTATATGATAAATTAAGTTTAGTGCAATGTAGTGCAAAATACACAGTGTTTTCTTTTAATTTAACAACATGAAGCTGCATCAAGTTTCCATGGTGACTGCTCAAGGAATTCTGCATTCATAAATAAACATCAGACTGTCAAAAGAGCTCATCTGTGCGAGACCACCGAGCTGAGAGCATTTTCAGGTCCAGATCCCCCGTACGCCTTCGTTGGAGAGCAGTTAAAGTTTTTCTTCCTGACTGTGATTTGAAAACGTCGAAATGGAATCAAGTCAAGGAATCTATAAACCTATCAGGGTATGTGACCGTTTTAGTTTTTACTGCATTTCAATAATATGAAGAATTTGATGTAGTTTTAAAAGTTGACAAACTGAGAATCCTTTTAAGTAACAATGACTAAATTGCTATTTCTTTGACAGGTGTTGTTCAACACACCGATTTATGAACGTGCTCTAAAGATCTGCTGGTATCTTCCGGGCTACAAGGCTCAGGTTAGACCCAGATTCATGCAAACCAAAGCTGACAGAAAATATCAGGTCATTTCTGAGAGTGGTGGTGATTAAATGTCTCCTTTCCTTTTAGATTGCGATTATGACGGAGTTTCTCAGACTTCAGCAGGAAGATCTAATTCCACCGAACCTCACTGCTGAAGATCTGAGAGATCTTTTGGTGGAGAAGAGCAGGGAGACGCTCAGAGAGCAGTGTGACACCTGAAAGTCTGATTGTGATGACGTGTAAATGCTGAGAGAAAACCTCTGTATTTTTTTCTTTTGAAGGCTGTGGGAGTTTGAATTACAGGATTTTGAAGAAGAGGAAGCCAAACCTCTTCTAAGGCTGGTAAGACTAGAAAACTCACCAGACTTTGGAAATTTCTTTTTTTCATTATGTTCACAAAACCTTTAAACATAAGCGCACTGTAAATGTGTTTTCAGTTTCAGGTATGGGCGGTGAACGTCATCAATAAAATGAGGGACGTTGAATTTCAAACCAGAATGCTTCTTCAGTTCCCAGAGGCCGTACCTCCTAAATTTCAGTGAGTCACATGTAATATACAGTTATTAACCCTGTAAGACCCAACCTAGGGCTGTTCGATACAACGATATATATCGGATGACGATATAAAAACATCGTTTCATTTTACGCTATCGTTTGTTTCGTGGTGTCTCAAAATAAACTGTTTACAGCAATATTTTTCATGTTCTGATGTCACTGTAGTTATTATTAGTTTCTTAAAGTTCTCTCTTTCTCTTATATTTAATATCACCACACTACGGACGGACAAGCGCCTGTTTTTATGCGTTGTCATTAGCAACAACGACGGTAAAACCACGGCGTGTCCGCTTGTTTATTTTCCACATAAACCTTTCACAATAAAGCTCAAGATCCTGTTGAGACTTTTCAAAATAAACTGAATCACGTGAAAGATGCAGATTATTTACGGATGAGAAGCAAAAAAGAGCCGCCAGGTGCTAAAAAATAAACTAAAGGCTACGTTCACACTGCAGGCGAAAGCGCATCAAATCCGATTTTTTTGACCCTATGCGACCCATATCCGATCATGCTATGACAGTGTGAACGGCGCAAATCCGATATTTTCAAATCCGATCTGGGTCACTTTCGTATGTGGTACTGAATCCGATACATATCCGATGTTTTAGAAAGCGACTGCTGTTTGAACGGTCAAGTCGCATTAAATCCGCCTTTTACGTCACCGACACAAGACTGAAGCCAATTATCAGCGCCAGAGAAGCGCCCGAGAAGACATCGCGAACGCTTCCTGGCCATCCAGTGTAGATGTTAGTGAAACTGTTGGGAAGACAATGTGAACATTTTATTTGTACTGTATAATCTGCAGATTCTGACAGAAATCTGCAGCTATCATTTGAAGCACCGCTCCTCTCTTAAACAGCAATAAGGATCATTATTAGGTTATTTACATTATTATGTAAATAACAAAATAACTTAAAGCAAAAATTGGGAAACGAAGTCCGAAGTCTGCATATTAAGGGCCATCAGTCAAACAATACTGTTGCTCTGGGTCTAAACAGAGCGCGTTGTGTGTGACAGCTTCTTTTGCGCATGCGGGCCGCTTTGAGCGTTCACACTAGAGCGCGTTTGCTGTCGCATTTTATTTGTAGTGTGAACGAGCAGACAAAAAAATCGGATTTGATCAAAAAAATCGGAATTGAGCATTAAGACCTGCAGTGTGAACGTAGCCTTAGACTCAAACGTTAGAACAGGCTTCTCCCCGCAGCACGCCGTGTAAGAAATACTCACAAAGGAAACGGCGCCGTTACAACTTCTGTCTAAAAATGCATCGTTTCATGCATCGTTAAAACACTCGACTCCAGCTACACGACGCGCAGCTGGAAACACTTCACGCAAGTCGAGCTGCCCGAGATTCACAGACTTTACAGAAAATGTTACATTTTTTGTAATTTATATCGTTATTGGACGATACATGTTTTATATCGGGAGATGAGATTTTGGTCATATCGCACAGCCCTAACACAACCCATCAAAAAATAGCCCGAAAATTCTGATTTTTTTGGAACTGAGATCTTTATTAACCCTTTAAACAAAAGCCACATATATATATATACTTTTATTATGTATTTATTACATTTTTGTATCGAATTTGATACATTGGGTGTTTTTGGCAACTTTTTGTTAACAACAATGTCAACGTTAGACAAAAAAAAGAGTTTTGTCCGTAACATTTTGAAATTATGGCAAGTACTGATCATGTTGATGAGATAGAAGTCACAGAAACTCATGTATCAAGTATGATACAAAGGGCATTACAGGGTTAACAGTCCAGCTACAGTCTTTCAATATTTAAGTGATGCTTTGAATATGTTTAAAAGATAACTCTTATAATGTTTTTCTACAGAGCACCTAAACTCCTGAGCGTGGTGAAGGATTACATTGAAATCCTAAAAGAGAAGCAGCAGGAACAGCATAACAGCAAACTGCTCACCGCGCAGGAGGTAGTGATCGAGGTAGTTCCCCGCGTTCTCCGGGGCTTCTGGGAGCTTCCTCCTCGTCCCCTCCTAAACATGGCCTCCCAGAGTCTAAGCATCCTCTCCTCGAGAGTCTAACGGTGATGGAAACACAGGCCATCTTCATCTGCTCCATCCGAGACAATATGGATGTAAACGTCACCGTCGTTTACATCCACCCCAAAGCGAATCCTAAGAATGCGACTGACACCATCTCCAATGCTATCCACTCTCTACAATCTCTCTCTCCTGAAGCCCCTAATATTGTTCTTGGGGACTTTAATCGCTGCGACTTGAAGAAAACACTGAGCAGTTTTTATCAGTATGTGCACTGTCCCACTCGCTTCAATAAGACTCTGGATTTATGTTATGGCTCCATAAAAGGTGCGTATACATCTGTGGCTGGCCCCGCCCTCGGATCACAACACGGTGCATCTTCTGCCAGTCTATAAGACTGTACTGAGAAGAGAGAAAGTGAGGAAACACCGCATAAAGGTTTGGAGTGACGATGCCTCTTTAGCCCTGCAGGGCTGCTTTGACTGTACAGACTGGTCGGTGTTTACCGAATCATGTAGAGACATTAATGAACTCACTGACGTTGTCTGCAGATATATATCCTTTTGTAGAGACATGATTATTCCCTCAAAGGTTGTGAATTCTTTCCCTAATAACAAACCATGGTCCTCTAAAGTTCTTACGAGGCTGATTTACGAAAGGAATAAAGCTTTTACTGAAGGGAATACCTTGAAAGTCAGAGAAATTAGGAAGGAGATTAGATCAGAAATTAAAAAAGCTAAAATAAAATACAAGGATAAGGTAGAGGCGGAGATGGGTAGCAATAACTTAAGGGTGGCTTGGGCTGGCATGAAACACATGACTGGTCACTGTCTCAGTGACTGTAATAAGATAAGTCTCCCTGGTTTTAGTTCAGATTTTCAGTTAGCCAATGAGCTGAACAGATTTTATTCGAGATTTAATGATAACTATATTCCAAGGAATACACTTGATTCCTTAATAGAGAGCACCAGAGGCCCCCCAGCTTTGTTCTTTGATAAAAGAAGGGTGGGAAATCTTTTTAAAATGAGTAAGACTAATAAAAGTCCAAGTAGAGAAGCTGATAGATCCACTACAATTTGCATACAGGCCTTGTAGAGGTGTTGATGATGCAGTGGTCACTCTGTTGAACTTCCTTTATCGCCATCTTGATGGCGCCAAAGCTCATGCTCGGCTTTTATTTATTGATTTTTCTTCTGCTTTTAATACTATCCAGCCACATCTTTTAGTGGACAAGCTTCTTAACCAATTTAAACTTAATTTTAATCTCGTTGGTTGGATCTTAGACTTCTTAACTGATAGATCACAGTGTGTGAGAATAAATGGCTGTTTTTCCAAACAGCTGAACTCTTCCACTGGCTCACCACAAGGTTGTTGTCTCTCTCCTCTTTTGTATATTTTGTACACTAATGACTGTCGCAGCACACAGGCCAATAGGCATTTCATCAAATACGCAGATGACACAGTCATTGTAAGCCTCCTTCATGGTGAAGAGGATTCCCATGGGCCTGTTGTGGATGAGTTTGTTTCATGGTGTGATCAGTCCTTCTTATTGATTAACACCTTAAAAACCAAGGACATGGTTATAGATTTCAGGAAGTCATCCCCTCATCCTGCGCTTACAGTGGTAAATGGTGCAGCCATTGAAATGGTGGATAGTTACAAGTACTTGGGGGTTGTTCTTGATAAGACCCTGTCCTTTGAGTCACATCTTGCTGCTACAGTGAAAAAGGCCCAACAAAGACTGTACTTTTTAAGGAGGTTGAGAGGTTTTAATGTTTCATCTGAAATGATGACTCTCTTTTATAAAAGTTTTATTGAATCTGTTTTAACTTTCTGTATCATTGCTTGGTACGGTAGTATGTCCATGGATAATAAGACCAGACTTAACAATCTGGTTAAAGTGGCGGGCAAGATTTCAGGGAGGTCTCAGGTCCAGCTTGTGGACTTTTATAACAGGCAGGTGCTGAGGAAGGCAACTTCTGTCCTGTTGTGTTCAGATCATCCTCTCTTTAACGATTTTCAACTGCTTCCATCAGGTCGTCGTTATAAAATGACTGCAGTGAAGACAAAGCGACACAAATTGTCATTTGTACCTAGTGCTATTATCTTAATTAACAACACTAAATTGTAAGTGTTGTTGCCATTGCACATTGCACTTTTTTCGATGGAATATCTAGGTTGTTTTATCAGGCTTATATTATATTATAGTATTTTTTTAATGAGTGTACGTATGTGTTGGTTGTATGTTTGTTGTTTGTTTTGACATACTGCGAATCAATTTCCCATCAGGGACAATAAAGTTACCATTGACCATTGACCATATGGTCGACAGCATGCTGATGGAGATCAGGAAGAAATTTCCTCAAGAAATTCTGTCTATCAAAGTTGCAAACTTTGTGCCAGTGTTGCTGAAGACCATTGCTGATGTAGCACTGGTCCGGATATCTGAAATCTTTGAGCCCCCTTCAAGTCTTCCTGATGTGAAGAACACAAATGAAGAACGCTCCTCTGACGGTCTTTCAATGGCAAATGTTCCACCAGCTGAAGGATCTTTTTCAGAAAGTGTTCCAGAGCCTGACGTTCCCTGTGAGGAACTTCTTGCTGAAAGTTCATCTATTCTGAAGGCTGAAGACCTTACGAGTGAAGGACCTCTTTCAGAATGTGTGGCAGTGGCAGACGTTCCCTGTGAGGAACCCTTTGCCGAGTCCGAATCCAGTGTTAAAGGCGAAAATCATAAGATCAAAGGATCTCTTTCGAAAGTTCCTGATGATCCCTTTGAGGAACCTTTTCCTGAACCTGAATCCAGTATTAAGTGCAAAGACCTTCAGATCAATAAGAAGAAGAAGAAAAAGGGCTTCTTCAAAAGACTGAGAAGTCTGTTCTGCTGCAGCCCAAAAGACACTGACTTACATTGAAACTGAAATTGTCACCGTACTGGGTCTGCAACCCAGTCTTGGTGTTGCAGTAACTGTAAATATGTAAATATGTTCCTTGATGATTGTTGTTCATGTTTTGGGGTTTTCTTTAGTTTTCAGTGGGGCAGGTGTTTTTTCCCCTTCATGTTCTTTACTTAATTCTTGTTCATAATTCCTGATTTGTTTTTCTAGTTCTTGTTTCTTAGTTTCTTGAGTCCAGTTGAGTTTCTAATGAAACGTTTATCTCTAATGAAAACGTTTTTCCAGCAATAAAAACTGCCGATTTAAGTTTCATTCCACGTAAGAGTCCTGTGTTTGGATCCTACAACCTGCCTGTCACAGCACACCATAGCAGAAATCAAATTGTATAAACTCATTCATATTTCTACACGAGTCTCCAGCTATATTAAAGATTTTTTTATTTCAAACATTTGTAAGAATCTCTTATGGTTCTCAAAATACTTCCTAACTAACACTTACTAAGTCCAGTAAGTGTAGTCCAGCAACATAATTGATGGTATTATTTTTAATACAATTTGAACTTATTCTGTTAACATATGAACAACAGCAACAAACTGGTATATAAAATGCATTTCCTGTAGAAAATGCAGTGTGAATCCTAATAGCCGAATAGTTTGAGTTGAATTTTTATAATTGCTGAAATCTTTGGAGAAAAACATGTTTAATGGGCTGAAATACACCGAAACATTCACCTGACAGCCAAAGCGCAGAACTGAAATTCACACAGAAGAACCTGGAAACTAGCTGAACAGCTTGAAAACATACATAAGACAAACTGTCTAATTGCAAAAGAAATTTTAGAGCTAGAACACATCTGAATGAATACTGCTCATATTCTTTAAACCACTGGGAGAGTGGAATTATGTATTTTAAATGTATAAATTCAAGAATCTCAAATGAAAAAAAAAACTGAATATTTTCAGAATACCTGCTGTCTGTGTGTGTCTGTGTGTGTGTGAGAGAGAGAGACCCAATTTGTATTGTTTGGGGGCAGCATTTCATCGGTGGATTCAAATGGAGCAGATTCAGACTGACTGGCATAGAAACACACAGGACACTCCATACTCTATGTGTGTCTCTGTGTGTGTCTCTGTGTGCCCTTGTGTGTGTCTGTTTCTATGTCTGTGTTTATGTTTGCATCCATGTTTGTAAACATTGTTAGGCATGTCATTTTTGCCTTACCCTTGTGTATCTGTCATTTGTTCGAGGGGAATCCTCTATGAGTACGGAGGACCACAAGAGCCACGCCGCATCGAAATAAAGCATTCTGTGCTTAAATAATGAATTGTAGAATAAAATCTGCATTTGTAAATTCATTTTTGAATTCCAATTTAATAAACTGATTTTCAAAATGCTTTTTAAAATATCGATTCCACTCCTCATTTCAAAATCCATTTCCCTTTCCTGTTCGCTCAGGGATTAACTTTTGGATTAGCTGTTGGATTAACAACTTCATTTTAAAAATCCTGCTGCTATTCAAATTAGCCACACCGTGGGATGTAAGGAGCTCTCTGATTGGTTGGACAGACACAGGCTGTCTGCCTGGATTTTTCTAGCTCATAGCTTCGCCCTGCTACGAAGTAGTGATGTGAAACGGCTCTTAGAGTACAAGTACAAAGCACCCCTCCGACAGCCAAACCCATCTGTTCTCTGATTGGATTGCTACATTTGTGATTGACATGACATTGACCAATCAGATGAAAGGAAGAAAAATAGGGTCAAAATTCGTACTTGTAACTTGCAGGGTTTTTTTTGGCTAAGTCCGCACACAAATCTTTTTTACGCACACACAAATTCTTTTTACACATACAAATCCTGAGTTACAAGTACAAAATATTTATGACCACATTTTGAGCCCATAGAGGCGTAGTTACACTGGCAGTAGCACAGGAACAGAGCGGGAGGGAGAGAGAGAGCCAGGGACAACAACGTCACATTAGAAAGGTATAGTAATCATCTACAACTATTTTCAGTTGCAGATGATAAAGGATTCAGAAGGTTTATTCATGCAGGCCCATATGACAAAGAATATGCATTTCTTTTTGTTTTCATATTATAATTTATATTTAATTGTGTTGTGGTTTGCAGCGTTTTGTGTTGTTTCAGTTTAAATATGTTTAAAAGGAAAATGCTGAAAATTTAAATAGTTAAAAGTTGAACTGTGACTAGTTGGTTTTTGTATTATATGATTTATTTATTACATTTTATGTGGAGTGAATAAATAAAAGTATATTTACGGTGGCCCCTAGAGACAAAACACGTAAAAACTCCAAAACACGTACAAAACACAACAGGAGTGCTCCAGGATGCTAGGGGGCAGTGTTGAGCTTTTGTTCCCTCGTGGCTACACAAGCCAGGAAGACACTGGATTTGGTGTGTGGTAGTAACAGGTACATGAACATTTTTTAAAATTATTTGAATATATATGAATGCCTGTGTATAAATACACAAACAATACACACATGCTTTCAATTGTGTAATTTAAGTGATCTAGGTAGCTCTGTTTCGAAGTTCAGTTAACTCTAGGAATGTGTTTTGGAGTTTGTATGTGCTTTGTCTCTAGGGGCCACCGCATATATTTATATATAAACATATCAGAATCAGAATACTTTATTAATCCCGAAGGAAATTAGGGTTACAGCAGGCAGCACGCTAATGGCGCATGCGCACTTACAAAGGAACCTTCTGACCAACTTTACACAAACATCACATTGGGGAGACATGTCAGAAAGGTAGGCTGATAGGAAAAAACAATGAAAATACATAACATGAGGTAAGAGGAGGAGAAAAAAACTCCACTCAGACTGAGCTCCTAGTGGGAGAACAGTTTGATAACAGAAAAAACACCTCAGCACAAAAAGCACATGACTATCAATACACCATAGCAGTGTTGCCAACTTAGCGACTTTGTCACTATATTTAGTGAGTTTTCAGACCCCTTAGCGACTTTTTTTCTAAAAAAAGTCGCTAAAAAAAGACGTGAAAGCGCGTATCGCTTTTACTCTCAACAAGCAGCTGGTGCTGTAACGCAGTCAGTTCTTCTTTTACTCTTTTACCGTTATGCTGTTTTGTGGATCACAAGGTTTAAAACTACTTATAAACACACACACACACACACACACACACACAGAGTAACTCCACCAGAGCGCCTATTTTGGGTCACTTTTGCCGGTCCAAGCCCGGGTAAAGGAGCAGGGTTGGAATTGTGACATTAAAAAAAACAATAATTGCTAAAAGAAATTTAATTTGTAGTTCTAAATAAACTCTAAATGCATTTAGGACGTTTTTTACTCACTTTATGTCTCTTCCACGATGTTATTTCTCTCTCCAACAACGTAGGTTACAATTAGATTAGCATGACTTCTAGCGACTTTTAGGACAACCAATAGCGATTTTCCTTACTGAGGAGTTGGCAACACTGCACCATAGAACAGGGGTGTCAAACTCAAATACACAGTGGGCCAAAACTCAAAACTGGAACAAAGTCGCGGGCTAACATTAATATTTATTGAAATATATTTAATCCTCCAGATATAAGAATGAATCTTTTCTTATGGACTCAAACACGTTTTGCTGAAAAACTGAATATGGAACAAGCAAAGCTTAATACTAAACAATATATATATTAGCTGTATAATACCAGTAGGCCAGCTCTAATAGTAATTTGGTATGGCTTCGCGGGCCAAATGTACTCCTACACAGCACCCATGTTATCTTGCATAGATGGAGAGCGCTTTAGGTTGAAGTTGTAAAATGTTGCTTTTTTTGTTTCTTTTTACACATACAAATCCTGATTTACAAGTACAAAATATTTATGACCACAAGAAACAAAAAAAGCAACATTTTACAACTTCAACCTAAAACACTCTCCATCTATGCAAGATAGCATGGGTGCTGTGTAGGAGTACATTTGGCCAAAAAAAAGCAACATTGTACAACATTTTACAGCTGTGTAGGAGTAAAGTCAGTTTCAGTCACTCCAAATTTGGCCCGCAGGCCAGAGTTTGACACCTATGCCATAGAAACACAAGACAAGCAACAGGGGCGGGTAAAGGGTAAGAGAGAGCCGGTGTAGACAGCGCATCCGGTCCTGCAGCATCTTCAGTCGACCGCCATCTTCCCCGGGAGGGCACAAGCATCGTTTGGAAAGGGAGGGGGGATCAGTGTGTGCATATCAGTGTATGTGTGTGTGTGTCCTTCGCCCCGCCAGGCTAAGTAAACAGTCTTCCAGCCAACCCAGGTGACCTTGCATGGAATGGGAAGGAACAGACTAAACACAGTCGTTATCAGGGTGTTTTGTTCAGCTCCTGCCTTGAGGCCGCAGCTGGAGCCGAAGGGGTCTCCGCATGAAGTGATGATGGTTTTTATTTAAGTGCGAACAGCTCATATGAATTTCCAAGCTGTTCTAACAGTCCAACACTGGTCTCTCTATCTCCCGTTGGAGAGCCGTGAGGCTTTCTATGATGTTATCCAAACTTACGTTCTGTGATGTTGTCATTCTTTTTGCCCAAAGAGCAAGTTTTGAGAACTATATATAAATAAAACCACTTTTTTTTTTTTACATTAGTAATTCCTTTTGTGCATAATTTTATATTATTGTTAATAATAAATTAATTAAAGCAACAAAACAACCTGAAGAGCCGGTTCGGAGCCGAAAGAGCCGGTTCTCTAAAAAGAGCCGGAAATCCCATCACTACTATTGACCAACTTCTTTTTCGATAGATTATCTATAAATACCGTATTTCCCGGACTACAAAGCGCACCTAAATATTAGCCGCACAAGCTAAAATCAGGGGAAAATCCTGTTTTGTACATACATTAGCCGCACCTGACCAAAAGCCGCAGGTGTTTCAATGTTGACTTATCATATGTAAGAGAATATGCACAAAGGGAATTGTCAGGAAAGAGATGGCTGTTTGGAGACATCACTTTTATTAATATTTTGAAAAACAAGTTATGGGTACATATTTGCACATGTAGTACATAACAGTAGCCTACAGCACACCAGAAAAATAGATTCGGACTACCTTTTAGGCTCAGGTGCAGTGACACAGCTTTAACAAGAAGAAAAGTCAGTCATTCACCACCATCTTTCTCTTCTTCCTGCGCACTAAAACCACCAAAGTCCTCTTCTCCAGTGTCGGATACAAACAGGCTCAGGATGGCTTCGTCATCCACTCTTCTTCTCTCCTTCGTTGTCACTTTCAAAACCAAAGAAATCCTCGTTGTCAGTGTCAGAGTCGAACACCCTCAGAAGGGCCGTGGCGGTGTCCTCCTCTCCATCATGCAGCAGTCCAGCCCTTCAAAATCCATTAGTGATCGTGGATGTTTTCACACTTTTCCACGCTGTCAGAATCCACCGGTGGAGTTGGGCATAACTTGCTTTTTGGGCATAACTTGCAAGTTTATCGCCGCTCATCATCCACGACTCCCGCTGAACGCGTAGCGTTAATTTGAAGTTTGTTTTTCGCGCTACTTCGTACGGCACTACGTTGCCTGGCGGACGGACATGTGACTAACATACCACTCTTGAACCCCGATCCTTCCGCCAGGCAACGTAGTGCCGTACAACAGCGGAACACACAAAACAAATCGTCTTACGATATGACAAAAATCACGGACAATCCATAGAAAAGCCGCACCTGACTAAAAGCCGCAGGGTTCAAAGCTTGTGCAAAAAGTAGCGGCTTATAGCCCGACATTTACGGTACTCATAAATACCTTAATAAGCTTATTTAAGAAGTTACAAACCATTTGCTACTTGTTAGCAAAGTATTTTGAGTGAACTCATCTAAAGTGGGGACCATATATACCTTACAACCTATTTATAGATGTGAAAGTTTCTAAAATGCAGTGTAACAAATGACAACACACAGGATAGATCCAGAACGCACTGTATTTTTAAGATGCCAGTCACAAAAACATCAGAACAATGCTTACAGATTGGACACACAACTGTTGATACAAAAATAAAAACAGTGTCATAAACTATCAGCCAATATTTGAAGTAATACAGAACACGGCTGGATGCAAACCTGTAGCTCTTTACATGAAGTGTATCACATGTGTGATCATTAAAGTAAAACTGCAGAATTTATAACAATAAAATAATAATAAAACATATAAAAAACAAAAATCAAGTGTGTCATTTTTTCTTTTTACAAACAATTGACCAATCAACTGGAATATATAACTTGTCTTTTTTTTGTTAACAGGTGTTAACAATGGTGGACTCTCACCACGTTTCACTATGTAAAACAACAAAAATCTAATCTTTCTTTGTTTTAAGAAGCAACTTCCCTGAAGACTTATATGCTTTGAATTTTTCCTCTGTTTCTGGATCTGCACTGCTTGCTGCAGCATGCTGTGTAGCAAACAATGAACGTTTCTGTCCCTGCTTGTTTTTTTTTCTAATGCTTTAAACCTCTCAGGTGCAACAATGAATAGCTCAGCAATTGGAGCAGTTGCCACAATCGTGTCCCGGTCCACTCCCAGACGTTTAAAGACAGCAGACATGGTGCCTCCTCTTTTGAACTAGTGATGGGATTTCCGGCTCTTTTTAGAGATCCGGCTCTTTCGGTTCGGCTCACTAAAAAGAGCCGGCTCTTTCGGCTCCGAACCGGCTCTTTCGGCTCCGAACCGGCTCTTCAGGTTGTTTTGTTGCTTTAATTAATTTATTATTAACAATAATATAAAATTATGCACAAAAGGAATTACTAACATAAAAACAAGTGGTTTTATTTATATATGTTTATATATAAATATATGCGGTGGCCCCTAGAGACAAAACACGTACAAACTCCAAAACACATTTCTAGCATGAACTGAACTTCCAAAGCAGAGCTACTAGATCACTTAAATTACACAATTGAAAGCATGTGTGTATTGTTTGTGTATTTATACACAGGCACTCATATATATTCAAATAATTTTAAAAAAAAGTTCATTTACCTGTTACTACCACACACCAAATCCGGTCGTTGGTACTTGCTGGCTTGTGTAGCCACAAGATAACAAAGGCTCAACACTGCGCCCAGCATCCTGGAGCACTTCTGTTGTCTTTTGTACGTGTTTTGAGTTTTTATGTGCTTCTGAGTTTTTATATGCTTCTGAGTTTTTACGTGCTTCGGAGTTTGTACGTGTTTTTACGTGTTTTGGAGTTTGTACGTGTTTTTACGTGTTTTGGAGTTTGTACATGCTTCAGAGTTCGTACGTGATTTGAAGTTTGTATGTGCTTTGTCTCTAGGGGCCACCGTAAATATACTTTTATTTATTCACTCCACATAAAATGTAATAAATAAATCATATAATACAAAAATCAACTATTCACATTTCAAGTTTTAACTATTTAAATTTTCAGCTTTTTCCTTTCACAAATTTAAAGTGAAAAGAACACAAAACACTGCAAACCACAACACAATTAAATATAAATTATAATATGAAAACTAAAAGAACATGCATATTCTCTGTCATATGGACCTGCATGAATAAACTTTCTGAATCCTTTATCACCTGCAACTGAAAATAGTTGTGGATGATTACTATACCTTTCTAATGTTGTTGTCCCTGCCTCTCTTTCTCTCTGGCTCTGTTCCTGTGCTACTGAGTGTAACTACCGCCCCTCCCCCCTCTGCCCAGCGTAAAGCACAAGGCTCGCGTGCAGAGTGAAGCGGAAAAAAAGTGCGAGAGAGAGGCTGAGAGAAAGAAAAAAAAAAAAACCCACGTGACGGCTCGCGATAAGGAGCCGGCTCGCGTCGTTCACGTCAAAGACCCGGCTCTAAGAGCCATTTCGTTCGCGAACGACCCATCACTATTTTGAACAGCCTTAAAATCTTGTTATACCGGGTGACCACGTGCTTAGGATTCTGGACTGCAATTGAGAGAACATAATCATTGATGTAACGTTATAGTGTAGTAACGTAACACACCGCATGCAAAATCAAACTGTTGAGTTAATCACTTTACCTCTTGTTCTTGGTTTTTGGTCATGTTTTTTGACTTCTTGTGCTTTTTTGCTTTGCCCCTCTTCCTCTTCTTCCTGTCTTTATCTGATGAAGTTGTGCCCATGGAGGAGTCAGAACTCTCATCAAAAGACCCATCAGAGGGAAGTGAAGATATGCTCAACACCCCACTGGAATCCTGGTCAAAACTTGTGGGTTCCTTTGAGAGAGCTGGTAAAACAGTTAAAAAGACAACACAGACAAAATTACTCAACAGAATGCTTATGTAAGTGCTCAAGCAGAGGAAGTATATGACAAGCTAAGTAATGTTTTTAAGAGTGGACTTACATGCTGCTAATTGCTCCTTTAGATAGTCTCTTTCTTTGACGAGCTCATCAATCTTATCCTTTTGCCACGCTAGCCTCATCTTACAACTCTTGTGATTTTCTGTCTGCCAGCTGTGCAACAGTCACACCCAGAGAAAATTAAAAACAAAATGAGACTTGGCTATAAATAAAATTAATAAAACAAATACAATAATAATACTAATGTACACTTTGTAGAATTTAAATAACAGTAAAACCATTACACTGATTGATAAATAGCCTACAATGGTGGCATTACAAACTATATTTAGTTATGTATTTAGAAACTGCCCTATTTGACTATAATTATATATTAACGTATTTCAAACATAGTGCATTAGATTGTACAATGTAGAGCATTTATTGTGAATTTATATAGACATGCTGCAAAATAGCTGGAGAAGGACTGACAAACTAAATTACAGAAAGCACAATTATAAGTTACAGCCCAGAGTAACACCAAAGGCGATAATAATCATTTAATTCTTGAGCCAAGCCACAAGGAATGACTAATAAAATAAACTGAACAGTGTTTTTACTGATATCTAAAGCTTAAATGTAACCAAAAGCTAAGCTAAGCTAATCACCTATTAGCAGCTAGCTTTTCGCTAGCTGCTAATAAGCGGAGGGGGTTAGCAATGAAATAAGCTAATACAATGAGGTTAAAAAACAATCCGATCGTTCAGTCTGACGTCACTAGCCATGTCTGGGCCTAAACTCTGCTGCAGGTCCATATATCAAATGATCACTGTGGCATCACTGAGAGTTAAAACACTGTCTTAAGTCTTTCATCTTTAATAAAATGATCAGCGTTCTGCTCTACCAGGTGTAACAATTGAGTTTAACATCCAGGCATCCATGAAAACGGAATTTATGACATTTAACAGAGTTAGAAGTTAGCAGGAAGTTAGCTGGCTAGCTTCCATCTAAATACAATATAGCATGTCCTGACTGCGGGATTTTGGAAACAAATTAAAACGTACAGCTTTCTTATCACTTCCAACATAAATGAAGACAGAAAACTAAACAGCAGTGACGTTTGTAGGGTTATTGAAGTTTGGCTAGCTGGTATATAAAGATGTGCTACGTGACTGCTAGCGACACAGCTATGTTAGCATAAACAAGCTAACTTTTTTCCACTCAATAATAGTGATGGGATTTCCGGCTCATTTTAGAGATTCGGCTCACTAAAAAGAGCCGGCTCTTTCGGCTCCGAACCGACTCTTCAGGTTGTTTTGTTGCTTTAATTGATTTATTATTAACAATAATATAAAATTATGCACAAAAGGAATTACTAACGTAAAAAAAAGTGGTTTTATTTATATATGTTTATATATAAATATATGCGGTGGCCCCTAGAGACAAAACACGTACAAACTCCAAAACACATTTCTAGCATGAACTGAACTTCCAAAGCAGAGCTACTAGATCACTTAAATTACACAATTGAAAGCATGTGTGTATTGTTTGTGTATTTATACACAGGCACTCATATATATTCAAATAATTTTAAAAAAAGTTCATGTAGCTGTTACTACCACACACCAAATCCGGTCGTTGGTACTTGCTGGCTTGTGTAACCACAAGATAACGAAAGCTCAACACTGCGCCCAGCATCCTGGAGCACTTCTGCTGTCTTTTGTACATGTTTTGAGTTTTTACGTGCTTCTGAGTTTTTACGTGTTTTGGAGTTTGTACGTGTTTTGGAGTTTGTACGTGTTTTTACGTGTTTTGGAGTTTATACATGCTCCAGAGTTTGTACGTGATTTGAAGTTTGTATGTGCTTTGTCTGTAGGGGCCACCGTAAATATACTTTTATTCATTCACTCCACATAAAATGTAATAAATAAATCATCCATCCATCCATCTTCATCCGCTTTATCCGAGGCCGGGTCGCGGGGGCAGCAGCCTAAGCAAATAAATCATATAATACAAAAACCAACTATTCACATTTCAATTTTTAACTATTTAAATTTTCAGCTTTTTCCTTTCACATATTTAAAGTGAAACAACACAAAACTCTGCAAACCACAACACAATTAAATATAAATTAAAATATGAAAACAAAAAGAAGTTGCATATTCTCTGTCATATGGGCCCGCATGAATAAACTTTCTGAATCCTTTATCATCTGCAACTGAAAATAGTTGTGGATGATTACTATACCTTCCTAATGTGACATTGTTGTCCCTGGCTCTCTCTCTCCCTCCCGCTCTGTTCCTGTGCTACTGAGTGTAACTATCGCCCCTCCCCCCTCTGCCCAGCACAAGGCTGGCATGCTGAGTGAAGCGGGAAAAAAGTGTGAGAGAGAGGGTGAGAGAAAGAGTAAGTAAGAACAACAACTTACTTCTTTTAGTAAGATGCACTGTTGGGTTTTACAGTGTACAGAAAAAAAAATAACGAAATAGATTTAAATTACTCTTCGTAAGGATGTTTTTTTTTCTCTGAAGATTTTCTCAGGGTCTGCGATTACGTCAAATCGACATGATAGATGACACCATTGCAGGCAGCACAACAAGACTTAGTAAAATGCCCAGAAAAATAAGGAGGGTATGTGTTGCTGCAGTTCAAAGATTGAGACGTCATACAGGTCAGCAGATTGGTGGCCGAAGGGAGTTTGTTGTGATTGATGAGAGTCGCTTTCGTCACAAACGAAAGGTACGTTTTTGTGACTGTAATTTTATATTACATCTATATATTTATCAAGCTTTCATAGTATCTTTTAGTCATTTGTGTTCATTTTTTTGTTTCGGCATCAGTAGGGGAGAGGAAGAATGGCTGGGGGATGGAAAAGAAGAAAGTGGGTCTTTGGAATGCTGGGCATGAAACATCGAGAGAAAGCAAGACTTATCTTGCGACTTTTGGAGAAAAGACCTCGAAGACATCTTGTTCCTGTGATTACCCTTCATGTCCGGATTTGTTCCTCAGTGATAAGTGATGAATGGCGGGCCTATCGTGTATTCCCAAATTTAGGCTATGAACACCATACTGTTAACCACAGCAGGTGGTATGTTGACCCTCGTACAGGTGCCCATACCCAACATCTGGAGAGAGCCTGGAGGTCTTACAGGAGCAAATCTGGAGACTCGGGGGTAACAGATAGACTACTGTCAGAACACCTCACAGTTATTGAGTGGAACGAGTGGCTCGCAAAAAAGCACAAAAATGGTACATTTTGATATATGACATTTCCAAAAAATACAGATAATTATAAAAGTTAATGTTGCTACTGCTATTTTTTGCACCTTTTTGAAAATGTTATTTGAACACTTCATGTAAAGAGCTACAGGTTTGCATCCAGCCGTGTTCTGTATTACTTCAAATATTGGCTGATAGTTTATGACACTGTTTTTATTTTTGTATCAACAGTTGTGTGTCCAATCTGTAAGCATTGTTCTGATGTTTTTGTGACTGGCATCTTAAAAATACAGTGTGTTCTGGATCTACCCTGTGTGTTGTCATTTGTTTTTGTTACACTGTATTTTAGAAACTTTCACATCTATAAATAGGTTGTAAGGTATATATGGTCCCCACTTTAGATGAGCTCACTCAAGATACTTTACTAACAAGTAGCAAATGGTTTGTAACTTCCTAAATAAGTTTATTAAGGTATTTATGAGTATTTATAGATAATCTATCGAAAAAGAAGTTGGTCGATAGTGAGTTACAGCTTTGGCAGTCCTTAAGTGACAGTTACAAATGTATTGTAAGACATCTGTTAAGATATAGCAGCTGACTGATGTAACCCTGATATTCAGTGTTTATAAAACATCTGGTATGAAACTAGTTTGTGTGGTACATGTAGAGTTCATAGTATTATGTAGGGTGTGTTAACCATCTACTTACCTTTTACCAATGATTTTGTATACCATTGAACATCCTGAAATGACTGGTTTGTAACTGATGCAGAGTAGTGTTTATAAATGATTCTTCAATGAGTTTTAGAACATGAAAACATAATTAATAAAAAGTGTTATACATCAGCTTATTCATCGTGAATAAAGAGTTTAAAGCAGTGCTTGTAAACGATTAACTGATTATGAGAAATACTTTGTAGACGCTGTAGAGATAATTAAGTAACCATTAACTAATGCCTAATAGTGTGCACTTATTGTAAAGTGCTACCAAAAAGGGTTATTCTTTTCATCTGTACCCATGCCTGGTACACTTGAAACACCCCTCATGATGCTATAAAGCAGCCTAATCAAAGACCTTCTTTTCCTTGACATCAAATACAAAATGTGTCCACATGTCTGCTCTTATCTTCCTTCCAAGCTTTGACATTTTCACACATTACTGTTAGAAACACTGAGCAGAAGAGCCAGTTGTGCGTTTCCCAGAGGCAGATTGTCTAACCTTACTGCGCAACGAGCTGACCCGACTGCATCACCTGTCCCATCGTTCGACACAATGTAATCTCTTATCTCCTCCACCCCCGACACCAGCTCATCACTGCGTGTGGGTACACGTGTTGGGGCGATCGTGGCTCAAGAGTTGGGAGTTCGCCTTGTAATCGGAAGGTTGCCGGTTCGAGCCCCGGCTTGGACAGTCTCGGTCGTTGTGTCCTTGGGCAAGACACTTCACCCGTTGCCTACTGGTGGTGGTCAGAGGGCCCGGTGGCGCCAGTGTCCGGCAGCCTCGCCTCTGCCAGTGCGCCCCAGGGTGGCTGTGGCTACAATGTAGCTGCCATCACCAGTGTGTGAATGTGTGCGTGAATGGGTGGATGACTGGATATGTAAAGCGCTTTGGGGTCCTTAGGGACTAGTAAAGCGCTATATAAATACAGGCCATTTACCATTTACAGATGTAGATTTAGGAGTGGAGGGACCATCATCCACCTGCTTTTCATGGATGACATTAGGATGTCACTCGGACTGTGAGCGTGGCCGAACGGTTACAAGATGCCACTGATGTCAAGACAGAAAGTTCCTCACACTGCATGGAGGTCTCCAGCCAACATCTCGAGGCCCTTTGAGCAAAGAGGAGGGCGAGGATTAGCCAGGGGAACAATCTGGGATGGAACATGGAGCATCTGGGAATACATCAGGAAGATGGTCCCCCTCTAAAAATTCCTCAGGGACCTGAAGATAGATGGTGATGAAGAAAAGGAGGAGAAGCTGTCATGGATGACCAAGTCTGTGCTGTCGACAGCTAGAAAAATATTGGACATCAGAAAGTTAATGATAATATTTTAACGTCAATAAATAATTTGAACGATTTGATTTATTTGAAGCGTAATAGCAATAATAACATCGGAGGATACGAGTATATAACAATAGCCTAAAACACCATCAAAAAGTTCTTCATTCACCTGCTCCCTACTTCTTTAACATCAGTCATGAACAGTGCTGGGAAATTATGACCTCCATTCTCCATCACTGCTGTGACCACGAACCTTGAATACCAGTCATCACAAACAGGACACTGAACATTGTCTGTATGTTTCTATACAAAGGACACTGTGCAGACACCCTGGATGCCCCCACTGTTATACCCAGTTGTTGGAGGAGGCGTGTCCAAGTCAAGAGAACCACCTCACTCTCCTGAAATTGTTCAGCTGAATTCATGAACGGCTGTCCAGCAGTAACAGGGTTTTTCTTGTTCTTGCTCTGAAATGGAGCGAAAAATGCCGGAGACCTGCTAATTCATGTCGACTATTAGTACCAGCTGACCTTTGATAAATTAGGGCAAAGACAAAATCTGACAATAGCAGCTTATTAGTGGTAATAATAATCATCATTATTATTATTGTTATATTGCATGTATGTGCATCAAAATTTGCATAAAGGTTATAAAACATGGCATTACCACTGTGGGCTCACCGCTGGTTTTGCATTTGAATTTTGTGTTCTGGCCACTGAAACGTTGGTGTTTTGAAGCCAGAAGTGACCATATTTGGACAATAGGGTGGTAAGTAAGAGGCTAAACAAATATCACATTCAGGAAGTTTGTGCTCAGTAAAAACCAGCAAGCAGAGACTTTTTGGACCACAGAGCACACCAACATTCGTCAGATATTTAATTAAAAATGTGTCAGAAAGTTCAGGCAGCAAAAACACAGACAAGAGGATCACTGACTCAAATGAGTATGTGTCATGTGTAAAACACATGCAAATGACTAAGAAGACAGAAGATAGAATTACATATATATATGGGAATTGTTTGATAAACAGGTAAGGAATAACACACAGATGAAATCAACACAGGTGAAACAATCAGGCAGGTGTTTAGCAAAACCCTCCAGTGGCTGTTGGAGGAAGTGCACAGGCAGCGCCACCTGGGCTTCCTTTTCCAGCTCTGGAGGTTTCAACTTTTTGCCATTTGGGGCACTTGTCCCCATGTGTCCCCAGCTTTAGTGGCATACAGAGCTTAGTGAGCTGTAAGAAGCCAGATGGCCCAGCCATAAATCACAACCCATTTCCACATCAATGCTGTCTGTTCTAAAAGCCTCACTGCAGCTGTTTCTTCTTTTTCAACTTCACAATCTTATTCTTTTTAGTCGTTATTGTGGGGGTGGAGGGGCTCTTTTTTCCTAAGCATATCTTATTTGAACATAATAAAATATTGATAGATACATATACAGTCAGATCATTGCTATGGTGCAGTTACAAGAAATATGCAGCAGTGCCACATAAAGGCACATTCCACAGTGCCAGAGAGCCTCAAACAGATGCTGCCAGTATGAGGAGGCCTCTGCGTATTAGCCATTAACTCAGTCACAAGCATCCAAAACGACAGCGCAAAGAAATACCTGTTTGAAATGTAGTCGACCCTGAAGTGGTACTTTCTAGTATGAATAGCGACATTGTAGCTTCTTTTTCTTCTTCTTTGAATGGATCATTCTTCAAATAGCTCCACGTCTTGTCTTTACCAATAAAAACAAATTTCCCACTCAGCTGCTTCATCTCTGTTCTTGAGGCTTTGCAACAGTAGTGTGTGTGTGTGTGTGTGTGTGTGTGTGTGTGTGTGTGTGGGGGACATGAATAATGCAAACCTGTCAGTGTTGTGTCTGCTCTGAATGCTTTAAATGGTTAGCCCAGTTTAAAAAGTCAGCTTTGAGTAATCTATAATTTATTGTATTACTCCGCTTTTGTCCTGAACTCTGCCGAATGCTCTTGTCACATTTTCAGGAAATGTTTTTGAAAATATGCCGCCTGGTTATTATGCTAATCCTGACAGCCTGTGTTCTGCATTTTGACGACTGTGCTTTGAATACAAATACAAGTTGTGCTTTAGATCATTGCCACATATGCTAATACAATTAAACCTGAATAGCAAATTGAAAATAACTCCTGAATGAAACCAGAGTTGTCAGATTGCATATAATCTGCCTTTTCAATATGACAGGCTTCAACTGTAGCCTTTAAACCATCTGGTACCTCTCCTCTGCCCTATAATCTGCCACTCAGCTGATACAGAGTAGCCACTCTGTCCATGCCCTGCTGCATTTAGTCTCAATAATTACATGCTTGCTGTCTGCATTGTTATCAACTCTGTGTTATGCCACCATGGAAATGAGACTGTCAGGCTGAAGCCATGCTGTGACCACATAGTCACCCTTGGCTTCACTGAGGCTGACAGAAAGGTGCAGCCGCTCCCACTGAGGCATGCTGATGCGATTGGTCAGATATATAAAGCCACACAGCGTGACATTGAAGTGACTGAGCTAACCTGCATAGCTGTATTTCACACCTTTGAATCTACACACACCTTTCACAGCTCTTCACATAATAAATGATTCAGCAGATCAACGAATCGTAATGAAGTGAAAACAGACAGCAGTTCGGTCTAATTAAAAGGCGGGAGAGACTGGTCATTAAACACATCAGAGCTGCTTTTCCACCATCCCTGGACTCGCACCAGTTTGCATACAGGGAGAACCGGTCAACCGAGGATGCGATCGCCACAGTGCTGCACACATTACTGAAGCACTTGGAACACAGGAACACCTATGCACGGCTCCTCTTTGTAGACTACAGCTCGGCTTTTAATACCATCCGGCCATACAAACTCCGTCCCAAACTCCACCAACTGGGACTTAACTCCTCTCTGTGCAACTGGATTGTGGACTTCCTCACTAACCGTAGACAGAGTGTCAGAGTGGGTAAGAACACCTCTTCCACCCTTGTGGTCAACACCGGTGCCCCTCAGGGGTGTGTTCTGAGCCCTCTGCTATACACTCTCTTCACCCATGACTGTATTTCCTCCTGCGCGTCCAATCTCATTGTTAAGTTTGCAGATGACACCACAGTGCTCGGACTTATATCCGACAATGATGAGACAAACTATAGGACAGAGGTGCAACAACTAGAGTCATGGTGCCACGACAATAACTTGGTCTTAAACACCAAAAAGACCAAGGAGATCATTGTAGATTTCTGGAAGAGGGGTCATAACAACCATCTGCCTCTCTTCATTGGCAGTGAGGCGGTGGAGAGGGTGAGCAGTTTTAAATTCTTGGGGGTAACTGTGACCGAGGACCTGTCCTGGGGCAACCATATCACCTCAGTTGTACGGAAGGCCCAACAGCGCCTCTACTACCTGAGGAGACTGCGGAGCGCACACATTCCCAGATCTCTGATGTTGAACTTCTACAACTGTGCCATCAGCAGCGTTCTGACGTATGGATTTCTAGTGTGGTTCCCCAGCTGCACCAAGGCCGATCAGCAAGCACTCCAGCGGGTGGTGAAAGAAGCTGGCAGAATTATTGGAACAAGTCTGCCAGAGATCAGTAATATCTTCCCCACTCGCTGTCTGAGGAGGGTGCACAGTATCCTGCGGGACCAACATCACCCTGCGCGCCACCTTTTCCACCTGCTGCCCTCAGGGAGAAGGTACAGGTCTATACAGGCCAGAACATCCAGACTGGCCAACAGCCTGTATCCACAGGCTGTGAGGCTCCTGAACTCTCTGCCCCCCTCTCACGGACAATAACCATATCCAACTTCTTAATAGCAATGAACTGGTCTGCATTGGTGCATCATATCTTTATTCTCTTCCCCCTCCTGCCCCCCCCCCCCCCCCCCCCTCTTTCTTAAATAGATAACTATCATATCTGATATCATATCTCACAGTACAATAATATTGAATGGGTTGCATTGTTGTATTTTGTCATGTTTCTCAGGTCTTTGTCTGAATTTCTACGAACATTATTGCTAAGGATTGTCTTATTGCATTGGAGTCACACTGGGTTAAATATGTACACTTGGGTTTTAAGGGGTATTTATTATTTTCTTCTTTTTTTTTGGGTTGTATGGAAGCCCCAAACGCAATTTCATTGTTCTTGACAATGACAATAAAATAAATAAATACTAAATACTAAATTTACGTCTCACTGCTGTCCAACTAAGTAATCACTGAAAGCAAACATGCTTGTATCTGACTGCCAAAGTATGCTAATATATGGACTATTAATGATGTCTCCATCTTTAGCTTTGAACCTTCTTTCTACGTTTTCTGTCCCCGATCTAAAGCAGTCTTTAAAAAACCGACTGAGATCCGTTCACAGAGCTAATTTCTTGCCTTTCTTTACTCTGTAAGCTCTCATGACTCAACAGATGCAGCAGGTTGTTTGTCACAAAGAGGTTGACCTTACCCCATTTCTTTTCAGCCCCTTTGACAGCGGACACAGCGACTGACTCAGAGGGAGCTTAACTACATACTGTGTTTTTCACTTTCTTTCTGCACAAACCGACTTCAGCACCATTCTGTCAACTCTGGAAAACAAATGTCACCTCATCAGGTCCAATCAGCATGTGCCAAAAACTTCGACTGCCTCTTAGTGTTTGGCGTGGGTGACATTACAAGGGGTGGCTCCAAACCTGAAACTGACCTTTAAGAACATAAAATCCTATTAATGAGTTGAACTTTTCTGAAATCATTTTGAGTTTGTGTTATTACAACAGTGTTCAGCTCAACAGCCAAACCTGAGTGCTATGATCTGCTTCATGTTTCTGCTTCAGCTTTCACTGCCATAACTTTATTTATCCCCAAACCTGGGAAACTACTCTGCTTTTGTTAATACCCCCATTATTGTCTTCATTGATTTTGCCTGAGCCTTATTATCCTTTTCCGTGGTTCAGTTGAGTCTATTCTTTGGAACTTATCATCCTGTTTTTGAGTCCTAGTAATTTGTTGTGGCTGCCGACTTGCAGTTACTGCGGCCATGCCACCCTGGTGCAGTATTGTCTGTGATGCTGCAAGTTTAAATGAAAGGCCTGTCTATATTTCCACCAGCCTTGAGTCCTGTGGTATCAGCTGCTGTAACATCAGCAGCTCTCTGATCTGTGAGGGCGTTTCTTCGCTGAAATAGAGGGACTGTAGGCTGACATGAGTACAAAGATAAACGGTCGATGGGATAAATCTGGTGGTTAAATGTGCAAAAAATGTGTCAAAAGTACTGTGGAGTTCCTGACATGTAATAGTCCTATGGAGCAATAGAAAGAGTTTTTCTTCTGTTCTTGTAGCTGATACAGTTTTACATCTAATCTTATGCTAGCGTTGTCACAGGCCAGTGTACTTCTTTAAAGCTGAATCCACTGTGATACTTTCTGACTGCTGAGGTGACAAAGGTATTGGTTTACAATATCAGATTTGGCTACACAGTTATCATGGCAAAATATTTGGTAATTAACTTTACAACTCATTATTGCAGTGGCTCAATCGGGCCAGCCAGCATGGGCATGTATTGATTTATGCTCATGTGCAGCCCCGTGTTTAAAAACAATTTTAAACATCATTTTTTTGTTGGGTATTTATTATTTTATTTTAAACTTTGTATTAAACTCAAAGTTTTAATTCTAACTAAATTACTAAATATTGCAAGAAATATGTAATCAAAACATATTCAGCCTACATTAAATGTACTCGCTGTGTAGACTAGAAGTATTTCTGGATCATTGCAGGTCTTGATGATTTGTAACTACTTATAAATGCTCGGTAGCTTGATCTAATATCGAGCTAATATAGCTAATATATTATCTTATATATAATTTATGTGCAGAATAACAAGTAATAAAGGCTTTAAAATGCACGTCGCTGCAGCCCCCTGTGGCTTCTGCACTGTGGCTGCTGGGTGAGCCTAACCCTAACCCATCTGGGGCTCTCCTCAGATCTTTTCTAGGAGGCCGGGGCGGCTGCCCCTCCGGTGGTCCTCCTTGGGCTCTTGTGCTCTGGGGGCCTCTAGATGTCTGGGGCCTGGATCTCTTCCATGCCTGCTTCATGTCCTGGGGGGCGGGGCTATGGCTCCCCACACCCAGTATCAGTCAGTTACGTGGAGAAACCCTGTGAATACAAGCGCACTCACACACACAGGTGTGCACAGACACACACTATCCTCTTTGGTTGCTGCCTCTAAACATATGGTCTGTTGTCGGTCTGTGTTCTGCTCAGTAACATTCAGTATTTATTACTCATGCTTATGTTAGTTGTTGCTGTTGTTTCCCTGCTGTTCTCTTTTTGCTTGTTTTTTTCCAGCAGGTAATCAAACTGATTTGTAGTGTCTTTGCTCTCTGCCCCTCTTCTTTTTTTGAGCTTCTTCCCAACATCTCTTGTCTTCGTCTTTCCCTTTCTTATCCCACGGTCCTGTCCGTTCTGACTGTAATAAGTCAAAAGTAAAATAATAATAATAATAATAATAATAATAATAAAGATTGAACAAACTATGACAATCAAGTGGACAGCAAAGCCGTGATGATCCACCTGAGAAAATAATCTGCTGGGCATTTTTCTTGGCCTTCAGACAATAATTGTGATTGCTATAGTGTCGGACAGGACAGGCAAAAACAAGAAAAAAGCTTTAAAATAAATACTAAAAAGTACAATAATTGTATTCAGTATGGCAAAGTAGAGCCTGCACGTTCCATAACAAACATATATTAAATGTCTATTGACTTGTAAATATACATAGTTAATTTCCTATTAGTCCCTTTTATTCCCTTCCTGTGGTGTTGGACATAGCAAAGTTAAATCTGGTCCAAAGGGATTGGTGAAGGAGGACCTTGGGGCAAATCATATTAGAGAAGGGGCCAATAGTACCCTTGAGACACCCCCTTACTCAGAAGAGCAGAGAGAGGCTGAAGAGCTGAGAACAGCAGGTTACTCGACATTAGCCTACAGCCTGGAAAGTTTCTCTGTGAGAGACGTCACTGCGGCAACAGGGAGGTGACTGTTGTTAGCCATCCCACTTTAGTCAGCCAAAACGTTTCAAAGAGGAGAAGTCGAGGCTGTAATGTTATTCCCTACTACAGACCCCAGCTCCCCCTAAGTTGGTGAAGTTGTTCAATGGATGGATGGAGGGATGGACAGATGGATGGATGATGGATGATGGACGGACGGCTGGATGGATGATGGATGGATAGATAGATGGATGGATGGATGATGGATGGATGGACGGACGGACGGCTGGATGGATGATGGATGATGGATGGATAGATGGATGGATGGATGGATGGACGGCTGGATGGATGATGGATGGATAGATGGATGGATGGATGATGGATGGATGGATGGACGGACGGACGGGCGGACGGCTGGATGGATGATGGATAATGGATGGACGAATGGATAGATGGATGGATGGATGGACGGATAGATGGATGCATGGACGGAGGGACAGATGGATGAATGGACGGACGGATGGATGGATGGATGGATGGATGGATGGATGGACGGATGGATGGATGGACAGATGGACGGACGAATGGACGGACGGATGGATGGATGGATGGATGGACGGATGGATGGATGGATGGATGGACAGATGGACGGATGAATGGACGGACGGATGGATGGATGGACGGATGGATGATGGACGGACTGACGGACGGACGGCTGGATGGATGGATGGACGGACGAACGGACGGATGGATGGACCGGATGGATAGATGGATGGATGGACGGACAGATGGATGAATGGATGATGGATGGACGGATGGACGGATGGACGGATGGATGGATGGATGGATGATGGATGGATAGATGGATGGATGGACGGATGGATGATGGACGGACTGACGGACGGATGGACTGACGGACGGACGGCTGGATGGATGGATGGACGGACGGATGGAGGGACAGACAGATGAATGGATGGATGATGGATGGATGGAGGGACAGACAGATGGAGGGACAGACAGATGAATGGATGGATGGATGGATGGACGGATCACAGTAAGTCCTGTAAATGTGAAAAGAGACTGCGTGGCTCAGGACACCATTAAACCTGCATTATTGGATTTGGGGGACTGCAGTGCTACTAGAGCGTCAAAATAACTTAATAGACAAACTCCTAAACTATCTAAACTCCAGATAGATTCTTTCCTCATAAAATTGATGTGTCTAAAACAACTGCTCGCTAAAATAACAGAAAATGAGCATTTCTCTTAACTGGTTTCTCTCTTTATACGTGCTTTTTCCTTAGCGTCTCTTCCCAGCTGCGGATTTTTTTCAACCATAGGTAATTAATTCTCACCAGTTTTATTCTCCACCAGTTTGCTTGCAAATGAAAAAGAGTCCTCTGGCACTGAATAAGCTGCTCAATAGCAATATTAAAAGTGATTCAGTACAAACTTTTGCTTGTGAAAGAAGTGAGGTGTTAATTAAATCAGTAAAACCTGCAGTTAAAAAATTGCCACCAAAGCTTTGGAAACGTCCACGACCCAGTGATCGTTAGAGGAGGAGTTGCTCAAAAGCAGATGCTTGTGAGTCATTTATCTCACTTGCACTTTGACACCAAAGCCGTTATTGTCTGGCATCTGCACAGAACAGCTCAAGCCTCTCACATCAAGGCAGCTGCACCAAATGACTCGTAAATGGAGCCATTTTCAAATGATTTATGAATATTTGTTCCACTGAAGTGCAGAGAAAGGTCTTCACATTGCACAAAGAAATAGCCCATGAAGACAGAGGAGAGCAAAACTGACCAAAGGAATCACACTTAAAATGTTAGATAAAAAACTTTATTTTTTATAACTGATTATAATTACTGTGTAAGTACTGCGATTGAAACTGTGCCATAAACCACTTATTATCTAAATGACATTGCGGGTGTAATCAGAGTGACTCTCTTTCACACCATGAACACATTTCATAGCTATGAATGAGAAATGTGCCTGGGAATGCTATTTGCTGTAGAATTAGGAAAGAGCAAAGTCTCGCCGGGCGTCACAGAGAGTGGTATTAAGGCCAGTTTCATGATTATAGTCTGTGGGAGTTTCTGCTTTGGCATAATTAACTCACACACTCAGTGTGTTTCCAAACGATACACACATTTTTATCTCCATTGATTATGTAAACTGGTTAAAGCATGCAGTAGTTTGCACAGATCATCTGTGTTTTTACCAGGTGACTCGGGGAAAAATGGACCAAAATATTGGAACTGGTAGAGAAGCCGTGATAGCAACCACACATGGGACAGATCAGCAGCTTCAGCTGTCTGATGCATCCAGTGTCACGGTCCGCTGTGACGGACCGAGTGGAGAATGCGTGTAATGGACCCAGGTGCGTACACAAGTGAACAGACGGGAGTGAGCTTTAACAGAAGGCGAGCCTTTAATATGGCTGAAAACAAGGTGTGCAAATACAGCAGGGATGGCGTGGCTAAACAAAAACCTAAACTGGAAACAAACTATGGTGAGGCTATGGCTTGGAAGACAACAGACCAGGCATGGAAACACGGAGGGTGGGAACACAGACGACGCGACACAGACTGTAAGAAACACAGAGACTAAATACACATGAGGGATGATCAGGGGAAGTGGCCACACATGGGAACGCAGCTGACACACATGAACTTAACGACAGGACAGGAGGAGTGAGCTGAATACACAGACAGTGAATGCAGCCGGAGGGCGGCAACCCAACAGGCCACGCCATCTCCCATCAGGAGGCCGTCCATGTGAGAGGCAGCGGCGGTGCAGTTCGGGAGGCCGACCCGGAGCCCGCGGGCACAAGAGTTCAAGGGTCATACGGTCGGGGGGCCGACCAGGCGGGCGCCACAGGTGACAGAGCCGGTCAGGAGGCCAGCCGTGTGGGTGGCAATGGCGGCGGCGAAGGGGACGGCGGAGCAGCTCAGGGGGCCGACCGCGCGGAAGGCAGCGGTGGCTCTCCAGCGTCAGGCGCACTGGCCGAGGCCCGGCGGGCACAGGACCAGTCGAGGCAGGACCAGACGAGGCAGGACCAGGCGGTGGCGTGGCAGCCACAGGCGACGGAGCCGGACCAGGCGGTGGCGTTGCAGCCACAGGCGACGGAGCCGGACCAGGCGGTGGTGTGGCAGCCACAGGCGACGGAGCCGGACCAGGCGGCGGCGAAGCAGGAGCTGAGGCAGAGGCTGGACCAGGCGACGGCGAAGCAGGAGCTGACGCAGAGGTTGGACCAGGCGACGGCAAAGCAGGAGCTGAACGGGCTCCTCGGGCCCTCCAGCTGGAAGAGACGGCTGAAGCAGAAGGCAGTCTGAGGCGGAGAGAAAGCTCACGCCATTCCTAGCAGGCTGCTTCTCAGCCTGTACAGCTGACGTGGAAGGAAGCTGAACGGGCTCCTCGGGCCCTCCAGCTGGCGAGGCGTGAGGCTGAACGGGCTCCCCGGGCCCTCCAGCTGGCGAGGCGTGAGGCTGAACGGGCTCCTCGGGCCCTCCAGCTGGCAAGGCGTGAGGCTGAACGGGCTCCTCGGGCCCTCCAGCTGGCGAGGCATGAAGCAGCGGGGGTGCTGCGAGGTGCCGAGGTGGCACACCCAGGCATCCAGCCACAGGTGCAGGATGAGCAGTGATGGAGACCCCTGGCAAAACAGAGAGCTGAACAGGGGACTGAGCCGTTACCCTGGCAGAAGAAAGATGCCGCTGACTCTCTGGGAAGTTTAATGTAACATCACACGAGTCATTTTCCTTCCCACACACAAAGTCAGAGTCTTTATTCCCAGTCTTTGGTTCTTTACACTCAGAGGCAGAAAAACACAAACTCGGATTGGCTGCCTCACCCTCACCAGGATCACATAGACTAATCTTGGTCACACAGGCAGCATCTACCCCGTAATATTGCCCAGAGTCCGTAACGGTCCCAGCATCAGCTCCAGCAGAAGTTTCGCCATCCCTAGCAAGTGAGTTAACTGTTAAGAAAAACCCCTGTTCAAAAGTTGGACCCCCAAGGCTCTCAGTACAGTTCATTTCCTCTAAGGAAACGTCACGTTGTTTTCCTGTGACAGTCTTCACCTGTGACAGAGTTTCAGTCACCAAAGGGGCTAGTTCGACCACATGAGCTGCGTGTATAACTGAACCGTTCAAGGAAACATGGTTAATCAGTTCATGGCTAGGTTCCTGGACCTCCATTAAGTCGGCACAACTGGGTAAAGAATACTCATTCACGTCCATTTTGAAGTCATGTGGTGGACTTGTAACCTGATCAGAGTCTGTGCTTACAGATACAGCAGTTACACTTACTTCTGATGGGACGGCTGGCACTAGGTTAACGCCAAGAGTCTGAATGAACTTTTCTGTGATTGGTTTGACAGAGCCATTAGCTTTAGCAGAGAACATATTAGGCACAAATGAAACAAAAGTGACGCTGTCAGAGGGGATTGAAGCCTCATTACGCTCTGACTGACAGGAATCATGCGGCTTGGCCTGGTATTTGGCAGTCTCAGGCCTGCATTCCCCAGCTACCCCCCCACCAGAAGTTGATTTAGACAGAGACTCTGAGTCATCTATGAATGGAAGTGCAGCTAACGCAGTGTCTGATAGAGCAGTGGCTGCCAGTGGTGGTGCAGACTGGGAGCTTACTAAATCAGTAGTGCTCCCAACCAACACCCCATCCTGAAATGAGTTAGAAGAAACAAAAGAACATGATTCCAAATTTACACAAACTGAAGGTAAAACATGATCATTAGAGACAGTATCGGAGGCCCAGATCTCAGCCCCAGCACTCACTGCGCCCTGAGGGGTGCTGGAGCTACGTGGTTCAGACATGTGTCCCCCATCTTCTTCTGGGGGGCACAATTCGCTTTTAGAGTTCAGAACATAACCCACATTGCCATTACTGTCCTCTTGACTTGGAACACAAAACTCAGGTGAATTGTGCTTATCGAGTACAGGAGTGAGAGCATCACTCAGAGGCTGCTTTGAATTGTTCTCCTCTGGTTTACCTAATAATTTGGTCTCACACAATTCGTAACGAGTAGTAGAGTCACAAGATGAATGAGCTGAGGACCAGTCAGGTTGATCACTGGGTACAGACAGGGTGTCCTTATTTAAGTCACACCGCTCATGACCAGAGGTTATATCACCACCCTTCACACCAAACATGAGTTCGAGATCAATACTGTCATCGTTTATTAAGAGAACGGGTGGTGTTGGGGAGCACTGGATCGCTATTGCTCCTCCAGCAAATGTAGAAAATGTCTCTCTCTCTGGGGCGTCTGTGAACCCTTCATGATAGTCACATTCCAGCAACTTAGGGAGACTTTGAGGCAAAAGATTGTCACTAACCTCGAATATTAACGGGGTCCGAGAGGAAACGAGGGTCCCACCAACCTCCAGCTGCTGCGTGGTGCTCCGGCGACGTGGATGTCGCCTCCTCTTTGAAGAAACCACTGAGGCTGAAGCGTTGGCTGATGGGGAAGCGAGGGGTGGCAGACCCTGGCAGCTCCGAGGGCCCCCGAGAGCCAGGCGTGTTCCCCGAAAGATGTGCTGACAATCGGGGGTAGGCCACGGCTTTCCCCGGAGCTCCTCCTCTACATGGGTGCAAGCTGCTTGCTGCTGCTCACAGAGACCGGACTCCATGATTTCCGTAGTAGGTCTTTCTAAACAACTAAACACTATACTGTCAGTCTCAGAACATGATTCAGTCATAGTGTCCGGCCCCGGCAAATCAATGCTCATCTCACTCTGCTTCATAGAGGGGACGTGAGGCACGAAAACGCAGTCACTCACCGGAATTAATGCGGTGCCACGGCGGCGCCGGCGCCGCCCCCTTCTGGTAGCTGGCGCGATGGGCGCTGATGGCACCAATGCAGGGGGTGACGTAGCGGGGATCTCCCCGTCGTCCGCCCACATCCTTGCCAGAAATGAGGCAGGCGAAGTAAAGTCTAAGCGGATTGGAGACGGCGAGCGGCTGGTAGGCTGTGCAGCAGGTGAGAGGTCCTCCTCCGGGATGAGCCAGGGCTTCCACCGGAGCTCGTCCTCCCGATAAGCCCGTAACACCTGCTGCCGCTCTTCCTCGCCAAAGTCTATGGCCTCCGTCGTCTCCGTGCGCCACGCCGTGCGGCCAGACCGCGGTGAGGACGCGGAAGCCGACGGGGCGCGAGCGGAGGGTGTGTCGGTGGCGAGCCTCACCGTTCCAACCGCAACTGCTTCTGGCTCGCGAAGCAGCGGGGAAACGGGACAACAGCAGGGCTCTGGCGGCACCGCCCGCACACTAGGCAGCCGTGGCTGCGGACGGAGTTGGAGAGCGGTGACGAGAAAGTCAGTGATCAGCGGGTGTAGTGCCTCCCATAGCCAGGGAAACACAGACACGCATACTCCCACTTGGCGGGCTAACTCCTCCCGTTCCTCCTCTCCGGAGCACCGCAGCCATTTACCACATAGCGACTCCACCGTCTGGAGGATCTCCTTCTCTTGTGTCGCTGGGTCCGACATGGTCGCGTCGTACTGTCACGGTCCGCTGTGACGGACCGAGTGGAGAATGCGTGTAATGGACCCAGGTGCGTACACAAGTGAACAGACGGGAGTGAGCTTTAACAGAAGGCGAGCCTTTAATATGGCTGAAAACAAGGTGTGCAATACAGCAGGGATGGCGTGGCTAAACAAAAACCTAAACTGGGAACAAACGATGGTGAGGCTATGGCTTGGAAGACAACAGACCAGGCATGGAAACACGGAGGGTGGGAACACAGACGACGCGACACAGACTGTAAGAAACACAGAGACTAAATACACATGAGGGATGATCAGGGGAAGTGGCCACACATGGGAACGCAGCTGACACACATGAACTTAACGACAGGACAGGAGGAGTAAAACTGAATACACAGACAGTGAATGCAGGCCTTCAAAGTAAAACAGGAAACATGAGACATGAACCGGGGAGACGTAGTACAGGGGGAGGTGACATAACTGACAGCATGAACTTGACAGTACAAGACACACAGACATAAACACACGAAGGGCAAGGGAGACGTAATGCAAGGGTAACATAATTACAAAAAGGACTGGACTACCTTAAAGAACCTAAGCAAACAATAAACATCAAAATAGGTTAAGCATAACACACTGGGTCACACGACCCAGGACCATGACATCCAGTGCTTCAACAGCAGTCAAAGAAAGATGTCTGACTCTCAAGGACAGAACACAACAAAGACAAAGTGACACCACCAGAATGAAACGGTTTGTTTGCTCATGGGTATTATGTTGATGAACGTAAAGATCCAAAAACATCATCTATTTTATTCAAATTGAAGACAACTTGCAGTTCTTATGATTTCACAGTAAGTTCTGACATGTAGAAATAGTTTCACTGCACACTCTCCGCCACTGGGAACCATTTAAAGTTCACTGTCTTCCCCGAGGACCCTTAACCACGTGGAAACGAAGAGTTGAAAAATCACTTAGTGTTGGGCTTTGGTTGCATTCAGGAAAATGCTTTAACAAGCTCAGCTTCTGACTCTGGATGTTACCTTTTAAATCAAGTCTCTTACATTCATTTTGGCCTCACTGTTTCTTTGTGATCGTTTGGGGATGTCAGATAGATTCCATATAAACAGGTCCTAGCTTTGTGACTGCCAGCGTGGAGTGCTCATGCTAAATGGACCTGCATTTATATAGCTGCTAGCTGCTCTGCCTCCAGCCTTTAATCCTGTCACATTTCAACCAATCTGCAGTCAAACACGCCATGATTAGAATCTTTGATTTAAGGTTGTGTTGTACTTAACATTTATTGACAGCTCACTGGAATACTAAAATAGTCACACTGGGGAAAAGAAAATCGTGTACCTTTAACCTCCTAGGACCTGACGTCCACATATGTGGACATCATATTTTGGGCTGTCTAGACCAAAATATAAAATTTTGCTCTACAAGGGCCTGAAATCCACTTCCGAGGACGTTATACTGCCACTGCTCTGAAAATTTAAAACAAATGTCCTCTTATGTGGATCTCATTTTTCTCAGAAACAAAAATCAGGTAATTATTTTTTGTTACATTCATCAGGTCCCCATCAGCCCAAAGCAAAGAGAATTTGAAGTTGCAGGCCATGAAAGAGTTCGGGTCTTAGGAGGTTAAGGATGTCACTGGATCTATACTCTTAGAGGTGCTGCTGAAATTGTTGCAGAAAAAATAGACAAGTTAAATATTCCAAATTACATCCAGGCTCAGTTATTGATTTGATATATTTACATATATTTACAGAACCTTTGGCCAAAGGTGGTCCTGTTTACCCTGTGCTTGAAGCAGTCTATTCCTGGTATTTTAGCCTTTCCCCATATATAAAGACATGCACATGAGGTTAACAGGTCATTCTTAGATGGCTGCAGGAGGGGATACATGCTAAATGAGCATTATTAATTGTAAAGGACAAGATGAATGTGGCTTTAAGCACTTTCAGTGATCAGTAACTGAAAACAGCTGTGCCAGTCGTTTGTTTTCAGCTGTCATAATGTTTTAAATGATTTTTATTCAAGTGAAAGAATGAAACACAGCACCCTCAAAAGCAAACTTAACACATTTGCATTACTTTGCACTGCGAGGGTTATATTACAACCCTGGTGTTTTATGATGTTGTTATTACAACGTCAACCTGATCCCATCAATAGTTTTAATAGATCATTTATGACCACGTCAGCACTGTTAACATGGACGTCTGTGTAGTATTGAGCTTTTTCCTTCGAGCTATGATGTTGAAGTGTTACACACTAACATGGTGTTTTTATGATCTTCATATTTGTACGGTTTTTACTAAGTTAACTACCTTTAATTTAGCAAACTCCCACCGTAAGGGTGTGTTTTAACTGATGAAACTGTGTCGTACTCAGGCTCGGACATCTGATTGCTGCCTTTTATAAGTTTATTCCACAACCATAAACTAACACCAGTACAGTAACCGTGCCTTTACAGATGCCAGGTAATCAACTGAAAGACACAAAATAAAACAACCATACAACATTAACAAAGCAACACTATTAATGACAGTACAGTTTAGTAATAGTCATATTTATAGCTTTAACACGTTACTTGGTTAACACAGAAACTCACCAGCTCGGCTTCATCAGTCATAACAGCGATATCAATGAAAAGAAGATCCGGCAGGTAGGATCTATGAGCGGCCGTTAACACATACCATCCCAGACTTAGATAAATCACTCCGTCTTAAATAAATTTGTCATTTAAAGCAAATATGAGTCTGGCTGATAATAAATCACAACAAACAAATTGGCATGTTAGTAATATGGGAAAAAACCACACACCTCCCACTTGGGCTACGTGCCAGACTAAGTAGGCCACAATAACCAGTAGCAATAAACACTAATATAGAAAACAAAAAGTCTTATAACAGTGTTTTAAACAGGTTGGGCCTGGTCCCCACACCCAAGAGTCCCCAATCTGCAAGTATCTCCTGGGTACTCAGGGGGATGAACCACGTTCCTCTTGCTCCTCTACTGGCAGTAACACCACCAACCTCCTTACGTCCCTGTGGAGAATGGTGGAATGACATGGTTCCCTGTCCTTCCTTGCCTGAGACCAGTTGATGGGACGACTACAACAAATCCTTACTTTGACATCTCGAACAACACCTAGGTGATCCGGATCTGCCTCCTCCACGCGGCCCAGCTTGAAACGACCCCTAAGTGCGTTCTGATCTGCCACCCAGACAAAGTCCCCAACAGAAACATTTCTCGCCGGGGCATGCCATTTTTGCCGAACAAACAGGTGCGGCCCGGCCAACTGACTCCAGCGTCTCCAAAACTTGTCCACTTCCACCTGGACTGCACGTAGACGACTGAATGGGTAGGCAGGGAACTCAAAACCCATGTTGTCGCCCCTGGGCCCTGCCCGACCCAACAACAAAGAGTTTGGTGTCAACACATCTACAATTTCTTCCTGAATTTGAGCTCTGGCCCCGATAGGCCTCTCATTGGTGAGGTTGGCCGCCAAATAGAGGAGGGTTTGGAACTCCAGAGCAGTCAAGTTTCCCTCCTCACCAACGTTACTCAACGCCCTTTTCAACACGCGAACAGCTGCCTCTGCTGCTCCATTCCGGTGTGGGGAGTCCGCTGGACTAAACTCCCACATCCAGTCAGACCCAACTACGGCTGCCTTTCTTTGGATCTCGTCTTTGTCGATACCCGCAAGGAAATCATAGAGCTCCTTCAGCGCAGGTTTAGCTCCCACGAAATTGGTCCCCTGGTCAGACCAGAGTTTCCTGGGGTGACCCCTCAGGGCAGTAAACCGCTGGTATGCCTTCAGGAAGCCCTCAGTTGACAGATCTTCAACTATGTCTGCATGAACTGCTCTTGAGGCCATACAGCTAAAAACCACGCCCCAAACTTTCTTCTTCACTCGTCGTCTTACTGAGTCTCTGACAAAATATGGACCAAACAAGTCCAAAGTAGTGTACTCAAAAGGGGCTGCTGGCGTAGTACGTACGGGAGGAAGATCACTCATCACCTGAGTGCATAGCTTGGCCCTGCACTTTCTGCAACTTACGCACGAATCAATCACCTTCCGTACGATCCTGGGACCTTGAACTACCCAGCCCCTCTTCCTCATCCGAAGAAGGGTGGCAGAAACACCTTCGTGGTTGACACGATGGGCGTCCTCAGCGAGGAGAGAGCTTAACCGACACTTGTAGGGGATCAAAGGGACCCCGGACCTCTCCTCCTCAACGGATTGAATCCGACCATAGCACATCAAGAGCCCCGTTGTTTTATCCTTGCGCACAACCAGGCGGTTGAGCGTCGTCATAGGGAAAGTCACACCTGCTTGGGCGGCGAGGCATAAGTCCTGAAACGCCTCTACTCGCTCCTGAGCCGTGGGCACTGCCTCCCACTTTAATCCTACAGCAGTTCGACCCCTGCCAGATAACCAAAAGCGCAAGGCTCTGTGGACATAAGCTATGACCCCACAGAGCTTGGCTAGAGAATTGAACCGTGAAAGATCTACTTGATTTATCAAGGCTGAACCCCAGCACTCCTTGATCCTGCAGACATTAGAAGCAACAGAAGGAGACCCCTTAGTCTCAAAAGACGTAACCTTGTTGCTGAATGGTAAAAGCTCTGGACTTACTCGGCCGCCGACCACGGCTTTGACGCTATCAAAACCATCTGGAGTAGTCTGCGCCCTTTCCTGCGACCTTGTTAAGATGGCAGAAAAAGCCTTTCTTTGGAGTCGACTGACGACTTCTCTAGTCCCAGAGGCCACCTCTGCAGCTGACTTTATGGGCCATTCCTCTACTGGCTTGGTTAGGAACATGGGACCGGTCTGCCATGAAGAGCCCTCACCAAGCTGCTCAGGGGAACATCCTCTTGTGACCAGGTCAGCCACGTTGAACTGGCCAGGAAGCCACCACCAGTCGGTCACAGGCCCAGTCTTCTGTATCTCTCCCACTCGATTGGCAAAGAAGGTCTGGAACCCGTAACTCTCCCGTTGGATGGCACCTAACACAGTCTGACTGTCCAGAAAATGGTACCAACGATCTATTTCCAACCGACTGTACTTCAGAAAGTAACCTTTCAGGCGAGTGGCAAAAACAGCTCCACAAATCTCTGCCTTGACAGCATCTCCCTTTTGTTCAATTGGAGTCAATTTGGCCTTGGACTCCACGAGCCGGGTCTTAACCCCTCCAGATGTTTCCCAGCGCAGGTAGAGGACCGCTCCGTATGAGTCACAACTTCCATCAGAGAACGTGATCCCCCAGGGTTTACCCACCCAGCCGGATGGTGTAATACTCCTGGGAAAGGTGATGGTACTCAGCCGCGCGTACTCCTCAAAGAGCTTGATCGCTCTCCCACGTAGTTCACTAGACAGCGGCTTATCCCACGTATCCTTAGTCAGTATCCCGGCCTCCTGAAAGGCTCTTCTGACAAGAATAACACCTTTCTGCTTCAGGGGCGTCGCCAGACCAAGGGGGTCATAGAGCCCTGCTACCTGACTTAGAAGCATACGGCGGGTGAGGGGATTTGGCGTCTTCTCCCCTATGTTCTCCTCAGTGAGGTCTACTTGAGTACGCATCTTTTTCTTTCTTGCGGAGAAGTTAATAGCCACCATGAGGAAGAGCTTGTCTTCTTCCACGAGATAACCCACACCCAAGGCCTTGTTGTCCTCGGTCCGCAGCTGGTTGGGCAACATGATGGTTTCTGGTTCGGCAGGAACAGCACCTTGCCTCCCACTAAAGCCAGACCGCACCCAAGGCTTGAGGTAAAACCCACCATGCTTGAGAATGGTTTCAACCCCCTCAAGGATCTCGCTCAGTCTCTCAAGGTCGTTGTGGGACACAAGGATGTCATCCACGTAAGTATCCTCTTCAATGACACGTCTTTCTTCCACTCTGTTGACAAACTGTGGCAGAAGGGCAGTCTCTCGCATGGCAACCTGAGCGATACAACCTGCAGGCTTGTCACCCATGTTCACACGCACCACAGCATAATCCTTGATGTCCTCCTCCAGGGAATGCCTCCACAAGAAGCGGTGAACATGCACCTCTTGATCCTCCAGCCATACAGAGTTATACATTTTGGAGACATCCCCTATTGCCGCATGCTCTCCCTCCCGGAAATGGAGCAGCACTGCCCTAATGGGATTCAGGACATCTGGGCCTTTCATCAAGATGCTGTTCAAACTAACACCTCTGTACACCTGGCTGCTGTCCCAAACAAGCCTCACCGGCGTGGTGTTGGAGTGTGGGTTGGGCGCCATCAGATGGTTTATCCACCACACCGCTCCTTTCCACTCGTCCAACACCGTCTGGGAAAGCTGGATAGCGGCCCCCCTAGCCAGCATGTCGCACACCTGCTTAGCATAAGCTGCCTTCCATAGCGGATCTTTCTCGGGGCGCTTTTCTGACTTCAGGAAAGTCGCCTCCACAGCTTTGCGGTTGTTAGGCAGGGTCGCAGGGTCCTCTTTCCAGGGATATTTAGCATCCCAATGGGGTTTGTCACTATGATTGTCACTCAGCTTGAAGGTTAGACCTCCTCTGATGATCTCCAACTCTCTTTCATCAGCAAGTGACATTTCTTTCCCTCCAGGGGCGCACTTCCCGCAGCGGCACCCGCCACACATGGGATCACAGGCGGCACCAATACTGTCCCACTGCAGCCATTTGATGATCTCAGTGTTGGATGTAGCCGTGGTACCGACTTCTACGCCGTTCTTTGGTTTTGGGCAGCAGTTATGGAGGGCCACAACTCTCTGAGACTCCGCCATCATGGAGCATGCAAAATGGGTCGATGAGAGTCGTGCAGTCACCTCCACATCTTCAAACAGATCTGGGTGTGCACCACTGATGGTTTTCCCCAACGGACCATCCCACAGAACCAAGTCACCGCACCTCATCATTCTCTGGGGGGCTAGACGACCCTCCCGGGTGCTGATGAGTAGCTCAATCTTTTCCGGGCGAATCAGTTCCCCGGGTTCGACGGAGCCTGGGAAAAACTTCTCCAGGCGCCCCGAGTCCACGACGTGACCCACATTGGCAATCTCTTCTAATCCATAGCAAACCATCTCATGGAGTCGCCATGTTCCCTTCTTTGTGGCTACTTTTATGCTCACCAGGTATCTCTTTGTCTCTACTTTTGCCTCCATGCCACCAACACCATGAACAACTAAGGTGATTGGTTCACCAGGCAGACCAAGCCTCTCCGCTGCCTCGTGGGTGATATAATTCGTGTCAGAGGCTAAATCGATGAGTGCTCCAATCCAGTCTCCCCTCTTGGTGGTGACGTCCAACAACATCATGAGGACCGGGAGCTCCTTCAGACAACTCTCATCTTCTGAGCCTCTGCCAGCCCACAACTTTGAAGTTACTTTGTTTGTGCAAGCCCTTCGAACAGCCGCCAGCTGCTCCGGGGACAGACCTAGGCCAGCAAACACAGCCTCTTGCTCTTCCGTCGGGCCTCGGGGTTCTCTCCTTTTATCCCCTTTTATCCCTTGCCTAGCTGCATCTTTCCTAGTTGGGATCTTAAGACACAGGAAGAAATGGTGATCCGATGAGGCATCACCCCTTCTGCATCCTTCATTACGACACAGAAAGTTTTTACTACACGGGTCATCACTCCCATGAGAGTCCAGACACCTGGGACATACTTTTGTCCTTTTCACGTAAACTCTCCGCTCTGACGGGTTGGCCTTTTTAAACGTCTTACAGCGGTATAAACGCCCTGTGTGACCCTCTTCGCCACACAAACAGCAAGGATTCTGTGACAGCTCACCTCTCGTCTCGCTCGCAGTAGCCTTGGTGAACGAACGTCTCTCTATCCTCCGATCAGGCCTCTCTTTTGGTTTCTCGCGGGGGCTCGGATCGGCTGCCCTGGCAGTATTAGACTGTCTGATGGATTGCAACTGCTCCAGTTGCACCAGAACTGTCTTCTGATCTTTCAGGAACTGCCATAGCTTATCAAACCGGTTCTGTGGACTGACATCATTGACAGGATCACATCGGTACAAAAGCCACCTTTCTTTCATACTGTCCGGCAGCTTACTCTCAAGTGACCGGATCACTAACTGATTTTTTATGGCATCTTCACAACCTAGGTCTATTAAGTCCAACAGCGCCCTCTCTACTGCTTGGATCAACTGTAAAACCTCTCTGGGTTTGTTGTTGCGCACGCCCGGTAACTCCTGTAGCTCAAGTACAATGTCATCTGCTATCTGTGATACATCACCATAACAGTCCTCTAAAACTCGGAAAACCTCACTCGCTGTACGGCAGTGAGACAGCCTAAGTTCACATTTTACTGGATCAGCAATACTGTCCATCAGGTGGAAGAGCCTGCACTCCGGGGAACCTGTGGGTTCCGCTAACGCTTGGAGGATCCCCCAGTTATTCTTCCAGCGCCAGTAGCTTCTCCTCTCCCCAAAGAACTTTGGTAGGCTCAGGGGTGCGAGTGCGATCCTTGTTCCGAGTGATCCTTGAGAGACGGTAGACGTGCTCTGTCCTGCCCCAGCGCCATTGGGTCTCACACCATGCACTCCTCGAAGCTGCTGTGGCGTGCCTGAGAGGCCAGGGTTGAACACAGGACTCCCCAGACCCTGGTATAGTGGTCCCTGTGGTGGCGCTTGAAGGGCTGCAATGGAAGGACTTGCAGCTCGTGCTCCATCGGGGCCACCTTCATCAATAACCTGGTTACTACTGCCCACTGCGGCACTTTGGCATGCAGCAGGGTGCACGTCAGCATCTAGCGCACCACTGGCACGCGCTGGGCCATCATCTCCACCGGTCGCAGCGGGCCCACTGGGCTTGCTAGTGCTGGTCGTCACTCCACCGTCAGCGCCACCTTCATCACTGCTTTCACCTTCACTGCTAGTCCTGCTTCTAAGGTCGCCACACCCAGATCTCCTTCTTCCATCTAGGGTGGTAGCCAGCATCACCATAGCCACTCTCCTCCTTTCCTTGAACTCTTTGAGACAAGCTCGCATAACGTTCACTTCTTTCTCTGGAACATAACGATCCCACTTATGCACAAACTCACTCAGAGCTTCCTCTCGGCCTTCCACAGCAGGGAGCATTGAATCAAACTGATCCTGTTTTATTTGACCCGTTTTGAGCGCTTCCACCTGGCTAATCATATCTTTTAGGTCAACTCTTAGACTGTCAAACTGACCTGATGCACAACGAGACCATGACGCTTCCTTTAGCTTCATTTCTGTGGTCTGGTATTTTGAGCGGCAGTCCTGCAGCTTCTTCTCCACCTCAGCTATTTCTGCTGCAAGCCCACTTGCATCTTCTTCTTCCATAGCAGCGATGTAATCAAAACTGCTATCACAAACCTCACTATAACTGTCTTTGAGTGTCCTACTTTCACACATGAGGTCATGTTCAGTCAGAAGGTCAATGTTAAAGGCAATGGAATTGGCTTTCCTAGTAAAAACTGCTTGCGCAGAGGACCGCCTTTTCTTTAATTCTTCTCGGGATGCCATACTGACTTTTCCTTCTTATTTATTACCGGCGTTATTCCTTTGCCCTCAACAAAGATGGCGGCGACCCACTTCCGGTCGCTTAGCGGCTAGTAACTGAATTAAAAGTTCGTTTTCGGCGGCCGGCTTATCCTATGCCAGCGCCCTAATAGTCCCAGCAAAGAAATCCACACACAGTCTCTCACGTACGAGGGCTTGACGGTGTTTTGAGAACGAAGTCACGTCGATCGGCCGTGTCGATCGGCCGTGACGATCGGCCGGGCTCCGTCTAATTGCTGAATTCTCCGTAGTCGACACAGACCCTCCTCCACTTCTCCGTCGCGGGGGGTGGCTAAGTGTTGATTACTGTACGGTTTTTACTAAGTTAACTACCTTTAATTTAGCAAACTCCCACCGTAAGGGTGTGTTTTAACTGATGAAACTGTGTCGTACTCAGGCTCGGACATCTGATTGCTGCCTTTTATAAGTTTATTCCACAACCATAAACTAACACCAGTACAGTAACCGTGCCTTTACAGATGCCAGGTAATCAACTGAAAGACACAAAATAAAACAACCATACAACATTAACAAAGCAACACTATTAATGACAGTACAGTTTAGTAATAGTCATATTTATAGCTTTAACACGTTACTTGGTTAACACAGAAACTCACCAGCTCGGCTTCATCAGTCATAACAGCGATATCAATGAAAAGAAGATCCGGCAGGTAGGATCTATGAGCGGCCGTTAACACATACCATCCCAGACTTAGATAAATCACTCCGTCTTAAATAAATTTGTCATTTAAAGCAAATATGAGTCTGGCTGATAATAAATCACAACAAACAAATTGGCATGTTAGTAATATGGGAAAAAACCACACAATATTCATGGAGTGTGTGTTTCCCAAACCTTCATGGCAACATTGTGACGTTGTAGAGCATTGTGTTGAAAAATGTAAAGAATGTGTTTAACAGGTCTCTCCATACCCGTTCATTTATAATTTATTATACTTAATTTGATTTCTTAATTTGATCTTGTCAATAGTGATGAAAGTCAAAGTAATGCTTAGTCAACCTAACTACTCATTATCCCACAAGGCCCAGTGTATGAAGTTATGATTGTGGGAAATCATAAAGTCCATCATAAAGGTCGCGGATGACACCACAGTGGTTGGACTCATCTCAAGGGGGGATGAGTCAGACTACAGAGATGAGGTCAACAGACTGACTGAGTGGTGTTCAGTTAACAACCTCCAACTGAACACCACGAAAACTAAAGAACTTATCTTGGACTTCAGGAAGGGCAGAGCAGACCCGGCCCCACTTTACATTCACGGGAGCTGTGTGGAGAGGGTACACTCCATGAGGTTTCTGGGCGTGCAGATCTCTGATGACCTCTCCTGGACTGCAAATACCACGGCGGTGGTTAAAAAGGCCCAGCAGCGTCTCCACTTTCTGAGAGTGCTCAGGAGGAACAACCTAGAGGAGAGGCTGCTGGTGACATTTTACAGAGCCACCATAGAGAGCATCCTAACGTACGGCATAACAACATGGTATGCAGGGTGCTCAGCTGCGGACAGGAAAGTACTGCAGAGGGTCATCAACACAGCCCAGAAGATCACTGGCTGCTCTCTGCCCAGCCTGGAGGTCACTGCAAACTCTCGGTACCTCAGCAGAGCTGGCAATATCATCAAGGACCACTCTCACCCCAGCAACCAACTGTTTGAACTATTACCGTCTAGGGATGGGTATCGAAAACCGGTTCTTGTTGAGAACCGGTTCCCACTGTTTCAATTCCTTGGAATCGTTTGCCATTTTTGCAAACGATTCCCTTATCGATTCCAGTCGCCCCGAATGACGTCACCACGTTGCGGAGCGTCATTTACCTGGCAGGAAACACGGCGCCTAAGCGGCTCAAACGCTCAAAAGTTTGATTATACTTTATGAGAACCGATGACAACAGGGCAACTTGCAAAGTAGATATTTCATTTAAGGGAGGAAACACTACGAATATGCAAAAGCATTTGCTCACAAAACACGCGATGACACGCGTTTTTAATTCCGCTCCGGACTCGTGACTCTCAACCCAGCAGCAGCGCTAACGTTTGCACGTCCTCTCCCGTTAATGCGGCAGGTAAATAATCAACTAACAGTGCATATTATGTTAGCGCAATCTGCCTTATTACAAGACCTGCCATTACTGTACATGTACATGTACTCTGTCTGTCTCTCTCATCATGGTCACCTATAGGTGACCATGATGAGAGAGACAGACAGAGTCTGGCTCAGATGCTGGCAGTTCTCGCTGCAGTCTACCGGTAGCGTCTCCTTTCAGGCCAGGATAGACGAATGTCACCGAGCAGTGTCTAAGTTTGTGGTCAAAGGCTTGCACCCATTTGCCACAGCACATGCCCCCGATTTCACTTTGGTAAGTGAATGTGTTTAATTGTAGGCAGGGACATTACTGGATATTCTTGTGTAATTGCTACAGAATAATTTATGTTAAACTTTGTTATTGCTACAGGAGAATATTTATTTTATTATTTTACATTTACAATTTTTTTTCCTGGGGACCCTGTGACACCCCATTGAAGAGCCGTAGGCTGTGGATCTCTTAAGATGTCATTGTTGGGTTTGTAAGGCCATGTTACTCCTAAATTTCTATCTTGTTCAAAGAGAAGATATAAAACGAAGTTCTAAGCTAATCGACCTTAGTGTTCTCCTTTTTTTAAAAAAAAAAAAAAAGAATCGATAAGAGAATCGATAAAGAATCGAATCGTTAAACAGAATTGAAAATGGAATCGGAATCGTTAAAATCTTATCAATACCCATCCCTATTACCGTCAGGCCGACGGTACAGGTCACATAAAACCAGGACAAACAGATTCAGGGATAGCTTCTTCCCCAGAGCTATCACCGTAGTAAATAAGCACAAAAACAATTGAACCTATTCCATACCGTCACTGTCATTATATTATGCTGCTATTCATACTGTCATTATATTAATGCTGCTATCCTGTATATATTGTACTTACTATTGTTTGAGTACTTACGATTGTTTTTTGTACTTTATATATATATATATAAACACCCAGCACGCCCCTGCGGGCGGTTTATCCTTCAAGCTCGGGTCCTCTACCAGAGGCCTGGGAGCTTGAGGGTCCTGCGCAGTATCTTAGCTGTTCCCAGGACTGCGCTCTTCTGGACAGAGATCTCCGATGTTGTTCCCGGGATCTGCTGGAGCCACTCGCCTAGCTTGGGAGTCACCGCACCTAGTGCTCCGATTACCACGGGGACCACCGTTACCTTCACCCTCCACATCCTCTCGAGCTCTTCTCTGAGCCCTTGGTATTTCTCCAGCTTCTCGTGTTCCTTCTTCCTGATATTGCTGTCATTCGGAACCGCTACATCGATCACTACGGCCGTCTTCTTCTGTTTGTCTACCACCACTATGTCCGGTTGGTTAGCCACCACCATTTTGTCCGTCTGTATCTGGAAGTCCCACAGGATCTTAGCTCGGTCATTCTCCACCACCCTTGGGGGCATCTCCCATTTTGACCTCGGGACTTCCAGGTTATACTCGGCACAGATGTTCCTGTACACTATGCCGGCCACTTGGTTATGGCGTTCCATGTATGCCTTGCCTGCTAGCATCTTGCACCCTGCTGTTATGTGCTGGATTGTCTCTGGGGCATCTTTACACAGCCTGCACCTGGGGTCTTGCCTGGTGTGATAGACCCCAGCCTCTATGGATCTTGTGCTCAGAGCTTGTTCTTGTGCTGCCATGATTAGTGCCTCTGTGCTGTCTTTCAGTCCAGCTTTGTCCAGCCACTGGTAGGATTTCTGGATATCAGCCACCTCCTCTATCTGCCGGTGGTACATACCGTGCAGGGCTCTGTCCTTCCATGATGGTTCCTCGTCTCCCTCCTCTTTCTTGGGTTTCTGCTGCCTGAGGTATTCACTGAGCACTCGGTCAGTTGGGGCCATCTTCCCAATGTATTCTTGGATGTTCGTTGTCTCATCCTGGACTGTGGTGCTGACACTCACCAGTCCCCGGCCCCCTTCCTTCCGCTTAGCGTACAGCCTCAGGGTGCTGGACTTGGGGTGAAACCCTCCATGCATGGTAAGGAGCTTTCTTGTCTTTATGTCAGTGGCTTCTATCTCCTCCTTTGGCCAGCCTATTACCCCAGCAGGGTACCTGATCACGGGCAGGGCGTACGTGTTGATGGCCCGGATCTTGTTCTTACCATTCAGCTGACTCCTCAGGACTTGCCTGACCCTCTGCAGGTACTTGGTGGTTGCAGCTTTTCTAGCGGCCTCTTCATGGTTCCCATTCGCCTGCGGGATCCCCAAGTACTTGTAACTGTCCTCTATGTCTGCAATGTTGCCTTCTGGTATTTCAATCCCCTCAGTTCTGACTACCTTCCCTCTCTTTGTTACCATCCGACTACACTTCTCCAGTCCGAACGACATTCCAATGTCATTGCTGTATAGCCTGGTAGTGTGGATCAGTGAATCGATGTCTCGTTCACTCTTGGCATACAGCTTGATGTCATCCATGCAGTCTCGGCTGATTGTTCTGTCTACCAGTAGCTGGTGTTTTGCGCCTCTGGTATTCTTGCCAATTCCTTTCTGTGTCCCGCTCATGTATTGACCCATGTGCCTGTTAATCTTAGCCGATATGATGCCTGACAGGAGCTTCCATGTAGTACTGAGGCAGGTTATTGGTCGGTAGTTGGAGGGGACCGGTCCCTTCTTGGGGTCCTTGGGGATCAGGACCGTCCGACCTTCGGTTAGCCATTCCGGGTGTCTCTCGTTAACTAGCAGCTGGTTCATTTGTGCTGCCAGACGCTCGTGGAGTGCAGTCAGCTTCTTTAGCCAGTAGGCGTGAACCATGTCGGGCCCTGGTGCTGTCCAACTCTTCATACTGGAGACCCTTTCTTGGATATCTGCCACTGTGACAGTTACTGGACCCTGTTCAGGGAGGTCGCTGTGGTCTGCCCTCAGATCCACTAGCCACTGAGCATTGCCGTTATGGGTTGCGTCCTTCTCCCATATGCTCTTCCAGTATTGCTCCGTCTCCAGCCTTGGTGGTGCTGTTCTCTTATTGTTCCCTTGCCACTGAGAGTACACCTTTGCTGGTTCTGTGGAGAACAGCTGGTTTATTCTCCTGCCTTCTATCTCTCTGGTGTACCTCCTCAAGCGGCTGGCCAAGGCTGTGAGTCTTTGTTTGGCAGTTTCCAAGGCCTCAGGTATGGACAGCTTGCTGTATTTCTTAGGCACCTTATTTGTCGCACCTTGCTGCAACTCCGTTAGTTGGCTAACCTCCCTCCGTGCTACTTTGATCTTGCCCTCTAGCCTCCTTCTCCATGGAGGGTACTGCCCCTTGTCGCTGTTCAACTTGTGGCCAAGCATCTCACTGATCACTGCTGCCGTATTGTAGATCAGCTTGTTAGTGTCGGTAATCGTGGTTGTAGGTATTGCCCGTAGTGCTGCATTAACATCATCTAGCAGACCTTCTGAGGGTACTTCACGTAATCTTGGTAACCGGCTACGGGGGATCCAGGTTTCAAGCTTGGCCATGATCCTATTTTTCAGGTCAGTTCCTCTCGCACTCAACGATCCTTCTCCTATCGCACTTGGGGCTATGTACCCAATCTCGGGTGGGGGTGATGATATCGCCCCCCTGACCTGGTGTCCTGACTCCTCCTTGCCGTAGCATTTGTGTTGTACCTCGTCAATCTCTAGCTGTGAGAGCAGTCCCTTCTTTCGAATGTTGGAACACTGAGCTACTAGTTGTTTCGCCGTCATTGTGGATGTTGGGTATCGAAGAATCCATAGGTCCCTCATCCTATTCATGTAGCCCCTTCCGCCGGGGTTACTTGCGTAGTAGCATTCCAACAACGCCCTGTTTTCGTCCCTTGCCCACCGATGCCTTCTTGTTCATATATATATATATATATATATATATATATATATATATATATTTTATTCATATATTTGTTTATATTTTACATTTATATTTATTATTGAAACTTGCACGAAGGGAGTGGCACTCCAATTTTGTTGTACTCTGTACAATGACAATAAAGGCTATTCTATTCTATTCTATTCTATTCTAAATATGATGGGAATATAAAGTAAATAGATTTTCCCATTTGGTGTGACCTTGACCTGATTATCACCAAAACGAAATGAGTTTGAACTGTTGCTGGTGTCTACGGTCAGCAGTTTGAAGTGAACACTCCCTCCCTGCAGGGGAGAATAGAAAAGCCTGAATACATGTTTAGATATTCGATTTGCACATTTTCATAAGCAATATGCACCTTTATTACTTTAAAAATGTGTAAATTATCTTTGGGTCCAGCAAAGAGCTCTGTGGGACACTTACTATATCCCAGTCTTTCGAATGCATTAACAGGAGAACAGCCTCTTGTTATTCATCTTCTACCACAGCAGTGTGGAAGTTACATGCATAGATGGACGGTGGGTTGTGTTTGGTGAACAAATGTGTAGAAAAATAAACAAATATATGAGACTGGAAAGGTTTTGGTAGCATTGAAAAGCTCAGTCAGACTTAAATAACAAAGTATGAAGACGGCAATATGTGCATATGATAAACACATACAAGTGCCATCTGTGACATGAGCTGCGCTCTCTGTTACGCAGCTTAATATCCCTCCTGTGTACTCGGGGGACGCTGGCACGACTCCTGCTGACTCCGTTTAGGGAGGTCCCACTGTGAGTGGGCTCAATCGCACATTTCACTGTGACAACTCTGGAGAGTTTTCTGCAGGGAAAAAATACAGCATGAGTAGAGTTTTGATGTTAAATGTCAAAACTGTGGAACTAAAAAGAAAATGAAATAAACACAAAGAGAAGGAGATGGAAATTATAGCTGCAGATAAAATAAATTTATATTCTCCTGGAAATCATATCTATTCTGTTTCCATACTTTTAATTGTTCAGGTTTTCATATAAAAGTGATTATTGTGACACAAAATGCAGTTTTTTTGTTGTAATTTCTGTATTTTATTGTTCGGGGAGGACTGAGGCCTCATCCTCTGTGCTCATCACAGGAGGGCTCTGAGACTGGGACGGCCAGTCTGAACACCGCACCATCACATTTCAGCTGACTCACATTTTCTGCAGAAAGCTTAAAGGTGCAGTACGTCATTGTTTTGGGGGATTTAATTAACAAAAACATATTGCAAATATGCACTCATGTATTTACATATCTTTAACATCAGAGCGAGGACCGCTTCATGGTCATCATTTAACATTTATTCATGCATATTTTCTTCATCTATTATGTCTTTGAAGTAACATAATAAGTCAAAGGACACTTAACGATGTTAAAAATATATAAAGATTAAACTCTGCCTCTTTATTGTAGCGTGCATCTAAAAGCTATGAAGCACCAATAATACTCCACAGTTTGAGCAGGAGAGCAGTGCCCTACAGCAGAGGACGTGAACAGAAGCATGACCCAGATCTTCCTGGTTTAATGCCATTCCACCATAACTGCAAGGGACCAGAGAAACCTACCAGAGAAAATAGCCAAATTATACATATGGAACAACAGATAGACATATTTCCAAATTTGCATTCATCATCTTCTAATGTGCTGTATTCAGTGATTTGCCATGGTTATTAAATGGCATGGCTTCAGGGATAGCCAAGACCGTCTCTCTGTTCACTTTGAGTCCAAAATGAAATCTTCACAGCTTCCATTCATGGTTCCCAATAAAAATGATTTACTTTAGTTTCAACACCACTTGGATCTTTCTCACCATGACATTTGCTGTAAATACTGGAAATGTTTTACCTGTTCTTTGGTTTAGAACAACATTTTAATAAGAAGAGATTTACTGACTCTGAACTGATCAGAGTCTGACTGGCCGACAGAAACAGAGACACACAGAGTTTTGTCCAGACGACATAAAATCCATCAAAAATGCCAAAACCAAACTGATCATAAAAATCAAATGAGATCAAATATTCTACCAGTTTGACTCCAGGATGAAAGAAGACTTTTGGACTAGCAGCAAATCATTTTTTATGCTCTGACAGTGAGTTAGCATACGTATACGTGTTCATCTGCCTGTTGTTGCTAACTCTGTAAATATAACAATGGTAATGCTCTAATTATCAAGATATTTAGTAAATTATGCGTTTTCGTGCACTTTGCGGTGCTTGCAATCATTGTATCCTGCAGGTAAGTAAATTCCCAAAATTCGCCTCTGTTCATCTGGACGTTTTCAGTGGGAGAAACATTTCGTCACTCATCCAAGTGACTCCTTCACTCTCAGCTGACTGCAGGTCCCTTTGCACAATGACTGAAACTCAGTGACAAAAATACTTATGAGCCCCTGAAACAAGGAAGTGGTTACAGGACGAGGGTGATAGACAAAGACAAGGCTACTGACCGGACCTCATACCACAGGCTGTACCCAGGGGAGTCTACACCAAGTCTGTATGGTTTACCAAAGATACATAAACAGGGTGCACCTTTAAGACCGATTGTCTGCACGATCAACTCGGTCACCTATAACATCTCCAAGTTTCTGGCTTCGATCCCCAATCTGCTCTGAACACCACATCCAGAACACCTTGGATTGTGTTGAGAAGGTGAGAGATGTCATGATGGAGGCAGATGAAACCATGGTCTCGTACGACGTTACATCTCTTCACTTGCATCCCATTGAGGTAGTTCGTAAGAGATTACAGGATGACCCCAACCTCAGCAACAGGACCGACCAAGTGTGTTTGAACTGTGTCTTCATTCCGATTTCACATACAGGGGTCAGTTCTACAGGCAGAAACATGGGTGTGCCATGGGCTCCCAGTTTCACCCATCGTGGCCAATTTGTACATGGAAGAAGTGGAAAAGAGGGCTTTGCTATTGTTGGCTCTGCGCTTCCACAGGCCCGCATGTTTAGAGACTTATCACCCATGAAGAAAGCAAGACAATGACGGAACCGGGCTTCAAGGCAGTCTGATCAGAACCAGGCTCTTAGAGCTGAACGCTCCTCACCGGCTTCCTAGCCAACTAAAAATAAACAGCCTAACAGCCTTTTATTCTGAGAACACTGTGTGTGTGTGTGTGTGTGTGTGTGTGTGTGTGTGTGTGTGTGTGTGTGTGTGTGTGTGTGTGTTTGTGTTTGTGTGACCTCCTGCTCACCAAAAGGGTCATAAAGCCAGGAAGTTACTAAGCAAGGAAACAGAACCTTCACATAGGATGAGCCTATAATAAAACACTACAGCCTCCCCCACCATTCAACTGGCTGGGGAGGGGGTCAGAAACACAGGGATGTCTTTGATCATACAGTTTGAACCAAGACTTACAAATTTAAGTAGCACAATGACAATATTTAACAATTTCAACCTAACAGCTATCCTACCCTGAAACACCACCAAGCCATTGGTGCAGGTATGTTTACGACACCAACTCTCTGCCATCTATAATCCAGTTTTGAGATCCCTTCCCAGACGCCTTAACGCCCACTCACATCCTGGGCCATCTGACCTCAGGAATTCGCATGATAAGGTGGGGCCAGGTTTCACAATGAACACACCCGAAACTCTGGCTGATTGTGACCCACGCCCAGTTTCCCACCTTGGCTCAGGCGATTAGAGGATCATCAGGGGTCCTTTTGTCCCTCTGTGGGGGGAAACTCCCACTAGGTTTATATCTGGGACTCTCCACCATTTGACCTTAGAACTGAAGAAGCTTCTCGGATGAGAGGTGAAACGTCTTCAAGCAACTTAAAGAAGTCCAGACGCTTTTCTTTGCAAGCTCCTCAGACTACGATGACCTGGATGACTGAGAACCTTCACAGACAGGTATGTTCAGGTATTTTCACACCTGGGTGAAAATCAAATCTCAGAATCTTCAATAACTATGAAACGAATCAGTGTGTTTGCTGCCTTAACAGCTCAGTAATACCAGAGCAAATACTGGGAAGTAAATCACAATGAAGTGTTTAAGGTTATTTCAAGTTCACAGTACTTGAGTATACACTTGGATAGTAACATATTCTGAATGTCATGGTTGCAGATTTGGCTGTCATGTGTGGCAGGCAGAGTTGTGGACTCAGATGCAGGACTGAACCCAAAAGCAGCTTTACTGCCGGACTTTCAGGAAACAAGAATATAAGAAACTACACAGGCGCATGCTAGCTAGGAAACACAACAGACAGGACACTCGAGATAGACGAGAGATCGGCAGGAGAAACTGAAGGAGCACAACGATCGTGCAGAAAAGGTTTTTATTTACAAAGAGTGAATGGTAAGGTAACAGAAAAAGCAAAAGTGACAGTTATCGAGAGTCTGTCTGAAAGGTTGATCACATTGGGCCAGTAAAGCATATACTGGAATGAGAGACTAGAGCCTTAGTTGAGGTCTGGGAGCTAGCAGGTTGGAGGTCTGGTGTGGAGTGGAATACCCTGTCACGAAACAAGAATCAGGGATTACTTTTCATGTAAGTACAAGAGACAAACAAACGAGGAGATCCAATTTACCATCAAGGGTGACGGCACATCTGGCAGAGAACCACAGCCAAGCCTCATACACAGAAGGCTCCACCCCTCAGGTACAGGTAAGCCTGCCAACCCATCTACCTGCAAAGGAGAAAAAGCCATCTCCAGCCTGAACCCTGACACTATAGTATTATATGGATTTCAGCAAAGGAGGCTTTTGTTTAGCGTTTGGATCGGAGCATGCATTTGTACAAATGTCTACAATGACACACAAATCACTGTAGACATTTTTAAACTTGTGGATCAGCCTTTAAATTCACTCCACAGTTGTGGATCGAAAGATGACTACGAGGCCGTTTAATGTCCATCTCGCACTAAGAAAATATTTTATTCATCTCTGAAACTTCTTTAGTTACAGCAGTTAAAACACCACCAACATAGCTCAGCCTAAATAAGTAGAATAGTCGTGACAGCTGGTTTGAAAAAGTCCCGAGTGTTCATCGCGGGACTGCACTCACCCTCTGGGCAAAACAAACACTAGCATGTACGTGTAATCTCTAGCAGCCGGGCGTGCTAGAGGCTGCAAGCACTGATGCAGCTGTGACAATACTTGTAAATGCATCCATCAAACTAAAGTGGAGCAGATTTCTCTATGACTGAAGGTGTTATAAGTACTGTGAAAAGGTTGGGCTTGACTAGTCTGGCCTAATTGCATAAGCCTTGGCCTTTCTCCAGGGGCCTCCCTTTACCTTATAAATCATACCAATGTCTGTTTTATACCATAGCACTGCAGTCATTGGTCATTTCTGCTGCAGGTCCTCAATCCTCAGTCCTCCAATATTACTTTCCTCTCCACCTAATAATTCATAACTTCCATCAACCCTGCAGGCCGATAATCTTGCTCTCTTGATCGATTCAGAGGACACAGCCACTGAATCTTAATCATGGAGCAGGTTGCTCTAAGTTGTACACAAAGTTAAGGTTGCTGCAGACTCACAAAGGCAGGGGACCATAGTGAACAAAACCACTGGCTGTTAGAATAGCAGAAGTGATGGCTATTAATCCAGAGCTGGTGAGGGGAAGGCATGTCTCCTTTAATCAGTGAATTCCTCACATGCCTTTCAGTGAGTGCCAGATCAATTTCACACTTCTCCAAAGAGGAATTTCTGAGCCTGTTTTCTAACAATAGCACAACATGCTCAGCCCACAACTTTGCAGCTTTAAATTCAGTATCAAGAAAGAAACTGTTGAAATAAGTGTTCTCAAACACGTCTGGTTAGTTCTGTAAATATGAAATTGGATAACAAAGCTATTTATGTTTACAGAATGAAAACTGGGGCTGTGAGCACACAGGGTGATGGCTTTGGACAAAAGTTATAAATCTGAGCGACAGACGATTTATCTTCCCCTGGTCTGTGTGACCACTATGAGTCTCCCAAATGAAGAAATATGAGGAGATGGTAAAAGCTGACCTTCACAGGTCAGTGCCCACTGATACCTTGTCTGTTTTTCTTTCCTCCCTAGAGAAGAGGCACAGTGTTCATGCATAACCAACACAATGAAAGCTGAATGTGTATTCATATTATAAACTAGAAGGGTGTGTGGAGAGCGTGTCCTTCCCCTGTGCCCAGTGCCAAAGGTTGTTTTGAATGCACAGACAAAACTCAGGATTTTGACATTTTTCTGCCACGTCTTTGTATAAATATAAACAGTCTAGCACAGATCAAAAGATTTAGCAAAATACTAATCTGGGCATAGCGGACACAGTGGCAGATGTGGGAACCCTAAGCTCAGGTAGAGCAGCAGTGTGGGAATTTCACAATACCAGAAAGTTATGTGTGCTACTGATATCAGCAGGATTACTTGAGACCCAGCTTCATACTATGGTAACTAAACAACAACAAAAACCCCACATGTACAGTCAGTCCATGTAGCTAAACATGAACTCCTTTATTACAAAGAACGTTGAAGCGACTGACACGAGGCTGGCCTTTATTTAAAACATGAACATTGACTCTGACCAAAAGAGACTGAAACAGTAGTACGGCTGCAGAACTAAGATCATGAAGTATGTAGCTTTATATAATATTAGCCATCACAGCAGCAACACCGCCTTTCTTATCAGCGAGTTAGGGTGGAGGTAGTGTGGCTGCCACGCGTCCTTTTTGCTCTCAGACAGGGACAGACGAGAGCAGCGGTCCTCAGCCTTTTTTTGCACCACGGACCAGTTTATGTTCGACAAGATTTTCATGGACCGGCCTTTAAGGTGTTGCGGATAAATACGACAAAATAAAACCAGTACCAAAAAAAGATTTATTCATAACACAGGAAAAGACCAGCGATAAAAATGATAAAAAAATAACGCTAAAAACCCAGAAAACCATAAATTTCAAACCCGAGCATCAACTCTCGTGGCCCAAACGACTCCGGTCCATGGCCCAGGGGACTGCTGGGACACCTGTAGGTGTTGGCTGTTATACATATCATACTATCATTTGATTGTTGGGTTTTCTCTATGTATTATTGTAGCATCTGCCTTAAAGCACCTTGAGGCGACTGTTGCTGTGATTTGGCGCTGTGTAATTAGAGGAGTTGTACCCTCGGTACATATGCATCCTGTGGTACTAAAGAACCATACTGTGTTCAAAATGTTAGCATGAAAAAAAAGGTGGAAGAGTAAAATAAAGGAAGGAGTGGAAGTTTGGGATGCCATTATATTCCTATTACTCAGCAAGCATCTCCCTACTTTCAGCTGGAAGCAATTCCAGGCTGAAGGACACAATAGATCAACTTACTCAACAGCTTTATGTATCATGGAATTACTAAAGTGTCATGAGTCGAAAGGTTCGCCCAGGAAAGTGGAGCCAAAAACGCAGACAAACACGGCGAGGAATGCTTTACAGTGATATTTATCTGGAACAGTGACCTAAAGTGACGAGGGAGGCTAGTTGCAGGAGTGGGGAAGAGGTCAGAGAGCCGGGGGGAATTTTCTGTAACAGAGGGAGAGGTAGTTATAGTCTGAAGAGAAAACTGGAGCTTGATAACTAGAAGGTTCATGGAAAGCGTCTGGGGGGTCTCAAGCTGAAGCGTGGAGGTCGGAGGGCAGGCGAGTGAGCAGGCAGGGAGACAGAGACTGTCCCAGTAAGGTGAAGCCAGGGTTGGAACTCCGCTGAATGAAAGGAAGACAGAAATTACTCCAAGAGATAAATCACACGAGGAAAACCATGAAGGGCAAACGTCATTCACCACGAGAAGAGTAAAACAAACTGGCGAGGAGAAGCAGTCGAGTCAGCTTAAGTAAGTCTCCCGCTCATTGCTGGCAGAAGAGGCTCAGGTGAAGCACTGAAGTCTCCGCCCCAAAGAGATGGCTCAGCAGCCACAGAAGGAAAACGCCTCCAGGTACTCCCACAGATCAGGACATGAAGGTGTTCCAGATTGTTCTTTAACGCCTGGCAATAATGTATCAGGACTTCCTAAGAGCTGGTCCAGTATTGTGTTATTGATCCTGCTTACATACACGGAGATGCTCACAGGGTAAAACATAGATATACTTCCTGAACACTGAGATACAAATTTACCAACAGCAATAATGGAACGATTTATGATGTGGCAAAGATATTAATCTGCCGTTCTACCACATCTTAGAGGAGATCTTATGGACTGAGATCTGGTCCAGATAAGTTTGACATTATTATCTGAGCCTCACATATAACACATTATCCTCCTGGAAGCAGCCATTAGAAAATAGCTACACACTGGTCAGCAACACCGTTCAAGCAACCTGTGGTATTTAAAAACTCTCAGGGACCCAAAGTCCCAGTTTCCTGCTCTTAGGAATAACACAAAGTGTGGTTTTTCACTGCTGCTTCACTTTCAATGTTTTTGCATTTTGTGCTTTTTGATACTTGAGAAAATTCACGTGTAGGAACAGGTGCACTGCAGGTTTATTAGTCCCAGTCACACCAGCAAATCCTCTCCGTGAATCGCTACCTTATAATGGTGGAGGGGTTTGTGTGTCCCAGGGATCCCAGGGGCTATGTTGTCTGGGGGCTTTTGCCCCCTGGTAGGGTCTCCCATGGCAAATTGGTCCTGGGTGAAGGACCAGACAAAGAGCGATTCAGAAGACCCTTATGAAGAGAACATCGAGGGAACAGTTTACCCTGCCCGGGATAGGGTTACCGGGGCCCCACCCTGAAGCCAGGCCCAGGGAGGGTGCCCGAGGGCGAGCATCTGGTGGCCGGGCCTTAGTCCATGTCCACAGCCCGAAGAGGAGACATGGGCCCACCACCTGCAGGAGGCGCCATAGGGGTCGGGTGCATTGTGTGCCGGGTGGCGGCCAGGAGAGATTATAACTCTCGGCTGGCCTGGGAACGCCTTGGTGTTCCCCCGGATAAGCTGGAGGAGGTGGCTGTGGAGAAGGAGGTCTGGGCCTCTCTGCTTAGGCTGCTGCCCCCGAGACCCGGCCTCGGATAAAGCGGATGAAGATGGATGGATGGACACCAGCAAATCTACAGCAGAAAAAAGCTGCTCAGACCTGAGGAGAGCTGCTCAAAGCTCAGGGAACAGAATTTGCTTCACAATGATGATGAAAATTCTTATTTAAAAATGTTGCTGCTATTCTAGGATTTGTTGAATTATGAGGTGCATTTAGTTTTTCACAGGTACGTTTATGAAGGCTGTCTTTGTTGAACTGAATGAGTCTTCTGTAGTCTTCACTGCTGCTCATTCCAACCAGGATTCAACTGAAACTGAGTTCATGCATGTGTCTGAAATTATTATTGTTATTCTTCTTCTTATTATTATTATTATTATCATCATCATTATTATCATCATCATCATTATCATTATTATTATTATTATTGTTGTTATTATTATTATTATTATCATTATTATTACCATTATTATCATTATTATTATTATTATTGTTGTTATTATTATTATTATCATTATTATTACCATTATTATCATTATTATTATTATTATTGTTGTTATTATTATTATTATTATTATTATCATCATCATCATTGTTATCATTATTATCATTATTATTATTATTATTGTTGTTATTATTATTATTATCATTATTATTACCATTATTATCATTATTATTGTTATTATTGTTGTTATTATTATTATTATTATCATCATCATCATTGTTATCATTATTATCATTATTATTATTGTTGTTATTGTTGTTGTTATTATTGTGGTAAAAGTCAGGCGAGCACTGAGAGTCTGTATCACAATGGAGCTGCTGTCTCCATCCCAGCGTGATGCAGGGTTTTCCCTCTGTAGTCACTGGTGAATGCTTCCTCTCTGGAGTACTTTTTCCAAAGCATTGCAAATTGGTTTCACAAACCTTTGATTAGACAATCCCCCTACTTCCATTATGTTTGCTGTCTATGAGCGATTGCCTGCATGCTGAGATAAAAGTCTAGTCCAAGAACTGAGGCGATGGGGCAAATGGGACACGATAATGAAATGAAATGAGGCGTGAACATCGTCTGCTGCCGTTATCACTTAAGAGTGTAAAGAAATGGTAAAGGGACCTGAGAGATCTTGGCTCTGCCTAATTCTTTACTACCTTAACGGTTCTTCTGCTACTGGCTGCAAATCTGTACGCTCGATGCATTTGTTTATTTTGATTTTTACAAAAAGGTTTAGCTTGAGACCCGTGTGCATGTAAATGTGGGTACATGCTCACCACGTGTATGTCTCGGGGTGTGGGGCAGTTAATTCACTGGACAATGCAACACTTTACTTCCCCTCTGTTTCTAAAACCAGTCATGAGGAGTTAGAGTTAAAGCAGTACGGAAACATAGGAAGTGTCTTTGAAGAATTTAAAGATGGACGTAAATGTAACCATTGTTTACTTAAGTGAAGACAGCAGCTGCAATGTAATTCACTTTCATTCAGGTTCTTTGCTTCTTCTCTGCCTTCATCAGTGCTGGTGAGTTGAATGGCCACACCTATGATTCAGGAGGATCAGAGCGCTCGCCCTCAGCAGTAAAAGCTACAGCGCTGTGGCGATGTCACTGCTAGTACACAGTGAGCATTGATGCCCAGTGTTTTTGAAGAAATGCTGAACCCTGGAAACTGCGCTTCCTGTGTCTAAATGTGTGTGCAAGGGTTAAAGCAGTGATGTGTGAGTTTGACTTGGATGGTCAATGAAACTAGAACCTGTAGAATCATTTAATTAAAGAGAAATCATCATAGTCTGAGATGTTGGGGCTAATTTGACCACAACATCAGCAGCAATAACATCAAAGTCATTTTTTGAAGGGATTGTTAATTTTGTTCTAATTAAGAAAAGATTAAAATGAACTCTGAAAGGTTTCATTAGTTATATAAATGATTTCCTTACAGGTTATAAACCTGTCACATTTAATCATCTGATCACTGTAGAAGAAGAAAACATGGAAAACATGTCGCAATAGTTCCACTGAAACAAAGAAGAAGACTCACTGCATTGCAACATGTTAATGATTGTACAAATAACACAGTGAACACTTATCACATCGTCCACGTCCAGGTCAGAGCCTTTGTTACATCTCGGCTGGATTATTGTAACGCACTTTATTGTGGGGTTAGTGATGCGTCCATTAGGCGTCTGCAGGTTGTGCAGCACGTCTTTTAGCTGGAACAAAAAAGTCTGAGCACATTTTACCCCCATTTTAATTTCACTCACTGGCTCCCTGTGCATTTTAGGATCGTTGTAAAATTCTTTTATTTGTTTTTAAACCTCTTAAATGAACATAAGTATTTCACATCCTGTACTGCTCAGTGTCACAGAGTGGAAGGAAAAGCTAAATAAAGTGCTTACCTTACATATATCGGAACATGTTTCCTCCCCAAATGGACAACAACAGCCACGTTTCTCCTGCCATTAGCTTAATGGACATTATACAGTACAAAACTGAGGCTCAAAGCACAAAACTACTGTAACATAATGCTTCTACAAAACAATGAACGGTTTCCTCTTAAATATCTGCAAATACATCAACTTTTAAACACTTTTACCTGAAAACAGGGGAAAAGAATCACGAGAGTGATTTTGACTTGCTTCTTTCATGCAGTCGTTTATTGCACAAAGCCCCTCAGTGGAGAATAGAGACACTACTAATTGATCCCAGAAAAGGCTTACTAGCCGATCAGTGATGTATAGATTGCTGTTCTCTTAAATAAACTGAAAACTCTTAATATAACATGAAAAATAATAACCTCTTAACCATTTTCTTACCATATTTACATTATTTTCGTCAGTATATCAACTTATATGAATTCGTCCATAATCCTTCGACCCGTCACACCTTCAGGCTGGGAAACAGTTTAATTTTTTCAACAGTTTTTGAAAGATTCACAGTTTGCAATAAAACGAAGGCAAAGAGAAAAGTGAAATGGATAAGGACACAAAAAGCAACAACAGAAGAAGAAATCCTGTGGTGGAACCAGCAACTCCACATATGCCAGAGATACTTGGAGAAAGCAAAGCATTGTTTACAGCCGCGAGAGGACACAAAGTTAACATGCAGATGCAAAAACATCTGATTTTTTATGAACTTAGATGTAAAAATGATAAGTGAGCCAAACCTTTATATCTTTAAAAGATGTTAGAAGTTTAAATATTTAATTTGTGTCATCGAGCTGCTTAGATAAATTATCTACATGCAACGACAATGAATGCAGCACTTTCAAATAATAATGCCTGAGTGAAGCATGAACACAGTGAAGTATATGTGCCGGACTACTCGGCCCTGTGGAACCCCTGCTGAGTGTTGCATGTGAGCAAGACTTATAAATAAACTCCAAAATATTAAATAAATGAGCTAATATGTTCTCAGTCTCTGTCAGATCTGTGAGGACAGTCATAGAAATGAATCCAGTGGTTTCTTCCGTTATGACTTCTGTGTTATGATGGACTCTGAGGTCTGACTGAAGCCTATCAGACCGTTCCTGTCATCGCGCCCTGTTGGCCATCTCTCGTTTCTGATTCCTTCGATCGCTCTCTTTCTCTGGAGGACTTCTGAAAGCCATGTCCACTCTCAACCTTCTTTGGCTGGCACACCAGCTTCTCATCAGCTTACCAGTGACGAGCCTATTTAAAGACTGGTTCAGTCCAACATGTTAGTCTTTACTTACACTTGCTTCTTGTGCCCTTGTTTCAGATCCTTCTCCGTGTCAAGCTCCCATGGAAAACTCTGGATTTGGAAGCAGCTTCTGGAGAGCATCCCACTTGCTTGTCCACTCTCCATCACTATGCCTGTGGGTAAAGTGCCCTCTCAAAACCAGTCGCCATAATTAAAACACATTTGGTCCCAGGCAGTAATGATTAGGAAGATAATAGTCCCATCATAACCTTGTCATGGTCCAGGTGTTTTTCCACAGAGCTGGGGTCTCCTCCTCTGGGCGGAGCTTCATCATACTGCCTATTGTCCGCACCTGATGGTGATTTGGTTGCCGGTGCTTAAGACCAGCGCACTCAACGAGTCTTTGCCAGACCATCTACTAACCTTCGTTAGTGTGGAGCTGCTTTATGTGTTATCATAGTAGCTGCATCGGCTCTCCTCCTCTGGGTGGAGCCCTCCTTGCTCCTCCCCGTTCCTCAGCTGCAGGCAATCATTCTGGCAGCATTTAGGAGCAGCGCACACAATGAGTCTTCGCCAGATTGTCTGCGAACCTGTTAGTTCACAGCCTCATGTTCCCATGTATCTCTGTGTGCGTTACTTCTCTCTTCCTGTCTCCTAGTCAGTACCTGGACTCGTCATCCAAACCCTGCCAGTCACGCTTCTTCTGGTCAGCTGCTGCTTAATCCTTTTCATGCAAACTGCCATGCACACCTCACCTCACCACCACCTCCAGCTTATTCCCACCTGCGAACACGTAAGCCATCTCAGTTTATAAAACTGGGAAACTGTCACAACTCCTCGGACCGTTCTGATTATCCTCACCTTTGTTTCACTGCCCCTGCTCTGCTGTAGTTTCCACCTGCCCACTCCAGCCCTCAGCAGTTTCGTGACCTGACAATTTCATGCTTAGCCTAAGCCCAGCACTTCACAGACACCACGCTTGTGCACAAAATTAAATCTTGTTTTTGTCTTGATTATCCAAGTTAGGAATTCTTGTAACTAAAAGTTGTTTTTGCTTTTGGTTCTGCGCATGAGTCCATTCCACTTCACGGGCCTCTGAGCCATGACAGTTCCTGCCTCCCCCACGCCATCCTCTCCCTGCTGACCAGTAAGACAGAAGTTGACAGAACTCACTTACCTGACAAACCGCTGGCACTCTCCTGACCTCTCTCTGCCCCTCTGTTGCAATGACTCTGAGCACCACCACCCGCACCCCAAATTCCCCTTTAGCTCCCGCTTTATGTCCCCCACTCCTAGAGCCTGATGTCCACCATAGCTCACAGCTCATGTTTGATCTAAGCATTAAATCATTTGGTCAATAAAGCTTTGTTATCAGGTTTAAATCAGTGCCTCCGTCTGTATCTGTAAGAAACCCACGTTCATTTTAACGCCTAAATTGACTACTGCCTCCTGAAATTAGCTGTTGGCTATTTTCTCAGGAAGTTCATTATGTAAAGTCTTAATCCTTGCATACAAATGTCCCAAATGCCAAAGTGGCAGAATCTGTTTGTTGTTAACCTGCCGTACCCAGAATTGTGCGACTCCCCCCTGCTCTGGCTTCGCCCTGTGTCTGGCACCGTGTCTATGATCAGATTTCATTCACTCTGAAATGGTCTCGCCTGACAGGCAGCCATTGGCCAGTGTGAAAGGACCCTTGAATGTCCACCAACCCTAGAAGTCAGCTGTGGCTTTGAGTCAGTATTGATGTGACATGTGGGCGTCTCTGAACAGTCGGAGTCAGCAGGGCGGACATGACAGTTTATGGCGAGATAAAAATGGTAAATTCTTATTATGGCTGCTTCAACTTGTACGATCGTGATGTATGAAGGATACAATGATGATGCATGTGATGAAAGAGTTCCAGTGGGTGTGATGATGATTTCAAATCTACCTGCACACAGTGTAGTTACTGCAGCGTGATGCTGACGACAGCAGGTGGTTGGGGTCTTCATTTGTAAATACACAACGTTTGCTACAAAATTGCTACAGTGTGACTGCCCAGCTGTTCGTTTGAAAGCGTTAACAGGAATCTTGGATACTCTGGGAACATTTCTGTCGGGTGCAGAAGTTTCTGTCTTTAAAGCGTATTTGTTAATTTAGTTTGTTTGTGGTTATCCTGGGTCAGGGTTTGCAACAGAGTTTGGTGGCTGACGCCCTGTGGTCAGCATGAGTTTAGAGAGAGGGGTTCACTCGCTTCCCGGAACACCCGACAGTCGCGGGCTGAGGATCTTTGTAAATGAGGAAGTGGAGTGAGCAAGCTGCCAGACATTTACCTGGAAACTACAGGTTACTTTGGGTAGGAGCTGGAATTAGCACCACAGGTCCAATACTTCTACCCAAAGGTTTGCTCGCAGGACACTGGTTGGCTGGCCGACCTGAACCATCTGGAGACTCTTGGAGGAAGTTGAAGAATGATGAGCTGAAGGCCACAGACTCACAAGCCTCCAAACTCTGCTTGTTTACCTTTCAGCAGTTCAACTTTTTCTAGAAGTAATCTCTTTCTCACTGATTGCAGGAAATACTTGAATAATGTGAGATTTGTTTACGAGGCATAATCAAAATTTAAACCAGACAATCTTGAAATAATTTACCTGGAAACTTTTTTTCCACTGGATTCAGTTTTTTTAAGCTGTGGGTAAAGACAATTACCTTCCTGTTTTCTGTTTCAGGGAAGAAACTCCAAATCTGTCTTAATCTGAGTGAGCAGATTAAAGCTGTTTGCAGCTCAGGTCTGCAGTTGTTGCAGCTGTCTTTGGATGTTGAGCAGGCTCAGTTGTGTAAACTCTCCAAGTCTGGATCAAGCTATGTCTACGGTGCTTTAGGAGGGCCAAAAAGTCTTTGCCAGATGTTGTTGCGCACTGCTGGCTGATGTTATGCATTTTTTCTGCTAATTTTAACTCAGACTATTTAGTCACTTTTAAATAATCTTAAATAAATTTGATATTAAATACAATCTTGTGTTTTGCAGGTAATGCTTCTAAAGAGACGGGTGCTTGAGTCTAGAGGTGAAGCTACAGCAGAGTATGCCGTCGTACTGAACACACTAAACGATGTATCTTTGGTTGCACGAAGCAAGCTCTTAACTTTAAAGACATGACATGAAACGAGGGCTGTTAGTGCGGAGTTACAGAAGAGTGCACCAACAGTCTGCCACACAAACGTTCAGCCATCACATCCATGCAGCATGAAGCTGAATCATCAAACACATGGACACATCTGCAAACAGTGCTGTCTGCAGATCGCAGTCGTGTTCTGCACGTTGCAGCTGCACCTCTTCCACCCACACTGCTGTCTGAGAGCTTGTGACCTGAGCTGTATCAGGTGAGTCTTGTTGATCGTTGCTGCTGTTTCTCGCCTGCGTTTCTTGATTTTTCCTCAGAATTATGCAGTCCAATCTGCTGCTGCTCTTTCTGGGTCAGCCTGCGCGCCATCTGTTCTCAGTCACGAGCGCTCCATTTGTTAACTTTTTGACAATACACCAACTGTGTAGGATTGAGTTGTTGTGAGGGTCTGATGCATGGTGCAGCCTTCTTTGTCCCAACAAACGATGCGTGACCTTTTGTCTCACCTCACTTGTCTCTGCCTTTTGTGCACTTACAACAAACAAGTTATTCGTAATGGACGTGTAGAGACAATTAAGCTCAGACAGTTACCCCGAGAAAGTGTAACAGTCACACGAGGGACATGTCGCACGTTTTTCACAATGCTTTTTGTTGACATTTAGATAAGCATGAGTCCCTTAAGAGACGATTCAGTTAAATTTATGTGAAAACACCTGCTTGGAGTTGCTCTTTGTGCTTCTACAGGTGCCAGTTTATTCAACATTGTAAGACGTTCCCGTCTGCACGGCTCATGAAAGCTTTTTGAAAGTTAAAGTAGAGCTATTATGCTTTCCCTTATTGTCTGTCATCTTTATGCTGCTACAGGGACAAATGTTCAGATTAAACATGGACAAGTTTAATGTTTCTGCTATTCTGACTGCTGTTAACATTCAGTTAACATTTTGTGCTCTTGACTCTCCATGATGCCAGTGAGAATAGACATATTTCAAAATAAAGGCAGCTTAAGTGAACTGCAAATATGGAAAACTCCAGTAGCTCAAGAAAATGGAGCTGAGAGCCAGACAGGCTACCCTTTAAATCAATCCTACTGTTTCTGGGCCCACTGCATATATCCTGCTCTGCTTCTTAGTAAAAGAAGTCAGAAATAGAGCCTGGAGTGGCATTCATGAGGGGAACTTTAAGAAAATATAACAGTTAGTGTTGCATGACTATCAAAACGAGCCTACAAAATAAACCAACCAGTATTTGCATTTTCAGGTAAGTTTTCAGTTCTTTAGAGCAACGAAACAGGAAAGAAGATGAGCAGAGCTTTACACCTGCAGCAGGCTTTGTTGCATCCTGTGTTGAACCCAAGCCTTGAAAAACAACTGAAAAACTGCAAGTAAAACTTTGAACTATTTGTATAATTTGTCATTAAATTAGTGCTGTGCAGTGCAGTGTTTATCATACACTGCACTGCACATTTCATGCATCTCAAAGACAAACTTTATATAAAGCCGCAGTTAAAAACCAGTCCTGCCTACAGCATCAACTTCCTCATGACTTTTTCATAAACGCGGTTTAATTGTTGGAGTCCAACTCTTAGTTCAGACTGATGGGCCTGAGGTGACAGCTGCTTCATCAGGAGTTCGTGTGTGAACATTTCCAAAAAGCACTTTTGTTTGTCACTGACAGGAAGTACCAAATGGTCTCAGTTAGAATGAAGTTAAATGTAATTCACATTCAAGCATCTTTTCCCTCAGTGGTTATCAAAGAGCTCAGCACGTTCAACACTGCTGATGACAACAGTCCCTCAAACTGCTCACCTGCCCCTGTGAGCAGCAGCATTATTGTCCAGCTGCTGACACGCTGCATCTGTTCCTTATAGACCGACTGTTCCAGATGAACTGCTGATATTGAACCTATGTTATTTTAACAGGTCATTTAAGGTTCAGTAAGTTGTTGAGTTTCATTTCTGCTGCTGATCTTTGACTTAATATGATTTTCTAACACAGCCAACATGTTTTGTCCTTTTTGAGAGAGAGGTGTAAATATTTTGTGTTTTTATTCTTCAATGCTCAAATTTTAATTTAAATACGTTCTACATGCTGTGCATCTGCTGTTAAAGTGCTGGGTGGGTCTCTTTTGGCTTATTGGACTTTTAATATGCTCCTAATGCAAATCCAGTGAACTGAGTGATCCAAGCATGTGTGATTTATGGTGTCAGTTTGTATTTGCATAGAAACTTCATACTTTCGCTTCCACTCACTTAGCTGTATCAGTATTAAAATTTAGTCCTTGAATAATTCTACATGATGATCGCTGCAGATCTCGGTATGATTTAAGATTTGAATGTCAAATGACTGAAAACATGCCCACTCTAGCTGAAGGTAAATCTGGGCAGAGCAGAGCTTTAAACCCTTTGCTGTGATATTTACAGTATCAGCAGGGTGACAGACTGCGTATTACAAACAGCTGGAAGTTGTATGTATGCAGCTCAACAACTGAAATGTCACTTAGGCTTATCAGGTGGGCCTCCTGTCACACATGTATCACTGAACTAGGTCACTGAAACTGAACTGGGCCTTCAGAAAGCTACGATAAAAAAAGCCCCAGTGAATTCACATCTGTTTTCTCTTTTCCACAGCATGTCTGCTAAAAGCAAACTGCAGTATGTCAGCCAAGCTCAACTCCCCAACACCACCGTCAGAAAAATGCTTCAGTCAAAGGCAAATACGTCTTAGATTCATGTTTGACAAATCAAACACAGAATTGCTTGTCTGCATTATAACTGCTCAAAGATGAAACCATAAGTCTCCATAGTTTTCTCCCTAACAGCAGCGCTCTACTGCACCAGCAATGCACCACAGGTTAGAATAAAAGAGCCAACGTGTTTAAATCTGAATTTGAAGCTCTGGGGGATTTAAAATGGCGTACAGCAGAGCACAGTCAACATCTCGTGATGACTTCCTCTTGAAAATTCTTGAAGAAAATCATAGATATAGATATATAGATCTACACTACCTTCTCCTTTAATGGTTTTTCTTTATTTTTACTACTTTCTGCATCGTAGATACAAACTGAAGACATCAAATATCTGAAGCAGATTTATAGAATTATGTAGCAAAGCTCTGTAAAAAACTCTAAAGTCTCATATTTTAGACTCTACTCTTTCTTTGTTGACAGCGCTGCAAACCTTCTCTCAGGTTTCACCTCACAGGTGAGCCTGTCAGGGTTCATGGTGGAGTTTGTTGCCTTCTTAATGACGTTGGGACCATCAGTTGTGTTGTGCAGCAGTCAGGTTGGTGCACAGCTGACAGGCCTGTTTGACAACTGTTAGAATTCATATTACGGCGAGAACCAATCAGCTGAGTAAAGAGAAACAACAGCCCATCATTGCTTTAAGAACTGAAGGTCAGTCAGTCGGAAAACTGTGAATGTGAAGGCAAAGTCAGATTTGAGCTGATAGGAAGGCAACAAGGTATGTGAAGGGGCAGCTTTCAAAGCATTTGACCTTAAGTACGTGGGTACAGCAACAGAAGACCACACCTGGGTCCACACCTGTAAGCTAAGAACAGGAAACTCACCAAAATTAGACACCAGTCCCCACCTCAAGTCATCAGACCTCAGTGCAGCATCCTTGGGATGTGTTTGAAAGGGAAATGTGGACGAGCCGCTGTGACCCAAGACTGAAGGGCTTCAAATGTCCCTCTAGTTTGGGCTATCACATCCCCATGGAGGTCCTGATGAGCGCGCTCAGGGTGCTTTTGATCTGGTACAGGTAGAGCCCACGTGTGAGCCACTGAGTGAAGGCTTTCCTTTAGTCAGTCTGGCCTCACAGTCCCCAGTGACTGCTCTGTATAGCAGCAGCTGATGTTTTGCCAGCTGCTCTCTGGGCTCCACTCATGTGTGGTACAGAGTCCTGTGCCTGACATTCCTACTGAGAAGAAGACAGAACAGTGTGTTTCATATATATTTGAATATACTTTGAAGTAATTTGATTACATGTTCAGGAATGTCAGAGATTCAAAGAAATAACTTTGAAAATAATTGTGAAAAAAATGTATTGAACGTGTGTGTGTGTGTGTGTGTGTGTGTGTGTGCGCGTGTGTGTGTGTGTGTTTGTGCGTGTGTGTGTGTGTGTGTGTGTGTGTGTGCGTGTGTGTGCGTGTGTGTGTGTGTGTGTGTGTGTGTGTGCGTGTGTGTGCGTGTGTGTGTGTGTGTGCGTGTGCGTGTGTGTGCGTGTGTGTGTGTGTGTGCGTGTGTGCGTGTGTGCGTGTGTGCGTGTGTTTGTGCGTGTGTTTGTGCGTGTGTGTGTGTGTGTGTGTGTGTGTGTGTGTGCGTGTAGACTGAGAGTAGTCGGAGCACCTTGCTTCTATTTTCCCAACTCCTTATGGATAGAAGCTGCTGAGGGTTTCCCATGATACACTATTTCTTCTTCACTCGCCGTGTGATTACATACCACTCTGCATTTAGTTATTCTGGCACTGTTAAAAACTCAAATAGGAACACAAAATAACGCTCAGGACTCATGAGATAAAATAATAACAAAGATAATTAAGTCATGTCTCTAAAAGACTTAGATATCAAGGGAACACTGGACAGTATTAACAATCTACATACCCATATGGAAAGGAAATAGTAAAAACATATGATTTACTCATGAAAGTGGACACTTTCTCATTACTTACATATATTTTTTTAGTAAGTATACAAAACATACAAGTTTCATTATATAAATTTTTCAAGGGATCTTATATGTGTTTTCACTCTTGTATGCTTTTCATACAAGTTTCACACAACACAGATACAAACTCTATAAGATTTATATACATCTTTTCCATATGGGTGTGCATGTGGGTTTTTTCTTTCTTCATTTTTGGTATTTAAGTGTTCATGATTTTGTTCGGCTGAGATCCGTGTCCTGCACTGCAAAAATCCTCACATTGCCCACATTACGTGCTGCAATGTGAGTATCAGGTTTTCACTGGTTATTGGAGCCGTGGGCTGTTTTGCTTGTTACTGGTTTGCTGCTAAAGAACAGAAAGCAGAAATGCTTTGTATTGCTTAGAAAGGCTAATTGTGCAGTATAACACTGCTCATTCTGTTATCTTAACCTAAATTAGGAGCACATGCAGTCAGGACATGACTGAAATCAATGGTTGTTGTTCCCTCGTCCACCTGTTCAAACCTGGGTAAAACCTGCATGTATAGAAACATCCTGTAAATACTCCAGTTTGAAGAACACCCTGCAGGCTTTTAGTCTTTACAAAAGGTTATATAAGTAACAGTCCATTTACAACATCAATACCAATTTTCACAATTAAGCCTCCAAATCCCTTAAAAAGTTTCAACAGTGACGACGTTGGCTTTTATTTTGGCCACATAGTCTTTATTTATGGATTCACTAATGTTCAGGCTCCAGTGTTGCTAAACCAAAACTAAAGTATGCATTTAAACTTCAGCTCAGTAACTTTAATCTTCATACTGGAACTAGCTTTTATTAATGCAGACTCTACGAAGTCTAAAATGATTTTTGAGTTCTTACCAGTGACCTGTTTAGGGTTAGCAGAAGGGTCAGGTCCAGAAGGATTAGATTTATCCGTGAAGCACGCAGACTTCCTTCCATTCTCCTTTTTCATTTTTACATCAGCTTCCTGTTGTTAAAGGTAATTTCTTTCCTTTAATCTAAACGATTGTCTGTGGAGAGGTTAGAGGCAGTGAACACATTTCAGAAAGAACAATTCTAGAGGAATATGTTAGCTATGATTAAGGTGAGTCTTTGTTCTTAATGCCCTAGGTTAAACCTTTTGATTTTAAACATGTCAACAAATTATCTGCACTGTGGAGGGAGGCAACACTTGAAAATCCCATTAAACTACTGGATTCTGGAATGGTTTTGCATGAACAAACAGTATTTGGTTGATAATGTCTAAGTTGGCTTTGGACGCCTCTTTGCTGCAGTTGGAATGTGAAGACTATTTTCTGCAGATTAAATATTACAGTTGCCAAGTGCAAAAACTCCAATTTAGAAGATGATGGGGAAGGTTAACCAGCCACTCGACAGAGTGAATTGGGACAGCAGTAGATTTTCCATGCACATGCAATCAGAGAAGGAAGGATTGAGCACGAAGTAGGAAGCGGGTGAGCAAAGCAGCGTCATCCTCAGGGGCAGGCAGAGTGATTACAGCGTAGGATGTAAGTCATATACAAGAGTGGTTAAGGATGGAGTTGAACGCACTAGGAGCCGTGTGAGAGTGAAGAAGGACGGCGTCTGCTCTAATCTCTTAAATAGCGTCTGGTGCACAGATTTGGCTACGCAAAAAGAAAGTGGAACTGTCACTTTAACAACTTTTCTGTATTAGAGGACGTCCATCTGTTCTTTGTGTGAAGCATGTTAACCACTAAGCAGTTGGTGTCAATATGTAGTTTGTCTGATGCCAAAAGCATTTTAGTTCACTGGCAGAAAAGGTGTCAGTGTTTCCTTGAAGCACATAATTGTCCTTCTTTTATTGAATGTCGCTAAATTACACATTGATCCATTCTTTGAAAATTGCAAATCAACTGATGACCCTCAGGAAAGCACCTGAAGTATTGAAACTGATTTCAGAATCCTCTTGGAGTGGAAAACAGAGCAATCTATCCTGACAGATGCTAAATTGGCTTGTCTCCATTATGTGGTGCATCTACAAAACAATAGAATTGATTAATTGTGCAATTATAGCCACTTTTATCTTGCTGCATCAGCTTTGCCTAAAGTATGCTAAGGATGCTCTGGAGATGCACGACACCAACATTTAAGACAGCAAAGGAGCAAACAGCATTTTCAAAGCTGTTACAGAGCACAGAAGCACTCCATGTACTGTAAGCAGGATATTTGTCAGGTTTATTGCTTTTAATGAGTTACCCATGAAATCATAAGAATGAAATACTGTCAAGTTGTGTTGCACTACCTTTGTCCCAGAAATATGCCAAAGATGTTCTGTTTGAGTTCATTTCCAGAATCAAAGCTTTCACTTTTTAAAAACAAATTCACTTCTGTCAGACTTGATGTCATAGTGTATATCTACCAGTAGTCATGTCATCGCCCTCATATCTTTTGCACTCATACAGCCCCATATCGTAGCATTTCCCACTCTCTACAGCGGCCCCTCGTTTATCGCGGGAGTTACGTTCTAAAAATAACCCGCGATAGGTGAAATCCATGAAGCAGCCAACTCTATTTTTTACAATTATTATAGATGTTTAAGGCTGTAAAACCCCTCACTACACACTGTATACTCTTTTCTCAGACAGGCATGAACATTTTGACACGTTTAAACACTCACAAAGTTCAAACCTTCGTAGAAAAATAAGTCCAGTGTTATAGAATGAAACCAAAGATCAAACCCTGTTTTCAGGTCCAGAACATGGGAATAGAGCAGCTTCAACATTAATGAATCAATGGTACGGAAGTAGAGGAAGCAAGAAGAATCAGCTGAGTGAAGTTTGACTTATCTGACTTAATGCGCCTTATATTCCTCCCTGCAGCTGTCAGACTGCACAATCAGAACTGCTCCCAACAATCATAGATGTTTACGTCAGCGCTGTAACTGCAATAATTTAACCAATCGATTCGCACTACAACCTGGTCTGCCTCTTATCTGTAGTTAATTTTTTTAAATTTAATAACTGTACAGTACTCTCTGTATATAGTAACCACTGGTGATGGCCCGCTTGAAGCTGACGCTCCGGAGCGTGTGTCGAAAAAAACAACACACTGGTTCAGAAGCACTGTGTCGAGGCTTGCTTCGTTTGGCAAAAGTCACGTGACCAGTGACGTCCGAAGCTTCGTTACGCACGTAACTGCTTCGGTACCTGATTCAAACGGATATAAGGAAGTGAATTATCCAAGGGATTCGTGGAGTGTGTTGATGGTGACAGATAGCGACGAGGTGATCATTCCACTGACAGATATGGAGCCAGCGAGGAAGAGAGGACGTTCTGGCGTGTGGGAATATTTTGAGTTGATTTTGCTCAGTTCATTTTATCTGCCGAAGTGAAAAACTTGAAATGTCCAAAATCATGTTTTCATAATGTAAATATCATTACAGCATATGACTTCAGGAACACTTCCATGTGAATTAAAGCTGATGAAGACTACAACAATGTATTTGACACTATACGTACATTACATTGCTACAGTTTAGAAAATCATTTTGTTTATTGTTGTTAGGTGATAGTCTGCAGGACCCAGGAATACCTGCATATCTACCAGCTTGCAGTGCAGTTCCTGCACTCCACAGCCTCTTCTGTTCCATGCAAGTGGATTTTCTCCAGGGCAGGAGAAACTATTTCTAAGAAAAGAAACAGACTCAGCCAGCGCACAGTAACACTAATCCTCTTTTTAAATGTAAATAACAAAAGGGCTACCTGACATAGATCATGTTTTTACTTTGCAAGTTCTTGATTAGGGGTGGGTTTTGATTATCGCTTTTCTGATTACAATCCATGCTAAATTGAATAAAGTGATATTGATTCATTAAAATCCCGTGTCGATTTGTAAATTAACGTTATTATGCCTGAAACGCCAGCATCTCAGGTTAAACCTCACAACATGTCGTCAAACACCATACAGCTAAAACAGTAACTGGGAGCAGGTTTACGGATTCTGCATACAAACGTGAACACAGAGCGCGGACCCGACGCGTCAGAGTCAGATTTTGATGTGTCGTCGGGTCCGCGCTGTGTTTGCCTCTTTTTTCTTCGCTGGCTTCTGCAGCTGCAGGTTTCATAACTCTCTGTTTACATCTCTAATTAAGTCTCACATGTGTCAGCTTTCTTTTAATAGATACGAAATTATGGATATATACTGTTAAATGATCAGAATTGTAATATTTCTGACTGAAGCAAAACTTTCCAGATTCCAATCAAATTGAATCGGATCCTGTATCGAATCAAAAATGATTCTACAAATCAGTGACGATGCAGCCGTACTCAGCTCCCTAAGCATTTTCCCTTTCCAGTTCACAATCAATCCCACCCCTAGGTCAAAAATATGTATAGGACAATTGGCCTCATCTAATATTTTGTATGAATCTGTCCAGCTGTGATTAAATGACAAGTAGATGGAGGCAGGACTTCACAGCAGGGGCATACTCCATAATGTGCTGTGCATTATCATATGTATATTATATATATTGCTCACTTATTGTATTTACCAACATCAAGGAGTTATGAGCAAAGAAAGGCCACCATAGTGCATGTTTAAATAGGGAAAGTTTATTGATCAAAATGTATTACGCAGATACGCATTACATTTTTTTCAGCCCCCCAATCGAGAAAACAAAACCAATTACATGTTCAAAGCAACGGAACGGTGGCCCAATATCAGAGAGAGCTCCACTCTTGAGTGTCCGTTTTATTTTGCAGATTCAAGCTGCTCTTCAAAATTTTCACCACCAGATGTCACCGGAGAGGACTGTGTTGAAAAGCTTCGAGTAATGAACCGTTTTTCAATACAAGCTTCAGTGCTTCGGAAAGCTTCATTTGGCCATCACTAGTAACCACTGTCCTTAAAGTAAATATGTAAGAAAAACTGTATGTTTCTGTTCTGTGTCCTGTTTGTTTGTATATGTGTCTTTCTGGCTGCTGTTACAACCAAATTTCCCCTTTTGGGACAATTAAAGGATTATTCTATTCTATTCTATTTTCAGTCACCTCAAGGTGCTTTATATTGTAAGGTAGACCCTACAACAAGGGTCGGCAACCTGCGGCTCCGGAGCCGTATGCGGCTCTTTAGTCCTTATACTGCGGCTCCGCGTGGTTTGGGAAAATAAATTAGAAGTATTTAGCTGAAGTGTATTTTATTTATGTTTGTTATTTTTTACCTTGTAGTTCTACATTGGAAGATTATTGTGATTTTGAAATATAAAAATTAAATTATATTCTATTATTTCTTCATCGCTCATAATAAGCGTCACACTGGCGGAAGCCGGTGTACCCGCCAAAACGGCATGCATTTATCGAGACTTTCAACCCCAGGTAGGCCAGTTATGGATGTTCAGTTCAGTTCAGTTCAGTTCATTTTTATTTCAAACATTTCAAACATGTGCCTTCACAATCATTACAAAATATCATTCCAGTATTTGTTTGAAAAGGAGTAGGCTGAAGTATTTACTTATTTGTCCCTACCCCCTCAAGTTTTACCTCTCATTCATTTAATTTTTTTTTGTCTTAAATTAAACAAACAACATATGAAACATATAAACATATGAAGTAAAACAAAACATAACATACATAAATCAAAAACAAGAAATTAGCAAGCCCCACCACAGTATAGTTTCTTTCATATGAAAAATACAGAATGTGTATATTTGCAGATACACAAGTTATGGAAAAACAACAAACCAAAACAAAACAAAAAAACAAAAAAGAACCGCAACACCATTACCAGCAACATTACCGTCCTGGGTTAACCCCGTTTTCTTCATTCTTATACTTATTTAAAATTAGGTTTTTATATTTTACTTTAAACTGTTTTATGTTTTGACTGTCTTTTATTTCTTCTGTTAGACTGTTCCATAATTTAACTCCTGCAATTGAGATTGACATAGTTCTTAAAGTTGTTCTAGCACTTTGTATTTTTAAATTCCATTTCCCTCTTAAGTTATACCCACCTTCTCTTTCTATGAACAATTTACAGATTTCTTTGGGAAGCAATTTATTTCTGACTTTATACATTATTTGCGCTGTTTTAAGCTTCACCAAGTCTTGGAATTTAATAGCTTGCATTTTGACAAAGAGTGCATTTGTATGGTCCCTGTACCCTACATTATTTATTAATCTAATGGCCCTTTTCTGTATTATAGTTATTGTTTGTGTGTTACTTTTGTATGTGTTTCCCCAGACCTCTACACAGTAGCTCATATATGGCAGTAGTAAAGCACAGTATAAAATGTGCAGTGCTTTCTGATCCAACATATGCTTTGCTTTTCCCAGGACGGCAATGCCCCGTGCCAATTTCCCCCGAACATAAGTAATGTGTGGCTTCCAACAGATGTTCAGATCCACATTATGTCAGCAGCTCCACCGTGAACTATGTTAAACCAAACACGCTCACGCCTCACAGACGACAGCTTACAGTCCTGTAGAGATGAAAGTGACTTCGTACAGCCCCGACCTGCAGATGCTGTGCGCAGAGGTTCAGGAGCAGAAGTCCCGTTGTAAACATATCACGGCAGACCCGACGATGTTTGCATGAATGTGCTTTTCAGCATCTCTTTATTGACCACTTTTCACACATGGTTGCTGTGCGCACACAGTCGGCTGTAGCTTTGCAGCTCACAGCCCGACACAGATACTGAATCTTGAGTATCGTCACTACGTAGTCTCCTTTGCACATGAGCACCCCCTGTCTGGTCATTTGGGAGTTACAAAAACGTACAATAAGATACTCAACCATTTCTTTTGGCCAGGATTGAAGGCTGATGTAGATGAGTTTTGCCGCACTTGTAAAACATGTCAGATTGCAGGAAAGCCAAACCAGACAATTCCTATAGTTCCTCTTCATCCTATAACAGTACTGGGTGAACCTTTTGAACGTGTCATTGTGGACTGTGTTGGTCCATTGCCCAAGACAAAGAATGGTAATCAGTTTTTACTGACTGCAATGTGTACTTCGACTCGTTTTCCAGAAGCTGTCCCACTCAGAAGAATAACTGCACCTTTGGTGGTTAAAGTTTTGACAAAGTTCGTCACTACTTTTGGTCTACCGAAAGTAGTCCAGACAGACCAAGGAACTAACTTTCTGTCTAAACTTTTCAAGCAGGTCATGCAGACTCTGGGGATTAAGCATGTCGTGTCAAGTGCATACCATCCTGAGTCTCAAGGAGCATTAGAGCGCTGGCATCAGACACTCAAGGCAACGTTGCAGAAATACTGCTTGGATACTGGAAAAGAGTGGGATGAGGGAGTACCCCTGATGGTGTTTGCCATGCACGAAGCTAAGCAAGAGTCCCTTGGGTTTAGCCCAAATGAACTAGTGTTTGGTCATTCTGTTCGGGGACCTTTGAAGTTGTTGAAAGAACAGTTCTTGTCAACAGACCATGTTGTGAAAACTAATGTTCTGGATTATGTTTCAGAGAGCGCCTCCATAAGGTCAGGTTGGCAGCTGCAGAAGCCCTCTCCTCTGCTCAGGGGAAGATGAAGAGTTGGTATGATAAGAAAGCCGTTCCTCGATCTTTCAATCCAAGTGACAAGGTTTTGGTTCTTCTACCAACTGCTAGCTCTGCATTGTCTGCCCGCTTCTGTGGACCATACCAGGTGGGTAAGAAAGTAAATGACACTGACTATGTGATTAAAACACCAGATAGGAAGCGTAAAACACACTTGTGCCATGTCAAAAGGCTCAAATCTTTTCATTCTAGAGCTGATCCTCTCTGTGGTCCTGCAGATAAGCCTGTGGCATCTCCGTCAGAGCAAATCTCATCTCCAGAAACTCTCTTGTTCAACTCTTCCTCAGGATTGAGGTCGAGTTTAGATGAAGACGGGCTCAAACTTTGTGATGCCAGCTACCAGAATGCCAGAATGCTTAATTCTGAGGTACTGTCCCAGTTGTCTATATATCTGTCTCACTTGACCCGTGAGCAACAGTTAGACATTGAAAGGCTAGTCAACCTTCATTTAAAACTCTTTGGGGACATGCCTTCCCGTACTACTGTAATAGAGCACGGCATTGATGTTGGGAATGCAGTGCCTATTAAGCAGCATGCTTACCGTGTGAATATGGCAAAAAGAGAAATGATAAACAAAGAAGTAGACTACCTTCTGAAGCATGGATTGGCTATCCCAAGCTATAGTCCATGGAGCTCTCCGTGCCTGGTTACGCCAAAATCAGATGAAACACCTCGCTTTTACACAGATTTCCTCAAGGTAAATGCAGTAACAGTGCCTGATTCCTTCCCACTGCCCCGTATTGAGGACTGTATTGACAGCGTCGGATCTGCTGCTTATGTGAGTAAGCTTGACCTTCTTAAAGGTTATTGGCAAGTACCCTCTGACAGAAAGAGCATCAGAAATCTCAGCTTTCGTAACACCTGATCACTTTTTACAATATACAGTCATGGCATTTGGAATGAGAAATGCTCCTGCTACCTTCCAGAGGTTAATGTTAACTGTATTATCTGGTGTGGCAAACTGTAGTGTTTATCTTGATGATGTGGTCATCTATTCTTCCAACTGGTCAGAGCATGTCGACACTTTAACCACTGTGTTCAAGCGTTTAGCTGATGCTTCCTTGACCCTCAACTTGGCTAAATGCGAGTTTGGTAAGGCTACAGTGACCTACCTTGGAAAGGAAGTAGGGCAGGGCAAGGTTCGCCCTATCAGTGCAAAGGTTACTGCCATCCTCAACTTTCCTGTGCCAACAACACGCCGTGAGCTGCGTAGATTTCTGGGGATGGTTGGTTACTACAGGTGTTTCTGTAGGAATTTTTCTGAAGTCGTAACACCACTGACAAACCTGTGCAGCCCGAAGGTACCATTCATTTGGAGTCCTGAGTGTCAACATGCTTTTGAATGTGCAAAAGGTCTTCTGTCGAGTTCACCTGTTCTTGTTGCTCCAGACCTTTCTAAACCTTTCAAGCTTGAAGTGGATGCCAGTGAGGTGGGGGCTGGAGCTGTTCTTCTTCAGGATGATGGACAAGGAGTGAGTCATCCTGTCTGCTTCTTTGGAAAGAAGTTCGATGCTCATCAAAGACGGTACTCGACAATTGAAAAGGAGACTCTGGCCATGCTTCTGGCTCTTCAACATTTTGATGTGTATGTGGGATCTACTTCCCAACCTGTAGAGGTCTTCATTGATCACAATCCTCTCGTGTTCCTCTCTCGTATGTATAACAACAATCAACGATTGATGAGGTGGGCTTTAATTTCACAAAACTACAACATTGAAATAAAGCATAGGAGAGGATGTGAAAATATTGTGGCCGATGCCCTCTCAAGAATGTGATGGTGTAAGGTTAACAAACTTATACGTTTGTTTTTCTGGGTGGGGGTGTTACATCCCCCAGGAGGATGTCTCTTCTCCCTACTAACTCTTTGTTTTGTCCAGGCTCCACCTCCTCTGTCCTGATTGGATGCTGCGCAGAGTCCGGCTAATTGGTAACCAGCAGAGCACTACTTAAGGTCTGTGGAGCTGTGCTTCTGTGCCCTCTGGCTATTTTGGTTGCCATACCTGTGCAGGCTTGCATGCTTTTGTATGTGCATTGTTGTTTTCATGTTCAGACTGCTTGTAGGGGAGAGCTGCCTTTTGTTTTGACATCCTGTTTTCTCCTGTTTATGTGTTGTTAGGTAGGTTATGGTTATAGCTTGTATATTTTGTTTCTTTGGATTTAGGTAAGTTTCTTTTATTTTTACATCAGGGATGTTTTGTTTGTTATGTTGGCCTTGGCTCTCCCTGAAGTTATACCTCAGTCTGAACCCAAATCTCATCACCAGCATTAAATAAACCTTCTAAAATTACTATCTTGGCTCCTCCTTCACTATCCACCTTTATGACCAGGTAAAATACATATTTAGGGAGAATTTTGCAAATATCTATTTTTCATTTTTCAGCAGCATCGAGCTTTTTTCCCAATTATTTTTTAAAAGTCAGGTCAAGGCTCCAAAAGCCCAAAGGCGATATAAGGATGGCGGCTCACAACAGTTTTTGTTTGCTGGATCATTTTAGTTCAGCTGGGTGTCTTTGCTTTTGTTATATTTCTTTAAGAGTTCAAAATGTGTTAATTACATGAATAAAATGTGATTTTCTCTGTAGCACTTCAAGGATTTCATAAGCAGCACACCTTAGTTGTTCACACAAAGCATAAAGGTAAAAAACAATATATACAGTGTTATCTTCATTTTAGATGTCAAAAAGTATTTGCGGCTCCCAGCGTTTTGTTTTGCGTGGAAACTGGGTCCAAATGGCTCTTTGGGTCTTAAAGGTTGCTGACCCCTGCCCTACAATAATACATACAGAGAAAAACCCAACAATCATATGACCCCCTATGAGCAGCACTTTGGCGACAGTGGGAAGGAAAAACTCCCTTTTAACAGGAAGAAACCTCCGGCAGAACCAGGCTCAGGGAGGAGCGGGGCCATCTGCTGTGACCATTTGGGGTGAGAGAAGGAAGACAGGATAAAGACATGCTGTGGAAGAGAGACAGAGGTTAATAACAGATATGATTCAATGCAGAGAGGTCTGTTAACACATAGTGAGTGAGAAAGGTGACTGGAAAGGAAAAACTCAATGCATCATGTCCAAAAGTCCAACTTTTTGTGTGATTGTTAGCATCTTCCTTTGCCTTTGGGGTGCCACGGCAGGAGCCTTTGACGGTGCAAAACGTTTCCTCGACATTTTTGTGTTTGTTGGGGAGAAAACAAACATAATACAGCACGTCAGAGTCACACTGCTAGCGATCAAAGATAGATGTAAATTAGACAAGCTGAACGCATTCTGTACTGTACAGGAGACACGGCACGAGACTGACAACGGCCTACAGCCGATCGGGACGCAGAACACATCGCGCTGATTAAAAAAAAAAAAGAGCTTAACAGACAGTTAAGTACAGACTGCAGCTCTGTGCCAAGAATTGATTTTATTACCGGAGCATAAGAGTCGATTTTGTAGTGTTAGTAGTATTACTTCATGTATTTTTTATGATGGCATTTAAATGTTTAATATTCTATGTACTCCTGGCAGCCTGAGATGAGCTGTGCAGGGTGCACCCAGTGACAGCTGGAACAGGCCCCATGACCCTCAGCTGGACAGGCCTTTAAAGAAATGGATAAATAGTCTGACAGACATAAAGGGTCAATCACCCTGTGAGCCAGATGACATCAGAGACACGTCTCACATGCTGATTTGGTGACAGTAAGTACTGTGGGTTTATCCTTGCTCTTAACACTTATCAGGTTATCTTCATGTTCTCCGGTTAGCTCTAATCCTGCCTTTTTGCAGTAATGTGCTACAGTTATATGGGTGAAGTGTGTTGGACTGGTGGAGGAAAGAAAGTGGTATCCTTGTTAGGTCTTGAATAGCAGCAGAGACATTATATGAGAGAGACACACCACATTAAGAAATCTGACCTGAAACTGATGAGATGGTTTTGGATCAGCACAGACGGTAGTAGATGTCCAACTTCCTGTCAGGATCTGGAGGTTTGACTGGAAAGTTCCATCAGGCACCTGAGTTCCTTGGTCTCCACCCCTGGGCGGAGCCATCATCCCTCCTGCAGTCCTGCACACCTGAGGCTGATTCTGTGTAATCAGGTTGAGGTTAAGCAATACGAAGGACCTCACCTGCCTGCCCTCCAGCCACCACTCACCACACAGGTCAGCCAGCCTTTGCCACTACTCACCTGGATCCTCACCGCCTCTCCCTCAAAGCCGAGTTCACCCCGACTATCCACGCACCCGCTCCGTCCCCGTCACTACCTGCCAATCCCCCGTTCAGCCCACTGACCCACGGCCACATCATTAGCAACACTTTGCCATGAATTCACCTGTTGACCTAATAAACAAACACTGTAAAACGTACGAGCCGTCTCTGTTGTGGTTATCTGCGTTTGAGTTTAGCTATCGGCCTGTGGCCATTGTGACAGTACAAACTGGCCAGACACTGTGGACTCAGCAGACCCAGTAGAGGCTGTGATTGCTAAGCAAGTGGCCATTGTGGGCACACATGAACAGGGTTTACAAGCTCTCAGAGCGCAGTGTCAGTCATTATATGCCACCCAAGAAAATTTTTTAGCCTCCTTACAGGAGATCCGGGCAGTGCTTCCAGCTGTGCAAGCCCCGTCAGCCACTCTGGCCACAACGGTCAACCCCCAGGCGGCATACCTCACCGTCCATCCTCTTCCAACCTGCTCTTATGATGACTTTCTGGGTGAGTTCAAAAGGACCTTTGCTCACGCGGTGGCCAAAGGCAGTGCGGAGGAGAGGTTGTTGGGACTCCAACGGGGAAACCAGAGCATTGCTGAATTTATCGTTGATTTTCGCACAGCAGCAGCCGAGGCTAAATGGCCAGATCGTGCACTTCAAAGCATCTTTCGCTGTGCGTTAAGCGAGGACTTAAAGGATCAGTTAAGCTCCCGCGATGAACCAAGATCATTTGAGAACCTGGTTTCCCTCTTCCTAAGAATTGACAATCGTTTAAGGGAGAGAGAAGCGGAGAAGAAGCCCTCTGTGCGTAAGCACACTATCGCTTCTGCCTCCACCACTTTCGGCAACAACATCCGCCGGCGGTCCCGCAAATATGGATCCTACACCGGGGCCCATGTAAATTGGCCGCTCGCATCTCACTGCTGAGGAAAAAGATAGACGTCGCCGCTCCGGTGCATGCTTTTACTGCGGCGCGCTTGATCACATGTTGGCTCAATGTACAGTGCGGCCAAAAGGTTTCGCCCACCGGTAGATTCGGGGATACAGGTGGGCGGATCCCTGTGCAGTGCTAAACCCCGTCTTCAAAGATCCATGCTTCAAAAGATCCACCATCATCCCTGTGCCCAAGAACAGCAAACCCTCATCCCTGAACGATTACCGGCCAGTTGCACTGACCTCGGTAGTAATGAAGGTGTTTGAGAGGCTGCTGAAGAACATCATCTCCTCCTCCATCCCAGACACCACAGATCCGCTGCAGTTCGCCTACAGATCCAACAGATCCACAGAGGATGCCATCGCCCACATCCTACACACCACTCTCAGACACGTGGACAAGAAACAGGGTAACTATGTGCGAATGCTGTTTGTTGATTACAGTTCAGCGTTTAACACAATAGTGCCCTGCAGACTGTTCACAAAGCTGAGGGATCTGGGACTTAACAGCCGTCTGTGTGCATGGGTGTTGGACTTCCTCACTGGCAGAACTCAGGTGGTGAGGGTGGGCAGGTGCTTCTCCAACAGCATCACCATCAACACAGGAGCACCTCAGGGATGTGTCCTCTCGCCACTGCTCTACTCCCTCTACACTTCAGACTGTGTGGCCACCCATGGCTCCAACACCATTGTGAAGTTTGCTGACGACACAGTGGTGCTGGGTGCCATCTCCAACAACGATGAGGCGGCCTACATGGATGAAGTGAAGAATCTGGCATCGTGGTGCCAGGACAACCACCTCCAGCTGAACGTCAGCAAGACCAAGGAGCTGGTGGTGGACTTCAGAAGGGGTCAGCACAGAGACTACAAGCCCATTATCATCAATGGAGCTCCAGTGGAGAGGGTGCAGTCCTTCAAGTATCTTGGTGTCCACATCTCCTCAGACCTGACATGGGCTGCCCACATTCAGGTCCAGACCAAAAAGGCTAGGCAGCGCCTGTATCACCTACGACAACTGAGGAAGTTCAGGGTCTCTCCAAAGATCCTCAGGATTTTCTATACAGGCGCTGTGGAGAGCATCCTCACACAGAACATGACATCGTGGTTTGGGAACAGCTGTGTGAAGGACCAAAAAGCTCTCCAGAGAGTGATCCGTACAGCAGAACGCTGCTGCAGGATTGCTCTCCCCCCGCTTCAGGACACCTACACCAGGAGATGCCGGACTAGAGCAGCGCAGATACTGAAGGACCCGTCCCATCCTGGCAACAAACTGTTCCAACTTCTGCAATCTGGTAGAAGGTTCCGCATCTTCCGGGCAAGGACAGAGAGACTCAAGAGGAGCTTCTATCCCCAAGCCATCCGTGCCCTAAACACACACACCCGCCCTCTCACATCATCTATAATTGACTGAGTCAGGACTCTTCCAGACACTAAACCAAGGCACAATGTACATTTCAATTCCTTTAACTTTAAATATGTTTATATTGTCTATCCTGTAAAATAGTCAGATGTCTATTCATATCAATGTACAGAATTCACCTGCTTGCTGCTACTGCTGCACATTCACCCAATGTATATACTATATGTGTATATATATATATAATGTTTTTCCTCTACCCCCCCCCAATTTTTTTGCACATGTCGAGGAGCGTGTCAGGCTACATTTCACTGTGTGTTATACTTGTATAACTATGCATGTGACAAATAAAGAACCTTGAACCTTGTCTAGTGTTACCAGTCACGTTATGTTTTGGCCACGTTTCTCACTCCCTTCACGCTTTAGTCGATTCAGGGGCTGAACAGAATTTAACTGATGCCGCACTCGCAGAACGCCTCTGAAAGAAATCTCCGTCCCGGGTTTCTCCATGGATCGGGTTTCCTCCAAGGCGTGAGCACCGATAAGCAGAGTTCTGTATAAAATTAATTATTCAAAGTAAGCTCAGGTATGCCGTTCAGCAGGTTAGTTACAGCGCCGGGAGTAGCTTGGGAGAACAAAATGACACAGAAACTGCTTCAGGTTGCTCTTCCAAAATCAACTCAAAGGTTTATTCAGTATACAACAGTTTATATAGAGGAAAAAAAAAGGTTCGTGTGTCAGCAGATTCTCAGTTCAAACCGGTACAGACCAAATAAGGAAACGTCTTCCTGCCTTCTGAGCAAAGAAGTATCCTTTGTGTAGTTTATCGGTTCAGCTACAATTTATGATCATTCCAGCAAAATACACTCCTAGACATAGAATACAGAGTTCTTTCATTAGTGAATTCTGAAACAAACCACCTGGCCTTTAACAAGCTCTTTTCTAGGAGATAAAGAAGGGAGGATGGGAGTAAGGAAGTGATCTCTGTGGTGTTTTCGACCTTGAGGTACCATCCTGTGATTCTTACACATTAATTCTTGGGTCACAGAGAAAGAGAAAAACAACTAGTAAATGGGCCTTATTGAGTAACAGTTTTCCTGTATAATATCACTATAAAACAATATCCTGTAAATGCTACCATGGTATCAAAATATCACAACAGTTCCCTCCTTTTATCATGAAATGATAACATAGTATAAAGACAGAATGTAATAACATAATATAAAGACAAATCATAAATGTGAAACAAATCATAAATGTAACTAGTCCTTCGAGCAAGCTTAATATCAAAAATCCTGAGAGCGTATACATGGTATCACACAACAGACAATAATTATCGAAAACATGCGGCAACGGTTACAAAGGCTACAATTAGTTTCTTCCATTTTCCAAACGTGTCCTGTAGCCACTTATCTAGCCACTGACCGTGACCTGTATTGGCAATTAGTTCTATCTTCAATGCTTCAAGTCTATTCATAGCTTGTGTGAATGAACCGTTAGGGGCGGTATTATTGGGAATGAAAGTACAGCATACATCAACGGTCACTAGACCACAGGTACCGGTCCAATTAACAGGTAAGGCTAGTCTAAGAGTATTGTTGCACAACCAATAACCGTTAGGGATTGCTCTAGTTAGGCGCGTGACCATGTGTGATTTAACTAACTCCCCCCAGTCAGTGTCATTTAATACACCTTCTGGGGGAACAATGATCGATTCTCCGCTCAAACTTGAACTGTGTGTGTGTTCCTCCAGATATGATAAAACTTCAGCCACAGAGACAGCTAGCCATGTCTCATTACAGCGTGCACCTGGGGAGTCAGAGAAGAATGTATAGTTATCCTTTGTATAATCTATGTGTGTGTCTGGGCCAGTTAACTTTAGTCTGCGCAGACATATCATACTAGTATTAAAATGGAAAGGGATCCGTCCTAGGGGTAGTGAGGGTTTTAACCTAGTCTTAGGGCGTTTCATTGGGGCGCAGGTCCCTGCGGTGTCATTAGATAACTTCAATAATTCGCCTAATGGAGTCTCAGGGTTAGTTGGTGTGTGTGTGTGTCTAAGTAAGCAGTCGAGAGGGCTCAGAGTCAACTGTAAAGTGTCTTTAAGGAGAGCATTATCTCCGCCGATTTTCTCTAGTCCCTCAGTGAGGGGGAAACCGGATATGGGGTATCCTACTATAACCTGTTCTGGATTACCCTTTGAACAGACATAACAGTTACTGTTTCCTAAGTCACGAGCGGCTATTCTGGCATTTTCATACCAGGAGTTGACTCCTGCTCTAGAGGGTGCATAAAATGGTTTATTAGTGGCGTCTATGTTGCCATTTACTGATTTTAGGGAACGTAAGGAGCGTACTAGGTTGGTGTCTTGCCAAATGGAGCATGAGGTATTGTCAGCAAAATACGACCTGCAGAAATGTGAACATGGTTGCAGTCTACAATACAAAATAGCAAAGAAAAATCCTAAAGTTAATGCGATAGATATGATAAATAACCTAAATATATAAGAAAAACAGTTCTTCAGTCGTCTTCTGGCCTGGTCCCAGGTTCGAGAGACATAGAATAAGCGTCGTATGATGACAATGGGCATTTCATTTTCTCCATTATCAGGATGGAATGAGTCTAGCTTTATCAGGTTAGACATCATGTGGTACTTTTGGCTTTCTGTTCCTGCTGGATGTTTGAGTACCTTGTTGTTGTTCTTTCAGGCGTTGTGTGTTAATCAGTGATTGTGTGTGTGTAGGTGTATTGGATCCGGGCGCTGGCTCGCCGGAGATGTCATCTACCCGTTGTGTGTTTATTTGTTTTGGTTCCGGGCGTTGGCTCGCCGGAGACGTCGTCTGCTTGATCCGACGCCTGAGATTGTCTGGTTGGGCTGGTCTTAACCCTGCTGGCATGAATCCACTGAGGTTGTCCGTCTGTGAGGATGCTGGTTCTTCGTCACTGCCAGTACAGTCTGGGGGCTGGAAAACGCGCGGCCTCCCTGAGTGTCCTTGGTTTTAGCGACTTCACCAACACCGCGTCCCCTGGTCTCCACTGGTGGAACTGTGGAGGGGAGAGGCTGAGAAAGACAAACTTTCTGATAGTTATTATTCAGTGTTTCTACCAGATTGTGAACATAGTCGGACAATGCAATATACATCACCTTCTACTAGTGGTGCCCCTCTGGAAGCTGACCATGGTGTTGGAAATAGTCTTATTTCAAATGGAGATAATTTGGTTGCTGCGGATGGAGTCATAATGTATGAAATGGAAAATCTGGTTGTGGTAAATGCTGATGTTTCGCTTTTGGTCTCCCTACATTAGTTCGTGCACATGTTAGACAGGTTGCTAATATGCTTTTTACTGCATGTGATGTTTTCTCAATTACAAATCTTGGTTTTATTGCCCCTATTACCCCTCTTTGTCCGACATGACTCATACCGTGAAAATGTCGGACAAGGACTGGCAGTAGGCAAGATGGGAGGGTAATCAAACCCTTAAGATTTTTTATATAGGCCATCTCTGTCATCTAAGGTACAGTCATTATTCTCCCAATAGGTGTAATCACATGCAGAGGCTTGCTCTTGTATGAATTTTAAATCAACATTTGTGTCTAAATAGTCTGGGAGTGTAACAAGTGGCAGCTGTAGGGGCACAGATAATACTTCCTGTGGAGGTGGGAGCTGTGATGCAGCTGCAGCCTTGGCTGTCACGTCTGCTAAGGCATTACCTGTTGCTTCGTCTGTGTCAGCTGTACTGTGTCCTTTCGTTTTTACAACTGCAACGGCCGATGGTAGCTGTATAGCCTGCAAAAGTCTTTGCACAAGATCAGAATTAGCAATCGGTTTTCCATCAGCAGATCTAAATCCTCTTTGTCTCCACAATGTGCCAAAGTCATGTACGACGCCAAACGCATAGCGGCTGTCTGTGTAAATTGTCACACGCTTATCCAAATGGAGCTCACAGGCGCGTATTAAAGCCATGAGCTCTGCTTTTTGTGCTGAGTGAAATGGTAATGAGTGAGCCTCTAGTATGATGTCAGGCAATGTTACCACTGAATAGCCACAAAGAAATGAGTTGTCATTCGGCCTTGAACAGGACCCGTCCACATAAACCGTGGCTGAGTCTGGGATAGGTGTTTGTTCTAAATCTGGGCGTGGTGCTGTGGATTCCTGTATACGTGTCATGCAGTCATGAACATCAAGCCTGTCTGAGCCATCCTGTCGGTCAGAAGAACACAGCATACGGATCAATAAATGTGCTGGCGAATTGGGTGTGCTGCTCGCTTTTATGGTGAGGTTTGCTGTGGAGGTCAGTGTAGCTTCATAACCTGAGCGACGTTGTGCGGTCATATGTTGTGTAGTTATGTTTGCTAGAATGGTCGTGACCTGATGATTGGTGTGTAGAATAGTGTCATGTGAGAGTGTGAGCTTCTCGCAGTCCCTTATCATGATAGAGCAAGCTGCTACTGCCCTCAGGCAGGCCGGCATCCCCTGAACAATCCACAGGCAGCACCTTTGAGTGGCGGAGGTCAGCACTCCCTTTAATTGAAAGAGGCTGTCATTTCTGTGGACCACAGTATTCGAGGAGGCTTGTCTTTTTTACAACAGTCACGCAGAATGTGGTCATGAAAAGAACAGTCTGGTATCCACTGTCTGCAATAGTTCACCATGCCTAGGAAGGACAGCATTTCCTTCTGTGTAGTGGGCTTAGGGACAGAGGTCACAGCTTTGACCCTGTCTGCAGTCATGGAACGTTGTCCGTGAGACAGTGTGAATCCCAAATATTGAACACAAGTCTGACAGTACTGCATTTTCTTTGCTGATGCTTTTGTGGCCAGTCTGTTGGAGGTGCTGGAGAAGCATGTGTGTAGCAGTTTGACATAGTTCCTCACTCGGAGCACAGAGGAGGAGGTCATCCAGTACAGCCCTCCGGAGGAGTGAAGCTGTCCAGGGTAGCACGGACCACCATTGAGAAAGCCGCAGGGCTGTCTATCATGCCTTGGGGCAAACGAGTCCAAGTGTACTGCTTATTTCTATGTGTGAATGCAAATAACGGCTGTGTGTCTTCATGCACAGGTACTGAGAAAAAGGCGGAACACAGGTCCACCACGGTAAAATGTATAGCTGTGGATGGAATAGATGTCAATATGCTGGGAACGTCTGAGAGGTGGCAGAGGCATAATGACTGCATTAATTTGTATGAAACGCCATACGCCAGGTTTGTTAGGCTTTGGCACAGGATTGACAGGAGTGTTATATGGAGATACTGTGGGCTTTATTACTCCTGTAGTCAATAAATCTCCTATGATGACATCTAGGGCTGAGGCTTTTTCGGCAGAAATGGGACATTGCTTGACATATACTGGCTTGTTGTTTTTCAGCTGTGCGTGATAAGGTGTGCAGTCAATAAATCACGCAGTTATCATGTTGTTGAACAGTGTGAGAGAGACAAAAGTGTGGCTCCCAGTCATGGGATTACCTGGTAGTGGCGTCTGTACACGTTTTTTTTTTTGGCACAGTGTGTGACATAGAGTACCGGACAAAAAGGATGTTGAGTTCATTCTCTGCTGAGGCGTCCAGCTGACACAGAGGCTGTTCCTTCTCCATCATGTCGGTGCATAGCAAAGAAAAAACATAAGCTGTTATCAGTGTCAGCAAACATTTCACCCTTTGTGTTAAATGAAATACACAAATTCATTTTTGCTCTGGGTGTCTGCGGCTGCTGGAAAGCTGAGCTAAATTTGCACCTCTAGCTTGTCTACCTTGTGGGTTAAAATTCGGGTTGTAAGGCTGCCTAGATGTGGAGCCATTATTGCGTGCTTCTTGTGGTTGCCAGTTACCTTGACTGGAAGAGCTCCGCTGACACCTAGTGGCAGGAACTTGTACTGCGTTCTGTGGTCGAGGCGCGTGTGCCCTGTTGGAAGCTGCAAATCGACACTCCCTAGACCAATGTCCTATCTTCCCAAAGCAAAAACACATATCTCTACTCTTATCTTTCCGTCCTCTGAAACTTCCTGGCTGTGCTGGAGCGGATGATCCTGCATACATTAGTTTCTCACTTTCCTCTGAGCCTTCAACATCAAAATTCAACATCATCTTAACACTTTTAGCTTTTGTGGTAGTAGGGAAAAGATCTGCACTAGCCTTCAGTTTTACTGACCTGTTTTCTGGCGATAATTGTTCGGGATAGGGTTCCGGAAATAAATTAGAATGCATTGAACTTACAGTTCTTAAGTTGTAAACAAAGTCAGTCACGTAAGTACTTCCGCATGTTCTGGATACGTAATCATGGAAGTCTTCACCGATTCGCGGACGTAGGTTACACGTCACCGGAAGTGGGAGTTGTACTGAGCCGTTATTTGTGATTTTATATTTTATTTTATTATTTTTTTGTTTTACAGGTAATTTCGATTTTTTATCGGACCTGTCTGTGGTCTTTGAATTATTCTGACCCATGTTCAGTGATTTCCAGAGGGGTTTACACGCTTGAAGGATTTATGTTAGTATTTTGCTGCGGCACAGCTGAGGTTACTTTAAATCTTATCGCTAGCTAGCAATTTTTGTTTGGGTGAGCAATTTCTCACTTAACGAGCAACTTCTCGCAATACAACAGGCAATCTCCTGTGTCTTTCTGCTTTTAATTTACTTTATTCGGGGACTAAGGAAGTCGTCAGTGTATCTCTCTGGATCACTAAGTGAAACTTCGTCAGCATATCCCGTTTCATTATAGATCAATCACTGAGAGAGGTATAATACAGTCCCATATAAATATTAAAGACGTGTATTTACCTTCGTCAGTGGATCCCACTTCTGACACCAAATTGAAAGAAATCTCCGTCCCGGGTTTCTCCATGGATCGGGTTTCCTCCAAGGCGTGAGCACCGATAAGCAGAGTTCTGTATAAAATTAATTATTCAAAGTAAGCTCAGGTATGCCGTTCAGCAGGTTAGTTACAGCGCCGGGAGTAGCTTGGGAGAACAAAATGACACAGAAACTGCTTCAGGTTGCTCTTCCAAAATCAACTCAAAGGTTTATTCAGTATACAACAGTTTATATAGAGGGAAAAAAAGGTTCGTGTGTCAGCAGATTCTCAGTTCAAACCGGTACAGACCAAATAAGGAAACGTCTTCCTGCCTTCTGAGCAAAGAAGTATCCTTTGTGTAGTTTATCAGTTCAGCTACAATTTATGATCATTCCAGCAAAATACACTCCTCCTACGATGCCTTCCAGTCAGGTTTTAGACAGAACCACAGCACTGAAACCGCTCTGACAAAAGTGTTTAATGACATATGTCTGAATACAGACAGTGGAAAAATGTCAGTCCTAGTTTTACTGGATCTCAGTGCAGCATTTGATACAGTTGACCACAACATATTACTCAAACGACTGGAGAACTGGGCAGGTCTTTCAGGAACTGTACTAAACTGGTTCAAAACATACGTAGAAAACAGGAAATACTTTGTATCAATAGGTAACTTCACATCTGAGCAGACAAGTATCACGTGGAGTTCCCCAAGGTTCCATCTTGGGACCCCCTCTGTTTAACATTTACATGCTCCCACTGGCACAGATTATAAAGAACAACAAAATAAACTACCACAGCTATGCAGATGACACACAAATATATATCACAATGTCACCAGGAGACCGAGGCCCTGTACAGGCTCTTGGTAAATGCATTGAGGAAATCAATGACTGGTTGTGCCACAATTTTCTCCAACTAAACAAAAACAAAACTGAAGTAATAGTCTTTGGCGCCAAAGAAAAACGATTACAGGTCACCAGAGAACTTCAATCTATACATCTAAAAACCACAAACCAGGCGAGAAATTTGGGTGTAGTGATGGATGCAGACCTAAACTTAGAAAAACACATTAAGACAATAACAAAGTCAGCTTACTATCACCTCAAGAATATATCAAGGATAAAAGATCTGATGTCTCAACAGGACCTGGAAAAACTAGTCCATGCATTCATTTTTAGTAGGCTTGATTACTGTAACAGCATCTTTACAGGTCTACCTAAAAAATCAGTCAGACAACTACAGCTCATTCAGAACTCTGCTGCTCGAGTCCTCACTAAGACCAAAAAAGTGGACCACATCAGTCCAGCTCTGAGGTCTTTACACTGGCTGCCTGTCCGTCAGAGGATAGACTTTAAAGTTCTGATGCTGGCCTATAAAGCTCTGAATGGTTTAGGACCAAAATACATCAGTGACCTGCTGACCCAGTATGAACCTTCCAGATCCCTCAGGTCATCTGGATCCGGTCTTTTATCAGTTCCCAGAGTCAGAACCAGACACGGAGAAGCTGCATTCAGCTTTTATGCTCCTTATATCTGGAACAAACTCCCAGAAAGCCTCAGATCAGCTGAAACACTCAGTTTATTTAAATCCAGGTTGAAGACTCACCTATTCTCAGCTGCATTTGAATAAAGCACCAAATCCACACTTTTAAGCTTAAATTTCAAAACTTACACTAACTACTAATCTTATCTATTTCTGATTTTATCTGTTTTGGTTTTATATACTGTTTTGTTTGTTTGTTAAGCTTAAATTTCAAAACTTACATTAACTACTGATTTTATCTACTGTTCTGATTTTATCTGTTTTGATTTTATATACTGTTTTGTTTGTTTGTTTGTTTGTTAAGTGGGTTTAGAGCTCTGGGTAGCTCCCCAGCTGGGTCTAGACTGGGTCTAGAGAGTATTTTAAATTCAGGGAATTTAAAATAGAAAGTAGCTCGTCCACAGAAGGACTGGTAGCTCCCCTTACGATAAGGGTTCAGATCGCGCGAACAGGTGTGAAATGTGTGTGTTTAGTTAGTTAGTTTGTTTGCTTGTTTTAATCAATTTTAAATCATGCCTTTTATTTGTTTTTGTTTCTAATGTCTCTGTAAAGCACTTTGAATCACCTTGTTGTTGAATTGTGCTATACAAATAAATTTGCCTTGCCTTGCCTTGCCTTGCCTCCTAGACATAGAATACAGAGTTCTTTCATTAGTGAATTCTGAAACAAACCACCTGGCCTTTAACAAGCTCTTTTCTAGGAGATAAAGAAGGGAGGATGGGAGTAAGGAAGTGATCTCTGTGGTGTTTTCGACCTTGAGGTACCATCCTGTGATTCTTACACATTAATTCTTGGGTCACAGAGAAAGAGAAAAACAACTAGTAAATGGGCCTTATTGAGTAACAGTTTTCCTGTATAATATCACTATAAAACAATATCCTGTAAATGCTACCATGGTATCAAAATATCACAACAACCTCCACTTGCCACTTGAGGCAGTAGATCCTCCAATCCTCCTCTAAACAACCAAGTGTTTTCTCAGATTACTCACCAAGCTGGTCCAGTTACTCTTCTCACCTCGGGTAATCACAGAGAAACCCTTACACTGTTCGCCTTCACCTCCCCGGATTCACCACTCATTTTAGGTTACCCCTCCTGAAACACAATCCCCATATAGACTGGTTAGGGAATAAAGTTGTGAGTTGGAGTTTGTTCTGTCGTGCCCACTGTCTCGTGTCTGCCGCCTGGAACCATGAAGGAGAACGTCTCCCACATCGACACTCCAGACCTTACCACTGTTCCTCTCGAGCATCACGACCTCCAAGAGGTGTTTAGTAAAGACAAAGCACCTTCACTTCCACCACACACCATATGACTGTGCCACTGACCTGGAGCTCCACTTCCCTCCTGCCGTCTGTTCAACATTTCCAAGCCAAAAGAGAGGCGATGGAGAAATACCTTCATGATTCTCTGGCAGCAGGAATTATCCTCTCCTGTAGGCGCGGGTTTCTTCTTTGTGGCTACGAAAGACAAAACCATCCAATGTATTGACTATAGAGGTCTCAACACCATCACCGTCAAAAACAAATACCCCCTGCCACTCATCAGTGCTGCCTTCGAGCCCCTTCAGGGGGCCACAATTTTCACTAAACTGGATCTCTGCAATGCTTACCATTTGGTCCGCATCAGAGAGGGTGACGAATGGAAAACAGCTTTCAACACCCCGCTAGGCCATTTTGAATACCTCGTCATGCCCTTTGGGTTAACCAACGCTCCAGCCGTGTTCCAGAGTTTAGTAGATGATGTGCTATGGGACTTTCTAAACCGCTTTGTCTACGTCTGCCTAGATGACATCCTAATCTTTTTCCCAGTGTTGATCCAACTGGACCTCAATAAGCCATTTATTGTAGAAGTAGACGCATCAGACATCGGTGTAGGAGCTGTCGTCTCCCAACGCACAGGCCCAGGAGCTAAACTACAGCCATGTGCGTTCTTTTCACGGAGGCTGTCGCCAGCTGAACGTAACTAGGATGTTGGGGACAGAGAACCATCAAACTCGCTCTGGAAGTAATACACAAACACTGTAAAACGTACGTGTGACACTACCAATACAATAAGCTTTTAAAACCTTATTATGTGCAGAATGAGCAAACCTTTAGATCAGCTGCAGGGCCGCGCTGAAATGTTTGAAGGGGTGGTGCTCAAAGTTAACAAGGGCCACCTAGAACCAGGCTGAATGACAACAACCCACATTCATAAAGAATCTAGTATTTCAGAAACAGTCTGTGTGCATGGATCTGTGTCCGGTTTGAAACACACAGTTTGCTGTGGCCAACGAAGACAGATGACCCACATATTTGTAAAAGAAAATGTGCTTCTACCTGATTGGTCAAAAACTGTTTAGAAGAGCCGCGGTTTAGACTTTAGCCCCCTTATTGGCACTCTCCTTCTCCTCCATCGGGTGCAGCTTCACCTAGGGATGGGCACACACACACACACACACACACACACACACACACACACACACACACACACACACACACACACACTTTTCCCTGACCTGTTATCCAGTTTCATGCGTAGCAGCTCTCTGTGAGAGCTACTGTTTCTTGACCTTGCTGGTTCACTGCTGCAGTCCTGCACACAGCCTTCCACAAACAAGCCTCGGTCGTGGGAATCTGTAACTTTTCTTCTTTTTATTTGGAGAGCTCAGTATACAATTAACCATTAACGTGATCTAAAATTTCACTACAGTCGGTACCATTTGCCAGCACAGGTTTTGTAAACCAAACTTTTCTAGTCCTCACAAATCACATCATACTATATCATCATCATCATCATGTGGGGACAATGCAAAGCAAATGTAGTTTTACCTGATGGGTGCAATGTTGCTGCTGCTGCTGATGGTGCTGGAGGGCAGGGCTGTGCTGATCTCAAACTGGAGACATTAAGGAGTCCACAGGAGAGATGGGAGCTGATTAAACATGTGTTATGAGATAATAATAAAATGCAAAGACTGGTGACAGAACTTGGAACCATAAGGAAACAAAACTGTGGGAACTAAACTCTGCCTGTGAATCACTCTTTACCTCATCGATCACTCTCCACTTGCTGTCCATCTGAGAACAAAGCACACTTTACTATTGCATTAATCTGACAATGACAGACAATGTTATAGAAGCAGAACATTGTGTTTATTATTGTTTTTATACTTGAACACCTCTGCAATGCAACACCTGGTACAGCTGTTATTGTGACCTGAGCTCTTTGTAATCCAGCTGCTGAGGGATCCTCACACAGCGCCTTCTGTCACGGTTTCCACCTCCTTTCCTTACAGGGCAAGTCTGGACAATGTTGTATCATGAGTAATAATTTAAAAATCTATATACATAAAAACACACAAACACGCACACAGTGACATCATTTTATAGCTTGCCCAGTATGCTGTATATACTGTGGCCACAAGTTTACATCATAGTGCTGATCCAGAATCCTTCCCTTATTATTTATTCCCAGTGCTTTAATAATAAAGTAATAATTTGTTTGACTATCCACTGTGCAGGCAAAACGCTTATCAAATGTTTAAACTGTAGACATAATATAACTTTGCTGCTGTAAAATCAGCATTTTGTCATATTTGAAATATAAATCTAATATAATCTGTTTCTTAATGCATTTCCTTTAAAATACAGTGTGTGAGTTTTTTAAAATATCATAATTATAATAACTGTAATTATGTGGATATGCATATTAGATAAATATAAGCCCTGCATAATGGCAGGAAAAGCCCTGACTGTTGTCACGGTCCGGGTGAATGGCAGTATTTAGAGCAACGTGGCTCCTCCTTTGGGCGGAGCCAACCTCACTTCCTCCCTTCAGCTGCGCCTGGAGCACAGTATGATTCTGTGTAAATAATCATTCTGTACAATACGATAATTTTTCATTCTACAACTGTTTAAAACCTGCATAGTTCATATTTCTGTGTAGTTTTCATATTTACATCCTGTTCATAGCCTGTACATACTTATAGTTAAAGCATATTCATAACATACTTCATGCCGTGTACATTATAACATACCGTAATAGACCCATTTCTGTAATATACTCACATATCTATATTATTGCTAATATATATTTGTAATATTTCTATATCATGGCTAAAGCACTTCTGGAGGGATGCAAACTGCATTTCGTTGCCTTGTACCTGTGCAATGACAATAAAGTTGAATTCTATTTTATTCTATTACCGTGGCTGTATTTAAGAGCAGATCGTCTGCTGACCAGCATCAGTTCTTGGCTCATTCATGTCACTTTGTTGCTCTGAGTTTGCACTTACCTTGTTGTCTCTCATTTTCACTCTTCTCCACGGACGATATCCACTAACCGCTCGCAGTAACCCACAGCCTGGCTGCTGGTCTCACTTGCCACCATTGCTGCCTCAGCTCCAGCACAGACTCCAACTTCTCGCCTGCCTGCCTGTCTCCCTGCCTCCCTGCCTTCTCACCCGGACCTCTGGATTGGATCATTTTGGATCACTCAAGCGGACCTCCACAGCTTTCCTCATGACTCACAGTACCATGTGTTTAGCTCTAATGTTGATAACTATTGTTGCTATGTATATATGTATATAGACATATGTATATAGATTCTGATACAAGCCAGATCCTTTTATTTAGCAAAATTGTGATTAATAGTTAAAAAATATTGCTGAGGGGCACAGACAGGACTGAAAAATAAAAGGACACTTGGTGCACCCAAGAGGAAAGGAGCAGGTGCACTTTGACCCCTGATTACTTACACATATGTAGAAACAAATTAAATTGAGGTTTGAAGGAATTCAGACTAAAGCACATGAAAGAGCACTTGACCAACAAAGCACATGTCTGTTTTTATTATTATGTCCAAGAGCAACTTGAGTGGCAACATCATGCTAAGCTTCACTGAGTCTGGACTGGTTTTATATTTGCTCCCCTACTATGTTCAATCACAGGCTCAGGGGAGGGAACTGACTCTCTTCTCTGCCTAGACATGATGGATGCAATCAGTCCTGATCATCAATCAGTCATACTGCAACCTTTACAGAAAAAAGCATGAAATAAACAAATGCTTATGGAGAGCCAGAGGGACAAATACTCAAACATCAAAGAATTGCTGATTCAAATCTTTCCGCATAAAGAAAAAATATGTCTGAAATCCTATTGTGTAGTCCTCCTCATTTAAAAACATACATATTGTATAGTCTTGCCAAATATGAATCTGTCCAACTCAATAAAAAAGGTGAGGATAAATAATAATAAACATCTGGTGTTTTCAAATCTGTTCACGGGTTCTGTAACCACAGTGCTCTGGTATCCTGACAACATTGAATTGGTCCAAACCTACAGTATACCAAAGATGTGTGATGTTTTCTGACATGTGTGACACAAGGCCATCTCGTCAGTTCTAACCACATCAGGTTGTGCTGTAACTAAACCACAGGGTCCATAATTCATTATTATCATGTCCTAAAAACTCCCTGAAAAGCCTTCAGCTAATCCAAAATGCTGCAGCAAGAGTCCTGACAGGGACTAGAAAGAGAGAGCATATTTCTCCTGTTTTGGCTTCCTGTTAAATCCAGAATTCAAAATCCTGCTCCTCACATACAAGGTCTTAAATAATCAGGCCCCATCTTATCTTAATGACCTTGTAGTACCATATCACCCTATTAGAGGGGTGATATGGTACATTTTAACCTCAAGACTTATTCGGCTTTTAGTCCGGCTTTATCCAGGTGGTGGTAGGAATTATGGATGTCAGCTACCTCCTCTATTTGCCGGTGGTACATACTGTGCAGGGGCCTGTCCTTCCATGGTGGTTTCTCCTCTTCTTTCTCTTTCTTGGGTTTCTGCTGCCTGAGGTATTCACTGAGCACTAGATCCTGTACTTGATGGTGATCTTGCCCATCCCTTTCTGTGTCCCACTCATGTATTGAGCCATGTGCCTGTTTATCATCTGAAGCCTCCCTTACTTATGCTGCTATAAATGGTAAATGGCCTGATTTATATAGCGCTTTACATATCCAGTCATCCACCCATTCACACACAATAGGTGTAGGCTTCTGGTGGATGCCCATGATGCACTGGCTGTTTCTTCTTCACTCACTATGTATTAACAGACCTCTCTGCGTTGAATCATACCTGTTATTAACCTCTGTCTCTCTTCCACAGCATGTCTTCATCCTGTCTTCCTTCTCTCACCCCAACCAATCACAGCAGATGGCCCCGCCTCCCTGAGCCTGGTTCTGCCGGTTTCTTCCTGTTAAAAGGGAGTTTTTCCTTCCCACTGTCGCCAAAGTGCTGCTCATAGGGGGGCGTATGATTGCTGGGGTTTTCTCTGTATGTATTATTGTAGGGTCTGCCTTACAATATAAAGCACCTCGAGGCGACTGTTGCTGTGATTTGGCGCTCTGTAAATAAAACTGAATTGAACTAAAACAAGGACACACACTCGTCTCAAATGTGTCTGCTGTATTTGAAGGACAGAAATCAGTATCCAAGTCTGACTGTCACCTTGGAAAAAAGGTCATTTTGTGCTTTATAAACTCTTGATGCTTCAAATATTACAACACAGCAGCTAACAGGCAGTTTGGTCTCATTCATACACCTGTCACATGAGGATCCCGTGTCCACACTGTTGAACTCTGTGGGTTTGCTTAGGTTAATTCACATTGTGTGAACAAATTTAGACAGCAAGAAACAAACAAAATGTAAATGAAAACAAAAACTAAGAGTGCTGTTCTTCAGTGAACTGTTCTTTCAAATAGAAACATTTGCTCTCTAATGTTGCTGAGGCCTTTCCATTACACCTCCAGCATCAAGAGAATCTGTGACGTGTACAACCTGAACACATCAGACTTTTTCTATAATTGTAATGAGTACATAAAAGAGTGGGAGGATGAAAATTCCCCGGGGGACACAAAATAACCAAAATGTTTACTAACGCTCTCTATTATTGAAGGCTAATTTGTGTGACTATTTAAAAGAAGCCAAAACCATTCAGGGGAAAAGTGAAAAGCAAAGACATGTTAAGCAAGACAAAAATATGGTCAGTGATACAACAGGAAATGTGTCAAGGGTAGTGTCGTGGATGAGAGAAGGAGGACCCAAACGCTGGACTCACAGGCAGGTAGGTGAAGGTGGATGTTTATTGCCGAAGGAGTGAGCAAACAGTACAGAGGGAGGAAATGGCTGGCTGACTGAATGAATGAATGAACAAAGGACTGACTGACTGGACATACAGACGACATCAGACATACATCATTAACATCAATGACACGACAGAGAACTGGTGAAACCGAGGAACTTAAATACACAGGTTGAATGATGACAATGATTGGAAACAGGTGAGTACAGGGCTGAACCTAATCTGACTAATGACACGGGAGACAAGCTGACACGGGAAAAGACAGGAAGTGAGAACATTAATGTGGCAAACCAAACTGAACATGAACAAACTGAAATCACTGGGTCAACGACCCAGGAACCCTGACAGTACCCCCCCCTTCAAAGGCCGGCACCCGACGGCCAAAAGAGAAAGAAGAAAAAAAAAAAAACCAGAACAGGGTGGGCGGAGGGGGCCCAGGACGGAGGGACGGAGTCCACACCAAGACAGTTCAGGTGGGCGCCCCCGCGGCCCGTGGCCGAGACGAGACAGTTCAGGTGGGCGCCCCCGCGGCCCGTGGCCGAGACGAGACAGTTCAGGTGGGCGTCCACGCGGCCCGTGGCCGAGACGAGACAGTTCAGGGGGCCGACCGTGCGGACGACAACGGCGACAGCACTGGTCCGGGGGCCGACCGCGTGGAAAGCAACGGCGGCGACGTGGGCACAGTTCGGGGGGCCGGCCGTGCGGAAGGCGACGGCGGCCACTCAGGCGAAGGCGGTCGGGGGGCCGGCCGTGCGGAAGGCGACGGCGGCCACTCAGGCGAAGGCGGTCGGGGGGCCGGCCGTGCGGAAGGCGACGGCGGCCACTCAGGCGAAGAGGGTCTGTGGGCCGCCCACGACGGCGATGGCGCCCGGCCAGAGGCCTAGCCAGCGGTCTAGAAAATGGCCATTTAGCTCCAGACCCAGGCGAGGCTGAAGGCTCTGAGGCTGAAGGCTCTGAGGCTGAAGGCTCTGAGGCTGAAGGCTCTGAGGCTGCAGCGGACGAAGGCTCTGAGGCTGCAGCGGACGAAGGCTCTGAGGCTGCAGCGGACGAAGGCTCTGAGGCTGCAGCGGACGAAGGCTCTGAGGCTGCAGCGGACGAAGGCTCTGAGGCTGCAGCGGACGAAGGCTCTGAGGCTGCAGCGGACGAAGGCTCTGAGGCTGCAGAGGCCGGGCCGGGCGTGGGTGCAGCTGAGGCAGAGGCCGGGCCGGGCGTGGGTGCAGCTGAGGCAGAGGCCGGGCCGGGCGTGGGTGCAGCTGAGGCGGAGGCCTCTGGCCGGAGACAGGCAGGGCCAGCAGGCGCGGAGGCCCCTGGCTGAGGAGCGGCCGGGCCAGCGGGTGCGGAAACCCCTGGCTGAGGAGCGGCCGGGCCAGCGGGTGCGGAAACCCCTGGCTGAGGAGCGGCCGGGCCAGCGGGTGCGGAAACCCCTGGCTGAGAAGCAGGAAGGCTCACAGCTGGCTCTGGGTGCTGTGGCTGCAGGTCCGGGAACTGGACGGGATGGTGGACAGGTGACTGGGAAACAGGAGGCGACTGGACTACAGGGCACTGGGCGGCAGACTGGACTACAGGTGACTGGGGGACAGGTGGAGACTGGGCTACAGGTGACTGGGGGACAGGTGGAGACTGAGCTACAGGTGACTGGGGGACAGGTGGAGACTGAGCTACAGGTGACTGGGGGACAGGTGGAGACTGAGCTACAGGTGACTGGGGGACAGGTGGAGACTGAGCTACAGGTGACTGGAGGACAGGTGGAGACTGAGCTACAGGTGGCTGAACTGACTGGAGGGCAGCAGGAGACTGGACAGCAGGTGAGGGAACTGATTGGACTAAGGAGACTGACGGATAAACAGAGGCCGGTGAGGCTAATGGCTGAGCTAAAGAGTGAGCTAGTGACGGAGATAAAATTACGGCTTGGGCTCGTAAGGCTGGTGCCTGGGCAGGGGACAGTTCAGCTAGTCTAACCAGTGATACTGCGAGGGCGTGAAAAGCTGGATCAGGAGGTGGATGAAAGGGTGAAGTAGTAGGTGGACCGGTTAGCTCTTCCAAGCCTCCAGGGAGGTCAGGCTGGGTTCTGGCTGCCCTCAGCCTGGGCGCTGGGACAGGCACAGAAGGTGGCTGGACACCAGTCACCCCCACCCGAGAAACAGGAGCGGGTGTGGAGGTAGACTGGGTCGCAGCTGCCCTCCTCCTGGGAGCTGGCACTGGAGTGGGTGTAGGCTGACTGATAGGAGTGGAAATAACGACTGGGTGAGTGACACTGACAGGTCTATCGGGTTGTATTCCGGTCTTTCTGCCACCACTATTTACAGTTTTTGACTGAACAGTCTTTGGGGAGCCAGAGCAGAAAAAATCTTCCCAGTCCACATCATCCTCAAGGAGGGAAACTCCCCATGAATCAGAAAAGAGTCTGTTGTGTGTTTTAAGTGGATAATCAGATGAGGGGTGTGGAAAACAGTCACTGGAACTCACCACCGGGAGTTGCTGAACAGAGTCCGTTTTATGGCGGCGTGTGCGCCGCTTTCCCCGGGAAGAGGAAGCGGGCCGGGTAAACGGCTGAGCCTCTGGCGCGGTAGCCTCCGCTGAGCCGAGATGGGAGGTGTAGCCGCTGTGCCGTGGCGAGGCGGAAAGGCTGGAGAGTGAAAAGGCTGGCGGGCGAGCGAGGAGCGAAGCGGCGGGAGAGCGAGCGGCCGAAGCTTGGGCTGTGACGCCCACTCTCCGCGGCGAATGCTCCGGTGCAGCTGAGGCAGCAGGTGGGGGAACGTGGCGTCTCCGAGGCCCGCCCAGAGCCAGGCGAGTCCCCTCGAAGACGTGCTCTCTCTCCGCGAAGAGCCGCTGTTTTCCCCGAAGCCCCTCCGTCCAGCGAAGGAGCGCTGCCTCCTGCCGCTCGAAAAGTTCAGGGTCCGCTGGGTCCACAACGCGGGGTCGTGTCATTCTGTCAAGGGTAGTGTCGTGGATGAGAGAAGGAGGACCCAAACGCTGGACTCACAGGCAGGTAGGTGAAGGTGGATGTTTATTGCCGAAGGAGTGAGCAAACAGTACAGAGGGAGGAAATGGCTGGCTGACTGAATGAATGAATGAACAAAGGACTGACTGACTGGACATACAGACGACATCAGACATACATCATTAACATCAATGACACGACAGAGAACTGGTGAAACCGAGGAACTTAAATACACAGGTTGAATGATGACAATGATTGGAAACAGGTGAGTACAGGGCTGAACCTAATCTGACTAATGACACGGGAGACAAGCTGACACGGGAAAAGACAGGAAGTGAGAACATTAATGTGGCAAACCAAACTGAACATGAACAAACTGAAATCACTGGGTCAACGACCCAGGAACCCTGACAAAATGAAAACATTGTTCGAGTAGTTTTGCACAAAACAATTGTAGAAATGTCCTTCAGATACGGGATGTTTAACCCAAACATTTATACTACAGTTATTCTAAAGACGAGTCTATCAACAAAGAGCAAAACTGTTTTTCTACCAGGCAGCAGACAGGTTTATGTCCAAGTGTGGGAACGGACTTGCTTTCCCTTTACTGGGCATGTGAAGGAACTGCAGTTTCTGGGTTTTTTATTTTGGTCTCATTGATATTCTGAGAGCTACACTACATCCTACAGACCTCAGTGTGTAGAGAGCTGAATGGTTTCCATGGCTGAGCTGCATCCCACCACTGGTACACCAGTACACGACCACTGGACTCTAGAGCAGTGAAGATGTGTTCTCTGGAGCGAGGAATCACGCGTCTCCATCTGGCAGTCCGACGGACGAGTCTGGGTTTGGTTGCCAGAGTACTTGTCTGAGTGTCTGAGTTAAAATTTGGTGGAAGGGGTGTGGTTGTTTTTCAGGAATTAGGCTTGGCCCCTTAGTTCCACTGAAAGGAACTCTTAATGCTTCAACATACCAAGACATTTTGGATAATTTCCCAACTTTGTGGGAACGGTGGGTTTGGTTTCAACATGACTGTGCACCAGTGCACAAACACGGGCCATAAAGACATGGACGAGTAAGCTCGGTGTGGAAGAACGTGACAGAAGACTTTTAAATAAGCCAAACTTATCAGGCCTTTTCGTCCAACATCAGCGTCTGCCCCAGTCAAGAATTCCCATAAACACACTCCTAAACCTCGTGGGAATCCTTCCCAGAAGAGTTGAAGCTGTTACAGGTGTGAAGGATGGCCGACATCACAGAAACCTATGGATTAAAAACGGGATGTGCCTGTGAAGGCGGACAAGCAAATATTTTTGGCATTATAATGTAAATCACATTATTAGGGGAATTTAAAGCACTGGAGCTGCTTTTTTATTAGAAATCACTGTGTGATGTAAAACCTGCTGAGCAAAACTGTAGCTGAAGGATTAAACATGGATTCTGCTGTGATATTATTCAACAAAAATGAGATAGATAGAAAGATATATAGCATGAAATCACTGTGGGGGACATTTGCACTTTGAGCGAATGGCCTTCACAGACTGCCTCAGCTGCTCACTTAACCAGGAAACTGTGATGGATGTGTTTACGAAGTTTTCTAAGCATCGCCTACATGTAACTCTGCCCATGAACAGCAGACACATTTTCTCTGGCCCTGCAATACTCTATGTTTGGCTCTGCATACCAATTTCTCCACGCATGTTCCAATACATATGGTACAGGAGGTAATTCAATATTATTTTTCCATGTTGTCTATGTTGTTGTTACAAAAATCTGAATATCTCTGTTATCATTGTAAGAAGGAAATTAAGTGCAGTCCCTGCGGCGTCACCAAAGAAACGCTTCTGTTTCCTCTCTCTGCGCTGCCTTCGTCATCGGCCTCCGGGGATGGTGATCCACGGGGAGTGGGATGTCCTGGTTATTTCCACAGGAATGCTGTGTGAGTAAATGAATTCCACTGTAACACTCCAGTCATGGCAGACATCGATCTCAAGAAGACTGAGCTGCTGCAAATACGTGCGTCGCCAACTTATTCAAAAAGCTCAGCCCTCTCTGTGAATAGCATTGTCTTTTCTTTATTTTTACATCCCATTAACAGAAAATGTGTTTTTAACAACAAACCCACGGTTCATTCTTATTCCTGATTTCTGTACTATTGTCAGTGGTTGCCGTGCGGGTGAGGAAAGGAGGACCCAGACGCCGCAGGTAGGTGAAGGCTGGTGTTTATCATCACGAGCAGGTGAACCAAACATAGGATGGCTGGCTGAACCGAACACACGTACAGAGTGGACCACACTAACATCAACAATGACACGATGCTGAACAGAGATACTGAGGGTTAAATACACTGGCTAATGATGATGATTAGGGACCCCCCCTCCTTTCAAAGGCCGGCACCTGATGGCCGAAAGAAAGAAAAGCTGGACCACGGTGGGACCGAGTCCAAAATGAAACAGTTCAGGAGGGCGGCTGCGTGGCCAGCGGCTGAGGCGAGTGAGCAAGTCCTGGCCGACCACCCAGAAGGCAGTGGCGGCGAGTGAGCAGGTCTGGAGGCCGACCACGCCGGCAACAAAGTCCAGTCAGTGGCCTGGAAGGTGGCCGCTGACGCCAAATGCGACGTGGACGAGGAGATGGCGGCAGAGCAGCAGCTGCAGGCGACGGCGGTGATGGAGGAGCAGCTGCAGGGCCAGCAGGTGCGGAAACCTCTGGCTAAGGAGAGGGAGAGCTCACAGCCGGCTCTGAATGCTGTGGCTGCAGGTCAAGGAACTGAACAGGAGGATGAATGAGTGACTGGGCCAGAGACTGTATAGGAGATTGGGCAACAGGCGTTTGAGCTACGGGAGACTGGACTACAGACTGGACTGGCTGGAGGACAGGCGACTGGGGGACAGGAGACTGAGCTACAGATGACTGGAGAAACTGAGGGTTTAAATACACTGGCTAAAATGATGATTAGGGACCGGTGAGGACACAGTGAACATAATAGAACTAATAACACACAGGAAGCAAACATGAAAACAGGAAATGTGAACAGGTGAATAAACTGAACATGAAACAACTGAAAACACTGGGTGAACACCCAGAAACCCCGACAACTATATTAGTCCAGTGCTGGTGTAAAACAAATAAACATGTAATAGCAGAGTGATTTTAATGTGAAGCACTTCCTGTTTACTTGCTGTGTTTATTAAGATTTGACTTCTCTTCTGAGAAGAATTGTTAGCATACAAGTCCAAGGTGCTACATTCACCATATTCTAAATATGAACGTTTCATAGTTTCACTGATTAAATGTCTTTAATCAGACTGAGCTCCTCTATTCTCTGAAGTTTTCCAGTTCCAAAGGTCAACACCTTCCTGCTCTTCATTAGAAGTCGAGTTCCGCTATGAGAACCATTTCTTTACCTAATCAAAGGAGCTTGCAAAGGAAAGCGTCTGGACTTCTTTAATTTACTTGAGGACGTTTCACCTCCCATCCGAGAAGCTTCTTCAGTTCTAAGGTCAAATGGTGGAGAGTCCCAGTTGGTTTATGACACCAACTCTCTGCCATCTATAATCCAGTTTTGAGATCCCTTCCCAGACGCCTTAACGCCCACTCACATCCTGGGCCATCTGACCTCAGGAATTCGCATGATAAGGTGGGGCCAGGTTTCACAATGAACACACCCGAAACTCTGGCTGATTGGGACCCACACCCAGTTTCACACCTTGGCTCAGGCGATTAGAGGATCATCAGGGGGTCCTTTTGTCCCTATGTGGGGGGAAACTCCCACTAGGTTTATATCTGGGACTCTCCACCATTTGACCTTAGAACTGAAGAAGCTTCTCGGATGAGAGGTGAAACGTCTTCAAGCAACTTAAAGAAGTCCAGACGCTTTTCTTTGCAAGCTCCTTAGACTACGATGACCTGGATGACTGAGAACCTTCACAGACATACTTCTTTACCTAATGGACAGACGCAGGACACACTTACCTCTGATCAACCGGATGATTTATTGCTGTGTCAGCCAGACATGAATCAGCACCAATATGCAGCTTCACACTCTTCTACTGCGAAGACAGGCATCAATAGCTACAGTGGGGCAAAAAAGTATTTAGTCAGCCACCGATTGTGCAAGTTCCCCCACCTAAAATGATGACAGAGGTCAGTAATTTGCACCAGAGGTACACTTCAACTGTGAGAGACAGAATGTGAAAAAAAAAAATCCATGAATCCACATGGTAGGATTTGTAAAGAACTTATTCGTAAATCAGGGTGGAAAATAAGTATTTGGTCAATAACAAAAATACAACTCAATACTTTGTAACATAACCTTTGTTGGCAATAACAGAGGTCAAACGTTTACTATAGGTCTTTACCAGGTTTGCACACACAGTAGCTGGTATTTTGGCCCATTCCTCCATGCAGATCTTCTCGAGAGCAGTGATGTTTTGGGGCTGTCGCCGAGCAACACGGACTTTCAACTCCCGCCACAGATTTTCTATGGGGTTGAGGTCTGGAGACTGGCTAGGCCACTCCAGGACTTTCAAATGCTTCTTACGGAGCCACTCCTTTGTTGCCCGGGCGGTGTGTTTTGGATCATTGTCATGTTGGAAGACCCAGCCTCGTTTCATCTTCAAAGTTCTCACTGATGGAAGGAGGTTTTGGCTCAAAATCTCACGATACATGGCCCCATTCATTCTGTCCTTAACACGGATCAGTCGTCCTGTCCCCTTGGCAGAAAAACAGCCCCATAGCATGATGTTTCCACCCCCATGCTTCACAGTAGGTATGGTGTTCTTGGGATGCAACTCGGTATTCTTCGTCCTCCAAACACGACGAGTTGAGTTTATACCAAAAAGTTCTACTTTGGTTTCATCTGACCACATGACATTCTCCCAATCCTCTGCTGTATCATCCATGTGCTCTCTGGCAAACTTCAGACGGGCCTGGACATGCACTGGCTTCAGCAGCGGAACACGTCTGGCACTGCGGGATTTGATTCCCTGCCGTTGTAGTGTGTTACTGATGGTGACCTTTGTTACTTTGGTCCCAGCTCTCTGCAGGTCATTCACCAGGTCCCCCCGTGTGGTTCTGGGATCTTTGCTCACCGTTCTCATGATCATTTTGACCCCACGGGATGAGATCTTGCGTGGAGCCCCAGATCGAGGGAGATTATCAGTGGTCTTGTATGTCTTCCATTTTCTGATGATTGCTCCCACAGTTGATTTTTTCACACCAAGCTGCTTGCCTATTGTAGATTCACTCTTCCCAGTCTGGTGCAGGTCTACAATACTTTTCCTGGTGTCCTTCGAAAGCTCTTTGGTCTTGGCCATGGCGGAGTTTGGAGTCTGACTGTTTGAGGCTGTGGACAGGTGTCTTTTATACAGATGATGAGTTCAAACAGGTGCCATTCATACAGGTAACGAGTGGGGGACAGAAAAGCGTCTTACAGAAGACGTTACAGGTCTGTGAGAGCCAGAGATTTTCCTTGTTTGAGGTGACCAAATACTTATTTTCCACCCTGATTTACGAATAAATTCTTTACAAATCCTACCATGTGAATTCATGGATTTTTTTTTCACATTCTGTCTCTCACAGTTGAAGTGTACCTCTGGTGCAAATTACTGACCTCTGTCATCATTTTAAGTGGGGGAACTTGCACAATCGGTGGCTGACTAAATACTTTTTTGCCCCACTGTATAAGCCAGACTTTCTGTGCCCACAGTCACCATGTAGTATAAGTATGCATGTATTGATCTCTTTGATTTCCTGTGGATTACACGTTCTTTGGCCAGAAAGGCTGTTTCACCTGTAAGGCCAAAGTCTGGGCTCAGTTTGTCTCCTTGTACGAATCACCAGGATGAGATTTGAACAACTCCAAACACTGACGTGTTTTTAACTGTTTACAGCCTGAACAATAAAAGATTTGTCAGAAAAATCCTTTTTGTTTTTGAAAATGGAGCGTTTAGTGCACCTACTGATGAATTCATTATTTTTGCATTTATTTGCAGTTTGTTTCATTTTTTTGTGGGAAAAATAATCTTGTTAAACAACAGCACCAACAAATGTTTTTGAGCACAAACTTCATTTTAGTCCCATTAAAACGAGGCGACTATTTCAGATAATGATGTTTTAATAAATGCAGACTGTTCCACAAAGTCAGCGCGGAAAAACTTTGTCAACAGTCCCTCTGGCTTATTTTTAACACTTATTATTTTAATGTAATTGGCACATTAATCATGAAAGTTGTAACTTATCTACAGTGGGTATTGAGATGAGTGACCATAACCTGATGGTTGCTGGGGTGACCAGCTGAAACACTATACTGGAGATACTGGAGATCCATTGTGTAGCTGTAACATGCAATCCCAGCAGCTCTGCTCTCACATGGAGCAGGAGAAGCAGATCTTTTTACTCTTACAGAGGCGGACAGACCTGGTGGAGGGGATGTGGTGAAAGTTCTGGAGCCACTGAAGTAAGCCACACTGCTAATGTCTGCAGAAACGTTCTCAGCTCTGTCCATCATTGCACCTCTGCATGCACACCTGCCGGAGAACATGAGCTGTGTCCCTCAGGACTCTGCAGCGATTAAGGATCAGCCTGAATTTCAGGTATGATTGTGGAACATGTATGTGCTGTGCATGTGTGGAACCGTATGGATGCATACAGCCCAGTGCCCTGTCAACGCTAACTGAGAAAACCACTTCACCCGACCCTCACGCAGACTTTCTGTTTTATTTCTCAGACGTTTTATCTGATTTAGTGCTCAGCTCAGGTAAAATAATCATTGTGGGTAATGCCATCGGCACGCCATTTAATCTATTATTAGACTCAGTTGGCTTCTCTCAAAATGTAATATAACCCATGCACCACTTTAATCTGGATCATGTTCTGAGATATGCTATAGAAACTGAACATCAAGCAGTATTTCTTGAAAACTCTAACTGATCCCTAATAGCAAGTAAATTTACAATAATAGATCACACAGGAGTGGGGAACACATTACAGTAGAGTTTTTCTGAAAGTCCTGTGACCACGTTTAAGATAAAATCCTCCACTGTTATCTTTTTCAGCGCCCTGTATCAGCATAGCACAATTAATTACCTTCATAGTACTACATCCTCTGTGTGTACGACTCTGGATACTGTAGCTCCTCTAAAAAAGAACACCTCAAATCATAAGCACATAACTTTCTTAAACGTGCACCTTAAAACAGATAACTCATAACCCGGAGAGACAATTGTGTCTTTCTAATTTAGAAGATCTTCATTTAGATTGAAAAATAATTTGTTCTTCTATAAAAAAGAAAAAAACTAAACAAAAAGCCTTCCGCAAAGCCAGAACATCTTACTATTCATCACTGATTGAAGAAAATAAGAACAACCCCAGATTTCTCTTCAGCACTGTAGCCAGGCTGACAAACAGTCAGAGCTCTGTTGAGCCAACCATCCCTTTAACGTTAACTAGTAATGACTTCATGAACTTCTTCACAAATAAATTTTAATCATTAGAGAAAAAATGACCAATAATCATCCCACAGATGTAATATTATCTACAGCTACTCTTAGTACCATTGATGTTAAGTTAGACTCTTTTTCTCCAATTGATCTTTCTGAGTTAACTTCAATAATTACTTCCTCCAAACCATCAACCTGTCTTTTAGACCCCATTCCTACAAAACTGCTCAAAGAAGTCCTGCCATTAATTAATGCTTCAATCTCTAAAAATCAGCTATGTACCACAGGCCTTCAAGCTGGCTGTAGTTAAACCTTTACTCAAAAAGCATCTCTAGACCCAGCAGTCTTAGCTAATTATAGGCCAATCTCCAACCTTCCTTTATATCAAACATCCTTGAAAGAGTAGCTGTCAAACAGCTAACAGATCATCTGCAGAGGAATGGTTTATTTGAAGAGTTTCAGTCAGGTTTCAGAGCTCATCACAGCACAGAAACAGCTTTAGTGAAGGTTACAAATGATCTTCTTATGGCCTCTGACACTGTGCTTGTCCTGCTAGACCTCAGTGCAGCGTTCGATACTGTCGACCATAATATCCTATTAGAGCGATTAGAACATGCTGTGGGTATTACAGGTACTGTGCTGCAGTGGTTTGTATCATATCTATCTAATAGACTCCAGTTTGTGCATGTAAATGGAGAGTCCTCTTCACACACTGAGGTTAATTATGGAGTTCCACAGGGTTCAGTGCTAGGACCAATTCTGTTTACATCATACATGCTTCCCTTAGGCAGCATCATTAGAAGACATAGCATACATTTACACTGCTATGCAGATGACACCCAGCTCTATCTGTCATTACCTTGGCCTCCACTAACTGCTCCCTTGAGTGTTTCTTCTTGATTCACATTTTTTTTCACTCACTGTGTGTTTATACATCACTCTGGATTTAATCGTTAGTTATTGTTAATATCTGTCTCTTTTCCACAGTCTGTCTTTGTCCTGTCTTCCTCCCTCAACCCCAACCAATCAAGGCAAAGGTCCGCCCCTCCTTGAGCCTGGCTCTGCTAGATGTTTCTTCCTGTTTAAAGGGAAATATTTCTTCCCACTGGGGGTCATGTAATTGTTGTTGTTTTGTTTTTTTGTAATATTGTAGAGTCCTTAGTGTACAATATAAAGTGCCGTGAGGTGACTGTTGTTGTGGTTTGGTGATATATAAATAAAATTGAATTAAATATGAAAATTATGAAAAACCAGATATTATTATTTCTGTGCTTGTATGGGTGTATATAACTGTGCATGCATGTATATATCCAGTGTAAAAACTGTGATATAAATGTGTCAAATATTTCTTGAAGGTGTAACCTTGAATGACTGTGCATCGTGTCAGCATTAAATGGACTGGTTCTTATATAGCGCTTTTCTACTCATCGGAGCACTTTATACTGCTTGTGCATTCACATCTTTCTAAGTGCTTCATAACTAACATTCACACTCCGATGAATGCATCGGAGAGCAATTTGGGTTTAGTATCTTGCCCAAGGATATTTGGCATGCAGACTGGGGGAAGCCAGGAATCGAACCACCACCTTCGCGATCAGTAGATGACCTGCTCTACCGCCTGAGCTACAGCCACCCCAACACCTTCACTTTAAGGTCTTGCCATTCTTGCCCTAAAAGGTCTGTGTGAACATGTTCTCTCAGCAGATGATGGCAGCAGGTCTGGAGAAAGTGAATGCAACTATCATGAGTTATTGAAGTAGAAAAATAGCTCGCCCCATGTACAGCACCCTGAGACTATCCAGGAACAACAAAGATCCATGAGTACATCAGGAGGGTAGATAACAGCTGATCATATGCTAGTGAATACAGCAGAAACCAGAGAAAGGACAAGTGTAAAAACAGGAAGTAACGTGGACAGAAAGACCCCTGCACAGCATGTACCACTAGCAGATAGAAGAATTTAGATGTAGCAATATCAGGAGGAAGGAACACGAGAACCTGTGGAGGGTTCAGTGCACCTCTTGGAAAACAAGGACTTGGGGCAGTGACCCAAAACTGGATGAGTGATCTGATGTAGCTGTCAGAACATTAGGACACTCCAGCCTGGATTCATAACTCACATCATTTTTTTTCTTTAGTATTAGAATCAGAATAATATATTGACAACACTTCTCTTGACTCAGTCGCACTATCTTCAGCTGTGATGATAAGCATTTTTCCATCAGTGACTGATGACTGATCAGTGTTTTTATTTCTAAGCACTTAGATAAATAGAATTATAAATAAATGAAATATAGGAAAATAAATCATCTATGTAAACAGTGGTTACTACCGTAAGTTATTTAGTGCAGAGAAACTCCTTCACAGCCTCACAGTTAGAAAGCTGTTACAGTGTAAGAAAGATGATAGATTTTACTCTGAGTTTACAATAATGCCCAGTGATCTCAGTCTGACTTTACATTGACAACTGATTAATTATAATAGTCCCACTACATGCAGGAGGTGCTGTAGGGGTCACACACAATGTATACAGTGGGATTTTTGCCAATCGGTCAGAGGGTTGTTTTCTTGCACCTTCAGGTCCGGAAACATGTTCTGACTGCTGTTTGTGCTTATTCACCAAATGACAGGTCAGAGTACCCAGTACTGTGTGGTGTACTCATGGATCCTTCATCTGGTGACGCCATTGTGCTACTGGAAGACTTCAATTCTCACACTGACAACAGCAGGGCAACCTGGAGTGGCGTGACTGGGAGGAACTGCCTGCCCACGAGTGGTGTTCTGCTGGTGGACGCATGTGCAAATAACAGTTTATCCAAAACTGACACCATGTTTGAACACATGGCTGGTGGACGTGGCACCAGGACACCCTAGGTAGCAGGTCGATGATTGATTTTGGAATTGTATCATCGGATCTATGGACCCCAGTCAAACCGTTCAAACTACTTCCATCAGGCAGGAGGTTCTGCAGCATCCGGTCCCGAACCAGCAGACTGAGGGACAGCTGTTTCCATCAGGCCACCAGACTGCTGAACACCACTAACACTGCACAGACACTTACTGTCACTTATTGAAACTTATGCACCCCATATTGTTAATAAATGCCATTTTTCTGCACAATATTCATAATGCTGATTTCTGTATATGTTATATATATATATATATATATACACACACACACACACACACACACACACAGATTCGGCATGAGCCCCCGCATCCTCAGGACCTTCTATCACTGTGCCACTGAGAGCATCCTCACTGCATGCAACACCACCTGGTATGGCAACAGCACCGCCTACAACTGCAAAGCTCTCCAGCGAGTAGTGCGGTGCTCTGAACGGATAATTGGAGGTGAGCTTCCCTCCCTCCAAGACATCTACAGGAAGCGGTGCCTGAGGAAAGCGGGGAGGATCATCAAGGACTCCAGTCACCCCAGCCATAAACTGTTCAGACTGCTTCCATCAGGAAGGAGGTTCTGCAGCATCCGGTCCCGTACCAGCAGACTGAGAGACAGCTTCTTCCACCAGGCCATCAGACTGCTGAACACTTCACAGACACCTCAGCTTCACTACTGGAACTTCAACATTATGCACTCCATACTGTACAGTAATGCCACTGTTTTGCACATGTCTCAACTCTGTATTTTTTATATATTTTATTTATTGTTTACTCTATTTAATTTGTAAAATATGTAGACACACACACACACACACACACACACACACACACACGCAGAAAAACATATTTAGTATACACATCCAGAAATGCATATACTGTATGCATATATATATATATTGTACATATATTTATTAGTTTCAGATGTAGCCATTCTTATATTTTGCTTGTTTTACATTATTGTATTTTGCACAACTCTGTTGCTTGTGAAGCTCGCACACAAGAATTTCACTCACATGTGCTGTACCAATGTACCTGCACATGTGATGTTTCAAACAAAACAGCAGAGCACTTTCTTTTTAACGAGTGACTAAACGAAGCCGTAGAAAAATATTGCCAATTGTGGAAACTAGGCCAAAACTTATTGAGCCTCAGAACTTGAGCTATGATAAAGTGTTTCCAAATGACTTGGTTTGTTTTTCTGTTTTTCTGCCTGTGAAATTAACTTGTGATGATAGTGTCATCCAATTACCCACGAAGTTTACAAGCAAGGTATCCCGGCATATTTTTTTAATGAACTGAACTAATAATTAAGACCATTGGCTGTTTGGGTGCTCTGAGCTGGCCGTAATGTCATCCTGGTATCCACAGAGAGACAGTGCCTCTGTAATTAATTTACTACAGCTTCAAAAGGAGTTGTGGATCGGTATGCTTCCTCAGCTCTTTATCCCTCTGTGGGGCTATATCAATGCAGTTTGTCTTTTCCAAGGAGTTAGTTATGGTTTGAATATGCTTGTCCCTTTGGGGCACATAATCGTCCGCTCTAGCATCATGCCATATACAACTGGAAGCTGTCATTGGATAACACTGGTCCCTCTCCTCTTCCCTGCTGTACACTCTAACTTGTCTTTAGCTTATCTGCCTCTGGCAAAGATTGATGGTAAAAAAAAAAAAGAAATAGGGAGCTTTTAAGCTGCATGCTGACACCTTGCATTAGCTTGGTGGAAGAATGTGTTATGATAACGCTCTCCAGTCCAGGACACTATTGTTGGACTGTATGGTTAGACCTTATGTCCAGAATCAATAAAGAAAATTGTGTGTCAAAACCAAGCAAAAGAAAAGTGCTATCTCTAACTTCCTCGCTAAGCAAACGAGAGAAAACTGTGCAAACTGTACAAAACACTAAATCCAAAACCAAGACAAAACCAGGAAAACACAAAGTTAGCCAAAGGTTTGCAGGCCAAGGACAGGATTTGTGCTGTTGCTGTCAGCTGCTGGCAGAGGAAGGATTTCTGGAAGGGTTTTTGAAATGGCCAATGAACCAATCACTAGCTGCCACATCGCAGCCAGCCCAAAATGGCTAACCCTGTCAGACTTTCTGATCCTTACAGAAAAGTGATTCATAACCATACAAGGCACTCTGCTTTATAATAAAATATAACAAGAGCCGTAACAAATACACTACATCCAAATACATGTTAGAAATTCAGGTCTTTGCTGGATTGCTAATGTTCTCAACTGGCAATGAAGCTGACACGTTGGTGGTGGTCAGAGGGCCCGGTGGCGCCAGTGTCCGGCAGCCTCGCCTCTGTCAGTGCGCCCCAGGGTGGCTGTGGCTACAATGTAGCTGCCATCACCAGTGTGTGAATGGGTGAATGACTGGATGTAGTATAAAGCACTTTGGGTGCTATACAAATGCAGGCCATTTACCATTTACGTTGTTAGGATCTAGCGGCCAGATAAATGGAAAATGGCCTGTATTTGTATAGCACCCAAAGTGCTTTATACTACATCCAGTCATCCACCCATTCACACACTGGTGATGGCAGCTACATTGTAGCCACAGCTGCCCTGGGGCGCACTGACAGAGGCGATAAAGCAGGAAGAGCTGCGGGTCGAGACCGAGCGCCACCTGGGGAGAACAGTAGAGCTGCTGACAATGCTCCAGAGGTATCCTGATGGCAGGGAAGCGGTGGAGGAGCACCTCGGCAGCTAGAGGTGGGAGACAAGGCATGCGGGAGTCTGCGCCTGCCAGAGGAGGCACGTGGGGGTCCACACCGACCGGAGGAAGAGGAGCCGCTCCGGGAAGGGCTGTTCCAGCCGGGAGTGGTGGAGGAGCCGCTCCAGCCGGGAGCGGCGGAGGTGATGGTGGAGCACCTGTGCGAGGAGACGGAGGTCCCTGGGCCAGGGCAGCCTACGTGGCCGGAGTTGGAGGCAGAGAACCTGCTAAGCCGATTCTGCGCACCCAACGTCTGCCCAGCCGCAAGTGAGCAGGAGCTCACGGCCATGCCTGCGGGGCCGTGTCCGCTTACTACGCGGCCGACCTCCGGACCAGCTTCACCGTCGCCGCTGGATGCGCGGACAGCCACCAGAATGGACGCTTCACCATCGCTTGGCCAGGTGCTGGGGGCGCCGATGGTTTGGGCCGAGTCTCGCTTCAGTTCGCAGGGGGTCGGGGAGTAGGTTCGGCCGGATGGGTCCCCGGCTTCAATCAGGGGGTGGGGGTATGTGGTGGGGCGTGGTCTGCGGTGCCGTGCGGACGCACCTGCACGGCATCCGCAATCACACCCGCCGTGTTAAAACACGGGGACTCAGGGGTTGTTAGGTGTTGTGGTGGTGTGTTGAATGTTGAATAAAGATGGCTCTGTAAGTGGACACTAGGTGTTAGGTTAAAACAGAAGGGAACCCCTTCTAACGGGAATGGAGGAGCCAAGAAAGTAGAAAATATAAACTCAGGTAGTTAAAACTATAATCTATTTACAAGAAAACATTAAAATACTCTGGCCAGGCAGAAGATGAAGTTAAAAACATCAACAACAATACAGCTAAAATCCAATGGCCTAAGCCTCGAACATTAAGTCCAATAAAAGTCCAAATGGCGCAGAGACCAGCAGCATCACATCGTCGGCAGCATCGTGGTCGTGTCTGCCTCTGGTGTCGTTCTGGTGCCAACTAAAAAGGCGAGAGGGGCAGCAGCAGTCACCATCCTTTGATTCCGCCGGAGATTCGTCCTACACAGGATTAATCAGGACTTAACCCGGATGGGCAGAGCTCCTAACTCTGCCTGCCACTTTGCTGTGCTTCACATATGTAGCCATGGTCTCGCTGTCCCAGGGACATAAGGCGCCATCCCGGAAGAAAAAACCCTGAGTCGAAGCTCACATCAAGACAATAGCTCCTCGGTTCACAGTAGCATCGCTCTGCTAACATGCTAACAGCACATTTGAGCTACTCACCCCCTCCCTCCTGGCTCACAGCTTCTTCTTCTTCTTCTTGGTTGGCAACCAATGTTAAGGCGCATTACCGCCCCCTGGCTCACAGCTCAGAGGACATTTAGATGAGAAAATATATTTTTGACACATTTAAGGAAAATTAAAATAAACAAAATAAATGTTCCCTTTAGAATTTTTTTTGCTCTATAAAATAGTTGTTTTCTTTTAGAATCATTCATCTCAGCAGTGGGATTTACATGAAAAGAGAAACAAATTAAGTTTGTGTGAAAATGTACATTTTTTGCACTCCCTGGTCGACTGACTCAATGAATCAAATGACTCAAAAAATCCGATTCACTTTGGTGAGTGACTCATTAAAACTCGATTCAGTAAAAAGAATCCGTGAAACTCTGCGCAGCCGTCGCCAACCCTGGTTACCACGCCATGTCTCTCCTCCTGTTTCTCACGCTCTCTGTCCCTCTTATTGAATAGCTGTGGCGAACCCTGATTGGTCCCAGGTGTGTCAGGTTAATGGTCAGGAGGGGCGGTGGGATGGGCATCCCCCTGGAACAAATCACATATCAAAACAAAAAGCATGCAATAACCCCACAAAAATAAAACACTACACGCTAATAAAAGATAAAAAAATAAAACACAGCGCGACATGCAAGGAAATAAAAACACCAAGTTAAACTTGTCCATTCCACCCTGTGACAGCTCAAAACACAGATCCGTGGTCCCGCCGTGCCTTAATTCCACCACATTTCTCTTAGGCAGATAACGCATTGACCTGAAAACATCTGCATGGCAGCCACAACAGGAAGTGGCTGAATTCTCTAAATATTATTGAAAGATGCTTCACTGATTCCGTCATTACCTCCATAAAGAAACTGAGATATCAAACCAAAGTGCCATAAAAACAAATGATGACACAGATTATGTGAATATTCAAAGTCTTTTTCTTTTCATGCGATAATCTGACAGTGCTTTTAAATCAGCGGACCCCAGCCCCCGGGCCACGGGCCGGTACTGGTCCGTGAGTTGTTTGGTACGAGAGTTGAGGCTCGGGTGTGAAATTCATGGTTTTCGGGGTTTTTATCGTTAGCTTGGTTTCCCCGGGTCTTTTCCCGTGTTGTAGTTGTGTGTCTTATTTTGAAATAAAGATTTACGCGTTATCATAGTGACCAGAGAGCATTAAGGGGCAGAGAGGAGGATGTTGCTGTTTTTTTGTTGTGTCAGTGTTTAATCTTGTTTCATATATCTTTTATTAGAAGCAAGTATCACAGTTGTTACAGGTTAATAGGACTTATGCCCCCTTTTTCTCTAAATAAATAATAAATAAATAAACTGACGAACAAAAAAGCAAAAACAATCCACCAATCGATGATTTAGATGGTCTCTAAAGTAGACTTCAATCCCGCTGAAGTGGAAAAAAAAAAAAATCAGGGTATCAGGGTGAGTACGAATTGTCTGTGCCAGGGGTTCCAGAGCCAGAGCGAACAGGACTAAGAACACATGCCTGACGTGTCCCTCTGCTGAGCTTAAACTCAGTGGATAATGTTGGGTTTGTAAGGATTCTGGCTGTGGGGTTCGTGTAGAGTAATTTTATCCAGGAGATTAAATCAGAATCAGAATCATCAGAATCAGAATACTTTATTGATCCCTGGGGGAAATTATTTTTTGTTACAGTGCTCCATTTTAAACCAACATTAAGACAAGACAGACAATACGCTAACTAAGAATAGTACAATATATACATATATATACATACATACATACATAAGTCACTTATAAATAAATATTTGGAAAAGAAACATGTGTAGTTGTAGCAGCAAACAGTGTGTTAAGTGGATGCGTTGTACAGGGAGATGGCCACAGGCAGGAATGATTTCCTGTGTCGTTCAGTGGTGCTTTTCGGTAATCTCAGTCTCTCACTGAACGAGCTCCTGTGACTGACCAACATGTCATGGAGTGGGTGGGAGGTGTTATCCAACATTGTCTTTATCTTGGACAGCATCCGCCTCTCCGACACCACCTTGAGGGAGTCCAGCTCCATCCCCACAACATTGCTGGCCTTACGGATCAGTTTATTAAGTCTGTTGGCATCTGCGACCCTCAGCCTGCTCCCCCAGCATGCAACAGCATAGAGGATCGCACTGGCCACCACAGACTCATAGAAAATCCTCAGCATTTTCTGGCAGATGTTGAAGGACCTCAGTCGCCTCAAAAAATAGAGACGACTCTGGCCCTTCCTGTAAAGTGCTGTGGTGTTTTTAGCCCAGTCCAGTTTATTGTCAATGTGTACTCCAAGGTATTTATAGTCCTCCACAATGTCAACACTGACCCCCTGGATTGAAACAGGGGTCAAGTGTTTCCTGGTCTTCCTGAAGTCCACGATCAGTTCCTTGGTCTTTGCCACGTTGAGCTGCAGATGATTCTGCTCACACCACGTGACAAAGGAGTCGACCACAGCCCGGTACTCTGTCTCATCATCCCTGCTGATGCATCCAACCACCAGTCATCAGAAAACTTCTGAAGATGGCAGGTCTCTGTGCAGTGGCTGAAGTCTGTGGTGTAGAGGGTGAAGAGGAAGGGGGAGAGGACAGTCCCCTGTGGTGCCCCTGTGTTGCTAATCACCTTGTCAGACACACACTGTGGGAGACGTACATATTGTGGTCTTCCTGTCAGGTAATCAACAATCCAGGACACCAGAGAAGCATCCACCTGCATCGCTGCTAACTTATCACCCAGGAGGGTCGGCCTGATGGTGTTGAAAGCACTGGAAAAGTCAAAAAACATGACCCTCACAGTGCTCGCCGGCTGGTCCAGATGGGTGTAGACACGATTGAGCAGGTAGATGATGGCGTCCTCTGTTCCGAGACGAGGCTGATAAGCGAACTGAAGGGGATCCAGATGTGGACTTACTATGGGTCGCAGCTGGTCCAGGATGAGCCTTTCCAGGGTCTTCATGATGTGGGAGGTCAGTGCCACGGGCCTGTAATCCTGGGGGCCACTGGGACGAGCCGTCTTTGGTACAGGGACGAGGCATGATGTCTTCCACATCACCGGGACCCTCTGCAGACTCAGACTCAGCATAAACAGTTTATGAAAGACTCCACACAGCTGGGGGGCACAGGTCTTGAGGACAAGGGGACTCACTCCGTCTGGTCCAGCAGACTTGCCTGAGTGAAGTCTCCTCATTTGCATCTCAAGTCTTGTCCCAATTGAAATTTCTCTAAGACAGCAAAGAGATGGGGCCAACATGGGGCATCTAAGCTAAGTATAAGTAGGTCCTGTTGCACCTTAGAGGAGTAAATTATATTAAATAGACGCCTTAGATTATTAAAGGAACTCCTATCTGGTATAAAGCCTGTTTGATCTGAGTGTACCAGTTTGAGTCTACTCGATAGTGTTGTAGCCAGGACTTTTTGATCCGAATTTAATAAAGAGATAGGTCTATATGATCCCACTTCCTCCAAGACTTTACCTTTTTTTGGGAGTACAGTAATAACTGCTTCATTCAATGTTGGTGGTAAGGTGCCCACTTTGTATGCATGGTTGTACAGTTTAAATAGCTATGGAGTAAGTTTGATCTTAAACTGTCTGTAAAATTCATTCCCTAACCCATCTGGGCCTGGACTCCTACCATTTTTAATACACCGACAGATTTAGTAATTTCTTTAGTTGTAATCTCGGCATTCAGGATCTTGTGATCCACCTGATCCAACACAGGGAGGTCGCACTTATCTAAAAAGCCCTGAATATCTTTAGGCCCTGCAGTGGAATGAGAAGTAGAGAGAGATTCATAAAACTGTCTAAAGCTATCATTAATGTCTTTATGTGAAGTGACCAGGTTTCCATTGTGTGATCTCATTTTGTGAATCATTCGGTCATTTTCTAACTTCTTTAGCTGTCTAGCTAATAATTTATGCGGCTTGTCTCCAAATTCAAAGTACTTCTGTCTTACAAAGGTGAACGCCATGTTAATGTTGCTCGATAATATTTGATTTAATTTATATTTTAGTGTCGTATTTATCTAAACAGGGAGCCCTTGCATTGTTGGCATCCAAATCATGTATCATTTATTCTAATTTTAACTGTTCCAGTTTATTATTTTTATTCCCTGATATGATATTATTCACCCTCTAATATAGGCTTTAAATGTTTCCCAGAATATATCAGGTGAAATTTCAGCATTATCATTTATATTGAAAGATAAAGAGATCTGAGAGTTTATATACTGTTGACATTTTGAGTCATTCAATAGTTGTGGGTCAAATCTCCAGTTGTACTTTAGTGAAGTTGCCAAGTGCAAAGGAGCAGGTGACAGGACAGTGATCAGAAATAATAATATTGTGACAGGTTACATTACGAACAAAGGGGAGCGTTTTTCCATCTACCAGAAAATAGTCAATCCTTGAATAAACGTTATGTGCAGGACAGTGGAAAGAACACTCTCTGCCTGATGGATTTAAAGTTCTCCACACATCACAGATATTCATATTGTCTATATACGTTCTTATAAAGTTGCTACCTTTACACAGTGTGGTTTTCTGGAGAGGGATTTATCTAAGTAAGGGTCTAACACTAAATTAAAATCACCTCCAATTATTAAATTAGCATTAGGTATAGCCGGACTCAAACTAAAACCCTTTTTATAAAACGCCATGGTTAGGCCCATAAACGTTCAGTAGAATAATCGGAGTGGCGTGCAGCTCCCCGTCACTAATACATATCTACCTTTCTTATCAGCTGTAGTGGAGGTGTGCCTGAACGGTATCCTTCTTAGTTACTATAGCTACCCCTCTGCTTTTAGCATCTGCACCTACGTTTATTATGAGCAGTTTCTAAGTTTCAGATGAGTTTCCTGTAAGAAGATAAGAGATTTCAAGCGTGATAACACTTTGCCTCTTTTAACAGGCTTGTTTACAGCTTTAACATTCCACGTACAAAAGGTCACATCCACTTTCTTTTCATTTACATTTACATTGTCGTGCATTCAAATAAGTTATGGCGGCTTAAATCTATTACTCTCCATACTTATACAGTCAGGTTATGGGCCCCAGCCCTGGGGAGGACGTTACTCTCAATGTTGTTGACCAGGAGGACGCTGCTAATGAAGTCACACAATTACACAGTGAATTTGCATCTATTATTGTATTTACAAAACACCAGAGTTTTTGTCTTGGTCGTATCATTTTCTTTTGTTGTATTTATCCGCAGCATCTTAAAGTCCGTGAAAATATTGTCTGACATTAAACCGGTGCTTGGAGCACAAAAGGTTGGGGAGCGCTGCCTTTAAACTGTTGCTGTGTTAAAATCTGAGTCTTATTTAGCTGCTGCCTTTTCTGGAGAAGAATTCTTTTTAATGGGGCCAAATAAAGATTACAAGCTGTACTTTGAATGTTTAAATGTTTCTTGAAAAGAAACTGGTAGTCCGTTTATGAACGATACTCCTAACACAAGGCGAGAACACAGCGTTGTATCTTTTTCTCTTCTGTAATTTTAAGGATTGAAAAACTTCACGTTCACATTCTTCCCTGAGTAAGACGTGTTGCCAGGTCCATTTTCAGCCCCCTAATTTGGTGTGCCCACCTTCTTACCCTTTTTCATTTCTTTACAAACAGCTGACCGACACAAACCTTTCCACTGAAATCATTCCTGATGAGTCTTCAGTGAACAGTAGGAGATCAGCTGATGGGTGCATCTCTCTGGATTTATTTTCTTAAAGGACATGACTTTCAGATGCTGCTCATCTGCTTTGCCCCGCACCCTTTTTTTTTAGACCAGCCACTTCTTTTTCCTCCATTTTTTCCAGTTTCTTCAAATTTATTTAAGCAGACTTTGCAAACCTGCCGAGGCATGCAGCTTCACAGTGTGTCCTTTTGTTCATCAGCTGTTAGCGAAACACCTTCTTTGCACAAAATTATGATTTTATGCCTGTCAAGCTACGTTATCTTTGGCATTTGTAATAAATTCCACAAAAACAATTTCATTTTTATAACAGGCTGCAGCCATTTAAGCCTGGTTGTTTGCCAAGTTACCATTATGGACACAACACTGGTTAAAGCTTCATGACTGAAGGTTCATTTTTAAAGGTTTCATAGTCTCTGTTATGTGGCTTAACAATAAAGAGCATTTCTCAAACATGTGTCAGGTACACAGGCTAATAACTAAAAAATAAGATTTTCTCACAGTGCTGCATATACACATGTATCTATAAGATAACTACCTCATGGTTTATTCTATTTAATCCAGAGGGAAGTACTAGGTTAGCAGTTAATGCATATAGATGAAAAGAAATAAAAAACAAAAGTAAAAACATGAAGAATAAATATTAAAACAGAATTAGAACGTGCTTTTAGTCTACATGGAAGTTTGGTATGAGATCAGCAAGTACTTATATATGTTACATATGTTTTCAAGCAAGGTATGAAGTAAGCAACTACGAGAAAGAAAAGGGAGACTCAGTGAGCTAAAGCAAATAATTACTAAGTAACAGCGGTGACCTAATGTTCACCATAATGATGACAACAATAGAGCATCCATACTGGACTGGAAGCAGAAAGCTCCATCTGAGACCTTATTATAAGGTGCCCCACGAGAAAGCTGGAACACAACAAATTAGCTTCACAGCTCAGGTTTGCAGCACATCTTCTCCAACTATTCCTCAAGATTGCTTCAAAATCAGGTAAAAGTAGGCTCCTTGGAAGCAAAACACAAATAAATGAAAGGTGGTTCAAGACTCTTGCTCTACTGTATAACAGAAAAAAACAGGGAACAGCGTTAGATGCATGACATCAAAATCCCTGCAGCCCTTCCAGGAAACACGGGAGGTTATCTTTCTCACAAGCTTCTCAATGAAGAGGTGATGTTGATATTCTTAGATCCTTCCCAGCAGGGGGACAAAAGGTGGCACGTCTATCCAGGAGGTGAAGATACACGAGAAGCATCTACCCAGTGAGACACACACACAAACACACACACACACACACACACACACACACACACACACACACACACACACATATATATATATATATATATAGATAGATAGATAGATAGATAGATAGATAGATAGATAGATAGATAGATAGATAGATAGATAGATAGATAGATAGATAGATGTACCATGTAAGGAGAAAGCTCATGAGGTGTCCAAAATGAAAAGAGTCCATTCTCTGAGGAGCATCACTGTATTTAGCAGAGGCAATGTTTTGATGCACAAAGTTAAAACATTTTCCACAGTTGAGAGGAAAACAGAGAGGGGTGACTAAATGTAGTGCAGAAACGCTGACATCGACGATGTTGGTTAGACAAATTTTAAAGTACAGACCTGTGAAAATAGCAATTCAAGGGAAAAACAGGGTTTGCATTTGTAGGAGCAAAACTGAAAGTAATGATCCATAATACCCACATAAGTGCCTAAAAAGCAGAGCAGCAGTACTTTATTTGAAATGATAGAAAGTAGGAGCATCAATTAGAAATGCATCTGATTCTTCATATTGTAAACTGGGCTTTGAGAACTTGGACCCCAATACAACTAATAGCACAATGTCTTTGTAAAATACAGACGCACAAAGACAAACGAGACAAGAAGCCCTGGTGTCTGTCTACGGGAGGTGGCAGAATCGAGCCACAGTGTCTGACTGATGTCTAAATGAAAGGATCAGTGTCATGATGGAGGGAACAGTCGGTCTCAAAGAACACTTACAGAATGTCCAATAACACGCTGTTTGCTCTTGGGATTGAGAAAAACAGTCAAACGAGACGTAAACTGAGGCATTTGTAAACTGACATGGTGGAAAAGTGATCCATCTTCATCAGTCTTCCTCCTCAATCTTTAACAGCAGGTCAAGTTTTTGAACTTAAATGTGTAATTTCTTGAATTCTTATACACGATAAATGTACTTTGTTTTTCAAAAATGTATCATCAAAAGCTGTCTTATATATAATCCGGTCGTTCAGTGATGACGTGACGAATCCTACTTCTGGGCCTAAAGTAGTCTGTGTTTAATATGGCTTTTGTGTTGTTAACATGTTTAATGTTTTGTATTTTCTTCTATTTAATCTCAAAAAGCTCCTAAAACAGTCATCACTGTTGACCTCCCTCGGCTTTTATTACCACTAATCATTTATTTAAGCTCAGTTTTTAAAACCTTAGGATGTAGCTACAGCCCAGCCCATGCAGCAGTATATGAATGACTAACCTCGTATTGTGGATGGATTATCTCAGTCGTTCTCCTGGCTGAAGTTTGGTCCTTTTACAGCATCCTGCCATGCGATTACATTTGTTCCTGACCACCGAGAACACTCACGTTAACTTTTATCGAGTGGAAAAAAAGTTAGCTTGTTTATATTATGCTAACATAGCTGTGTCGCTAGCGGTCACGTAGCACATCATTATATACCAGCTAGCCCAACTCCAGTAACCCTACAAACGTCACTGCTGTTTAGTTTTCTGTCTTCATTTATGCTGGAAGTGATAACAGAGCTGTACGTTTTAATTTGTTTCCAAAACCCCGCAGTCAGGACATGCTATATTGTATTTAGATAGAAGCTAGCGAGCTAACTCCCTGCTAACTTCTAACTCCGTTTAATGACATAAATTCCGTTTTCATGGATGCCTGGATGTTAAACTCAATTGTTACACCTGGTAGAGCAGAACGCTGATCATTTTATTAAAGATGAAAGACTTTAGACAGTTTTTCAACTCTCAGTAATGCCACAGTGATCGTTTGATATATGGACCTGCAGCGGAGTTTAGACCCAGACACGGCTAGTGACGTCAGACTGAACAATCGGATTGTATGTGAGCATCGGCTGTATGAGTATAGCACCTTGGATCATTGTTTTTCTATCCACCCGTCATGGATCTAATTGAAGAACTAAATACAAGTATTTAATCAATACCCATACTGCTGTTGCTTCATTTAGTAGAGACACATCTTATATTACTGCATTAGAGCAAAGTTTAGCATATATTACACCCAGCACTGCCCATCAGTTCAGCAGTTTTTTAAAGGTGCACTTGTGTTTGATGTGGAGGGACACATTTAGGCTCTCATTCACGCTCATGTTTGACTCATGAAAACAATTAGAAAAATAAATCTGTTTCTTTTATTCTCCATGCGAGTCTTCATCAGGAAGCTAATTACAGTTATTGAAGTGGTCCCATCAAAAAGAGGCTTTCACTTGTGGTGTTCCACCAATGGCAAGTTTTCATCTATGAGAAGTGAATCATTGCACAAATGCAGCAAAGCCCAGTATATTTGTTGACTTTTCTTCTTCAAAGCAGCTGAAATTAAATTGTGTTACTAATTGGAAAACATAATTTGTCATATTTGTTGATAGGTGAGAAGATCTTTAATATGCCATACCCACATGACTAAACACTGACCCCATGACTAAACACTACCTGGAGTTCCATAATTATAATTCATTACAAGCTTTTTATTAGGTTTGCTGGAGAATGTGAACCCTAACTGCAAACTCAAAGCAGGCAGGGATCAAGTGAGAGTGGACCAAACATGAAATTAACCAGGCAGCAGTAAAAATAACAAAGTATATGACATAACATAGAAATACAAGGGGAGCACTGGGAGCTTGAAGACAGAAGCCAGGGAACAATAACTACAGAAATGAGACACCTGACAAGGAACACAGGAGACGAGAAACTACACACAGCATGGCTAAATCTGATGATGGCACGTGACAAACCAAAGGACATGGCACAAGAACACACTACTAACAAAATAATATGGAGAATTAACTAAACACGGAGAATACAAGGAATGTGCTGAAAGAAGGAAACACAAACAGAACTGAAACATGTAGCTGAAAATACAATAAACAAAACAAACAGAACCAAAGACCCAAACAACAAAACTCAGAGTCAAAGATCCAGGACCGTGACACTTGTGGAGCTGACAACAGTTTTTTAAAATAAACTTTAATACATTTTAATTTTTCCAGGTGTATTCATATCACCTGCGGTTGATGCTGCAGTATGTTCCTGTGATCTAGATTCAGCTTTTGATATAAATGATAATCACTAGCAGTTATTTCAAATAAAACCTTACATCATATGATTACAATTAATACATTTCATGCAAAAACGTTTCCTTAGAAAACATGACTGTTGTAGTAATGAACTGACGAGTAAAGTAAGCAAGGAAATATAACCTAGGTCCTTCAGCTGGGAAGTATCTTAATGTCAGATGTAACTGGACACACTCCTGACACTCTCTTGTAAAATCGATTAACGAGGTCATCAATAATTTAAAAACATTGATTTGCAGCAGCAGCTTTGATACTTGTTAAAGGACTGAGTCGCAGTTCTTTAAACATTTGATGATTTCTCTGATGCACTGTCCATATTGTACAAAATGCCCTCAAATGAAAACATTACAGGAATAAAATGAAGAGCAGTGCTTGCTTGCTACTGTAAAGGATTCATCATGCAGTGGCTTACATCGCAGCCTTAGGGCTTTCCCCATTTGATGCAGGAAAGTGTCAGAAATGGTCCAATTGTGACATCATCATCATGAGAAGCCCTCCAGTTTACATGTGGTGATGGAGATGTAGCCCAGCTAGAAAAAAGAGCAGTGGAAACTCATTTTTGTATGATGTAAATAATGTAGTCATGCCATTCTGGTTTAAATAAAGACGTGTCAAGCTTGCTGTTGACCTTGATCACATGACTTTCTGCATTTGCCAGTGCGTTCATGTCCATATAGCTCCATGTGTTCGGCAAACTGGCGTTACCGAAGCCAAACTGCTGGGAGTTGGACGCGACTCAGAAATCCAAACAGCTCAGCGGTGAGTAAGGAAAGCTGAAAAAAGTGGTTAGAGGAAAAATATCAGAGGTAGCGGGACGGAAAGTCCATTAGCCGCTAAGCTAACAGCTTTAGTAGAAAAAGGGTTCGTGGCTCAAGAGTTGAGAGTTCGCCTTGTAATCGGAAGCTTGCCGGTTCGAGCCCCGGCTCCGACAGTCTCGGTCGTTGTGTCCTTGGGCAAGACACTTCACCCGTTGCCTACTGGTGGTGGTCAGTGTCCGGCAGCCTCGCCTCTGTCAGTGCGCCCCAGGGTGGCTGTGGCTACAATGTAGCTGCCATCACCAGTGTGTGGATGTGTGTGTGAATGGGTGGATGACTGGATATGTAAAGCTTTGGGGTCCTTAGGGACTAGTGAAGCGGCCATATTTTACAGTTTTTAAAATGGCAGAGACCACGGTCGTTTTATATAAACCGTCCACGGCAATTTTATGTGTATTAAATGTTTTACTAACTGTTTTTACTGAGGTTTGGTGTGTGTGTGTGTGTAGCAGATTGTTGTATTTTTATTTATTTACTTTGAATTCTTTGTAACGTGAGAGCCCGGTGTCATGATCCTGGGTCTGTTGACCCAGCGTTTTGAGTTTTAGTTTATGTAAGCCCTTCAGGTTTCCTAAGTTCATTTGTTATCATGCCTAGGTGTTTCTAGTTCTTATTATTTCCCCCTCGTGTTTCCAACTATGTTAAATCTCCCCTGCTCTTCATGCGTTTCATGTCTGTGTCTTACGTTGTCAAGTTCGGGTTGTCATGTCTATGTCTCATTATGTTTCCTGTTTTATTGTGAAGAGGTCTGGTGTTTCTGTGTTCATCGTGTTCAGTTTTACTCTCCCACTGTGACGTCATTATGTTCATGTGTGCCAGCTGTTTCCCCATGTGTTCCCACTTCCCTCATCATCCTCCTGTGTGTATTTAGTCCGTGTGCTTTCAGTCATTTGTTGTCAGGTCGTCTGCTCATCCATGTCTCATCCCCAGGTACCCATGTCAGTTCACTATGGTTAAGCTTTTTCATGTTTTGTTATTAGTTCACCCAGTTTAGGTTATTGTTTAGTTTTCACCGATGCCTGATTATTTTTACCCTCATTGCTAGCCTCAATAAACGGCTTGTTTTGTTTATCCACACTACGTTTTGGTCTGCGTTTGAGTCCTCCTCTGCAACACATACGGTCTGCCCCAGCCAGACCGTGACAGTACGACCTGACCAGTATGGACTCAGCAGACCGCGAGCTCTATGAGCGTCGGGAGGCAGCCTTCGCCCAAATGGAGGAAGAGCTCCGTTGGAGGCGATGGCGTACCCCCGACTACGAGCGCATTTTCCACGGGACTCGGCTAGCTCTCGGAGGTCCCAAGAGCTGCCGAAAGTCCCCGCCTGTTGCGCTGCCTGCATCCAAGCCTCGCTCGCTTCAGGTGGGAGTCCTCCGTGTGGCTTCAGGCGCTCACGCTCCAGCCTCGGTGTCACCGTTCTGTGCACCAGGGGCTCAGTCGCTCGCTCCGCCAGCTTCCTCTGCTCGAAGGAAGCGGCGCGCCCGCCTCCATAAACCGGACAATGCTGAGCACCTCACGGTGGTGAGTGACAATGACTCTTATTCTCACGTCCCGTCTGACTGTAAACATGCGGTTACAGGAAAATCTGTGAACACTTCTACCAGGTCTACAACACTCAGTTCAGGTTTTGTTAAGTCTGGTTCAGTCTTCCCCAAGTCAGCTCACTCTACAACTGTTAACCCAAGGATTTCAAAAACTATTAACACAAGGACTGCTAATACTAAGACTGCAAAACATGAAGTGGACGGCGGGTTCATTTTTGATGGATCTATTTTTGTCGACCCTGAGCCTGCTGTTTCTAAGACTGTTTTTTCTGAGCCTGCTCCTTTTCCTGCTCGTGTTTCTCCTCCCGGGGCAGCTCGGGCCCGGCGTACCTCTGCACCCGTACCAGTTCCTCGGGTGGGGGAGGCTGAGGCCCAGTTGGTCCCCGCTCTGATTTCCAGGCCGGCTGAGGCTCTGTCCCTTTCTGCACCCGTACCAGCTCCTCGGGTGGGAAGGGCAGTTGCCCAGCCGTTGCCGGTGCCTGTTCCGGTCCCCAGGGTGAGGTCAGCCAGGATACAGCCCGTCTCCGCACCCGTACCTACTCCTCGGGTGGGAGTGGCTAGTGTCCGGCATGTGCCTGCACCCGTCCCTGTCTCTACTGAGGGCTCAGGAGAATTCGGTCTGCAATCCACACCGCCATCGCTACTGCATGCCTTTCAGTCATTAGCTCAGTCGTTAGCTCTGTTAGCAGCCCGGTCCGTAGCTTACATTCCTGTGCTTCCGTTAGCCCAGCCCTTAACCCACTGTGCAGCTCAGTCATTTGCTCCATCACCTGCTCAGCCTTCTGTTCAGCCGGTCGTCTCTGCACCTACTGGTCATGCCACGTCAGCTGGAGGGCCCGAGGAGCCCGTCCAGCCTCATGCCACGTCAGCTGGAGGGCCCGAGGAGCCCGTCCAGCCTCATGCCACGTCAGCGTCAGCTGGAGGGCCCGAGGAGCCCGTCCAGCCTCATGCCACGTCAGCTGGAGGGCCCGAGGAGCCCGTCCAGCAGCCTTCCTCATCAGCTGGTGGTTCCGGAGAACCACACCAGCCTCATGCCTCGTCAGCTGGAGGGTCCGAGGGGCCCGTTCAGCCTCCTGTCTCCGCTGGAGGGTCCGAGGGGCCCGTTCAGCCTCCTGTCTCCGCTGGAGGGTCCGAGGGGCCCGTTCAGCCTCCTGTCTCCGCTGGAGGGTCCAAGGAGCCCGTCCAGCCTCACGCTGCGTCAGCTGGAGGGCCCGAGGAGCCTGTCCAGCCACCACCTGTGGCCGCCTCGTCGTCGCCTGGTCCAGCTTCATCCGAGTCTTCATCCTCGCCTGGTCCAGCTTCATCCGAGTCTTCATCCTCGTCTGGTTCAGCTTCAGCCTGTGCTTCGCCTGGTCCAGCTTCATCAGAGTCTTCATCCTCGCCTGGTCCAGCTTCAGCCTGTGCCTCGCCTGGTCCGGCTTCATCCGAGTCTTCGTCCTCGTCTGGTCCGGCCTCTGCTTCTGCTACGCCTGGTCCGGCCTCTGCTTCGGCTACATCGTCTACGCCTGGTCCGGCCTCTGGTCCGTCTGGTCCTGCCTCAGCCTCTGCAGCCCCGTCTGGTCCTGCCTCGTCTGGTCCTGTGCCCACCGGGCCTCGGCCAGTACGCTTGACACTGGAGCACCGCCGCTGCCTTCCGCGCGGCCGGCCACCTGAACTGCTCCGTCTCCTTCGTCACCGCCGCTGCCTTCCGCGCGGTCGGCCACCTGAACTGCTCCGTCTCCTTCGTCGCCGCCGCTGCCTTCCGCGCGGTCGGCCCCCTGAACTGTTTCCATGTCGTCGCCGCCGTTGCCGTCCGCACGGTCGGCCCCCTGAACTGTTCGGACTCTGGTGCTGCTGCCCTTTGGGTTGGCCCGCTGGACTGATTTCTGGACTGTCCTCTGTGCTTCTGGTGGTAGTTTTTGTTTTGGCCCTCCGTCCTGGACCCCCGCCGCCCGCCCGTGGGGGGGCTTTTTGTTTTCATGTCTTTGGGCGTCTGGGATCCGCCCTTAAAGGGGGGGCTCTGTCATGATCCTGGGTCTGTTGACCCAGCGTTTTGAGTTTTAGTTTATGTAAGCCCTTCAGGTTTCCTAAGTTCATTTGTTATCATGCCTAGGTGTTTCTAGTTCTTATTATTTCCCCCTCGTGTTTCCAACTATGTTAAATCTCCCCTGCTCTTCATGCGTTTCATGTCTGTGTCTTACGTTGTCAAGTTCGGGTTGTCATGTCTATGTCTCATTATGTTTCCTGTTTTATTGTGAAGAGGTCTGGTGTTTCTGTGTTCATCGTGTTCAGTTTTACTCTCCCACTGTGACGTCATTATGTTCATGTGTGCCAGCTGTTTCCCCATGTGTTCCCACTTCCCTCATCATCCTCCTGTGTGTATTTAGTCCGTGTGCTTTCAGTCATTTGTTGTCAGGTCGTCTGCTCATCCATGTCTCATCCCCAGGTACCCATGTCAGTTCACTATGGTTAAGCTTTTTCATGTTTTGTTATTAGTTCACCCAGTTTAGGTTATTGTTTAGTTTTCACCGATGCCCGATTATTTTTACCCTCATTGCTAGCCTCAATAAACGGCTTGTTTTGTTTATCCACACTACGTTTTGGTCTGCGTTTGAGTCCTCCTCTGCAACACATACGGTCTGCCCCAGCCAGACCGTGACACCCGGGGGGCTAAAGTGTTACATCTAGGATTTGTTTTTTTGTGAACATTCACAGCCCTTCAAGTTGAAGTAGACAACTGGATACTACAGTGATTTATTTAGTTGTATAACAGAGTTAGTTGAATTAAGATAATGGTTACTCTGGATGTTCTTCTTAATAATAAACCGTAACTAGGGCTACAAGATGGTGATGATAACAGTGAAGAGAAAGTCACCCCAGACACGCTTTAGATCACAAGTGGCACCTACAGGGCATTGAGGCTAAATTAAGCTGGGCAAGTATGTCTATAGTAAAACAGCCAGTCATTTAAACTCTGTAGATAGCAAACAACAAGTTAAATGTTGAAAAAGAAACATTGTATAAGCCAAAACCTCAGACTGCTTTAATTACTCAGTTGCAAAGATGCATAGAACGGAGGTAAGTCCAAAACCAGGAAAAATGTTTCGGTAATATCACCGTCCGCCAATTTATTCTTATAAAATTGGTATTTTTGTGTTACAGGTAAGACGTATAGAAAGGTTTCAGTGAAGTTCTTTATATCTCAATCTGGACTGGAAATGGGGACAAAGAAGTTTACTACATGCTAAATTTCTGCCAAGTGCCCATAAAGCCCCAGGTTGTTCATGCTGCACTTGAAGTTGTCAAACTATTACTGAGTTTGTGGTTTTTAAGGCGGAAGGTTTTTAACGGGGTTAATAAGACAAAGGAACCCAGTCCAAGCCACATGCAGCCTAACACCAGCCTAAAATATGTGTTCATATATTCCTAAAACTATATGCATCTAATATTTGATAGACTTTAAAACACTCGATGCATTACTGGTCCTGTGAATGACTGCAGGGTATTCATAGTGGTACACGGGGTGTTATGGGATCCACAGAGGCCCTCTCTGTGCCTGTAAGTGGATTTTCTATGTGCTCCATTTTTGTGAGGATTGTTTATTGGCAGCACTCACCGTCTCAGCAGTTCCAGCTGTGATAGATGAGCCAGGTGGCACACTCCATCCTCTAGTTGTGCAGAGAAACTCTTATAGAAGCAGAGAGAGAGAATTGCTGCTCTATCATTTCTCATGACCTTACATGCCTGATTATGCTGCTACAGATCCCTGCCTGCTATTACTCAAACAAAGCAGATTCATTTGCATAAATGCACTTAATGATCCAATTTTCTCATCAGCGTATGCTGAAGTATATTTCTTCTAGACGTTATTGACCAAAAGCCCGATCTTTGTGCTGCGCTACACTCGTGCACTAAATACCAACGAATGTGTGTGGAACTGTTAAAGCCCTATCAGAAACAAAATGCCAGCTACAAGATGTGATTAAGATGAAGAACTTGAGAGAGGCGTCTTGGATGACAAAGTGGTTGGGTTTTTGCCGCTGCTGCTGACTGGCTGTCGGCAGGAACCTGGCCTGTGAGATCAGATAACTGTGGGGAGGAGAGAGTGTGCCAATCAACAGCAGCCACAGGCAGCACTTTACTCAGCAAGGCTGTGATACTATAGAAGAGGAGACCGTGCAGAGCATAGCAGCAATTCAGCCAGACAATACAGCTCGTCTTATAGAAGATATGCTTGGTAATAATGCTGCTCGCTTCTGTAATATTGGAATGACTCATAGACTGTATATGAACAATGGATGTTGCACAGAAACACAGCACCATATTGTTTGCATGGAAGTTGGACACCTATGACTGCCTTCTTTCATCAAAGAAATCATAATCAAACACAGTTAAATAGTACATGGTTGTTATGAAGCGAAGCGTTTAAGTGCCTCGTAAAAGCTCTTCCTCTGTAAGTGCTTCCTATCTGACATTCACACACAACCATACTCTTGGAGTTAGTATCCTACAGGGATCAAGGCACCAACCTTCCAATTAATAGGTGGCCTGCTCCACCACCTTTGCTACAGCCACAGTGTTCATTTTCCCTTTGTAGGGTGGCACAGCTCACCTGTGTCTGTGGAAACGTGGACATTAATGGAGGCATGGCATCAACAAGCATCTAATACAATCATGATTTTTAATACAGTTTTTCCTGAATTGCAAATGAACTTTAGTTCAGCCCTAAAACAAACGGTGTCCCATATTTAAATTCTTGTGTTGGGTCATTGGCCCACTATTCATCATGTCCCTCGTGATGTGAGGCGTGAAGTAAAGGTGGTGGTCGTTCCCACTAGAGGTTTTGGGTGAAACCACTGTGAGACCTCACGTTATCATACGACCTATTGCGGTCATGTGATGCACAATATGATTGGAGGTTGAGGCACGTGGGAAGGGCTGCATTGTAGGTGGCTGACAGTTGGTGTTGTAAGCCATCCACTCAATGATGGCTTCCTTTACTCCTCTTTCCAACAGTCTGCGTTCTTGGTCCAAATGTGAACATTGGCATTCTCAAAAGAGTTAGCGGTAACCTTTAGGTGCAGCTGAGTATTGCCCCGTCGGTGTGACTCTTCTATGCCGTGTGTTTCTATAATGGCTGTTTGGTTTTTCAGTGCAGGGCTCTCCTCGGTGGGCTGCACTGCTTGTGTTTGGGAGTTTGTTCCTTTGAATGTCGTGCTGATAAAATATCAGCTGCCCTCAAAGGGCTCAATTCTCACCTTGAAGTTGAAGATGTCCATAACATCTTCATAACACCTACAAAGCACAGTGCTGCTGACACAAAACATAATTCTGTTGCTTACAAAGTCGTATTGGCTGTCAGAAAAAACCATGACAGCTCCTGTCCATGAACCCAAGCTGCTGTATATTTGTGATGATTTCTGTTTACTTTGAAACTGGGTTGAAACTTTGCTCAGCTGTGTAAGAAGCTACACACTTATAAAGTACTGTGCACAAGCCTTGAGCCACCAAGCATTCTTTCATTATTTGGCAGGAAAAAAGGAAACAGGTGAAATGTTTTCCATGTGAGTTTGCTTATTTCTCATGCCTTTGCAACCATACACGGAAAATAAAATCATAATATTTGATTAATCCCTGGGTCTGAGCCACCCAGGGTCCCTGAGCAGTTATGGACTTGAATGAAAATATATATATGTAGTGGCTTGCAAAAGTATTCGGCCCCCTTGAACTTTTCCACATTTTGTCACATTACAGCCACAAACATGAATCAGTTTTATTGGAATTCCAGGTGAAAGACCAACACAAAGTGGTGCACACGTGAGAAGTGGAACGGAAATCATACATGACTCCAAACATGTTTTACAAATAAATAACTGCAGAGTGGGGTGTGGTAATTATTCAGCCCCCTGAGTCAATACTGTGTAGAACCAGCTTTTGCTGCAGTTCCAGCTGCCAGTCTTTTAGGGTCTGTCTCTACCAGCTTTGCACATCTACAGACTGAAATCTTTGCCCATTCTTCTTTGCAAAACAGCTCCAGCTCAGTCAGATTAGATGGGCAGCGTTTGTGAACAGCAGTTTTCAGATCTTGCCACAGATTCTGGATTGGATTTAGATCTGGACTTTGACTGGGCCAGTCTAACACATGGATATGTTTTGTTTTAAACCGTTCCATTGTTGCCCGGGCTTTATGTTCAGGGTCGTTGATGCTGGAAGGTGAACCTCCGCCCCAGTCTCAAGTCTTTTGCCGACTCCAAGAGGTTTTCTTCCAAGACTGCCCTGTATTTGGCTCCATCCGTCGTCCCATCAACTCTGACCAGCTTCCCTGTCCCTGCTGAAGAGAAGCCCCCCCAGAGCATGATGCTGCCACCACCATATCTGACAGTGCGGATGGTGTGTTCAGAGTGATGTGCAGTGTTAGTTTTCCACCACACATAGCTTTTTGCATTTTGGTCTCATCTGACCAGAGCAGCTTCTTCCACATGTTTGCTGTGTCCCCACATGGCTTGTGGCAAACTGCAAACGGGACTTCTTATGGTTTTCTGTTAACAATGGCTTTCTTCTTGCCACCATAAAATGGTAAATTACCATAAAGGCCAACTTTGTGCAGTGCACGACTAATAGTTGTCCTATGGACAGATTCCCCCACCTGAGCTGTAGATCTCTGCAGCTCGTCCAGAGTCACCATGGGCCTCTTGGCTGCATTTCTGATCAGCGCTCTCCTTGTTCGGCCTGTGAGTTTAGGTGGACGGCCTTGTCTTGGTAGGTTTACAGTTGTGCCATACTCCTTCCATTTCTGAATGATGGCTTGAACAGTGCTCCGTGGGATGTTCAAGGCTTGGGAAATCTTTGTGTAGCCTAAGCCTGCTTTGAATGTCTCAGTAACTTTATCCCTGACCTGTCTGGTGTGTTCTTTGGACTTCATGGTGTTGTTGCTCCCAATATTCTCTTAGACAACCTCTGAGGCCGTCACAGAGCAGCTGTATCTGTACTGACATTAGATTACACACAGGTGCACTCTGTTTAATCATTAGCACTCATCAGGCAAAGTCTATGTGCAACTGACTGCACTCAGACCAAAGGGGCTGAATAATTATGCACACCCCACTTTGCAGTTATTTATTTGTAAAAATGTTTTGAATCATGTCTGATTTTGGTTCCACTTCTCATGTGTGCACCACTTTGTGTTGGTCTTTCACGTGGAATTGCAATAACATTGATTCATGTTTGTGGCTGTAATGTGACAAAATGTGGGAAAGTTCAAGGGAGCCGAATACTTTTGCAAGACACTGTATTTATGGTATTGCTGCCCCTCATTCTCCCTGCTTGCAGATATATGTGTGTATGTGGGTGTGTGTGTGTGGATGCAGGTGTTTCTGAGAGCACCTGTTTACAGGCACCTTCAGGCCTGGTGAGTGTGGCCCTGGCAGGTGATTGGCCACACCTGAAGACCATGACACACCTGTAGGTGATCAAGCCTCATCGGAGGAGCTACTTGAGAGTGTGGTGGAGCTCTCTCTAGGGATGGGTACCCGTTATGGCACCGGTTCTGACATAAACGGTAGTAACCAGACCGAAAAGCAGCGCACATTTCGGTGCTTTTTTTTCCTGAGATGTCATATACTTTGGATTCCAGCCAATCATTTTACCTTTGCAAGCACAGTAGGCGGGCCCAGGTACGTACGTTCTTTTAGAGCAGAGCTACAGATTAAAAATGCCCAAGGCGAAGCGATCAAAAGTCTGGCTGTACTTCACAGCAAAATATGCAAACTCAGCAGCAACAAGTGCTTTAAGCTGATACTGTGATACTGGCAAAGGAGGTAACACCTCAAGTCTGATGAAACACCTGGCGACGCATAGCGTTTTTTTTTTAAAAGCCGAAAAATGCGCCGTATTTGATAGCTTGCTGCGAGACCTCACACCGAGCGCATCTACTGCGGGTGTGGTGCCTGTTATCGGACCTGGAGTTTGCAACATCCCCCAAAAACACGAAGAGGAGAGTCCTGGCCCCTAGCCCTGCCAGTGTAGCAGAAATGATGAGGATGATGATGCAGCAGCAGCCGTTCTTCTCTGCGTGAGTAGCTTCATGTTGTTCGTGTGTAATTTACGTTGAGTAGGCTAACCACGTTATTACATTAATGCATGTAAGGTGAACTAGCAAACATCATCATAGCTACATGCAGCTGTCTTCTTGTTTGATGGCAGATACTCCCTTCACCCTGGCCAAAAAGGCTAAAATGACCAAAGAAAAAGTGGAAATCAGTTTCAAAACTACCGGTTTGGTACTGGTATCGGATAAAACCTAAACGATACCCATCTCTAGCTCTCTCCAATGCTGGATCATTGCATGGCTTCATGTTAGTCTCTTGACTAGTTATCCAGTGCAGTCTGCTGCATTGTGGTGTGTCTGACTGCTGCCTCTCTGTTATTTCCCAGGAGAAGCGTGGAGACGAGAGGGCAGGGAGCACGGGGTGCTCAGACACTGAGGAGCGGAGACAGGAACACTAACACTGGGAAGAGGAGACGTCACGGGAGTCGGGAATGCACTGAGGATTTATTGTTATGTTTTTCCATTCACTGTAAATAAACGCACTGCTTATACACAGAGCTCCGCGCCTGGGTCCTCCTTCCTCACATCCCCACGGTTGACCATCGTCAACCGTGACACAAGGACTTGTGTCAGGCTTTGTTTCTCTCCTGTGTTCCACATGTCACGTCTAGTCACCCTTGTCTCTATGTTCATGCATCAGTCCTGCATTTGGGTTCACACCCATCCTGCCACAGCACTCTACATGACCATAGCTGGACTGGCCATTGGGCATACCGGGCATTTGCCCGGTGGGCCACTGGCGATTTTTTGTTTTTATGGGCCGATGGATTTTCTTTTTTTTTAGGAAGGGTATATATAATGAAAGGTGTTGGATTGGCCAATTGGTCATGATCGACTCTGGGCTGGACCAATTACAGCTGAGGAGGCCGGATGCACCCTCCCCCTTGTTTAGCAATCAAGTGATTTTCGTGCATTGCATGCCGGGAACTCGTGGCAAAACAATCCAAGTACCGCATCAAATGCAAGCATTTCCAGCACCGCAAAACGTTCATTCTCCGGTTCCAATACCTTCTTGTTTTTTCTTTGCCGCACAAAAAAGGAATATACAAAACAAAAGGAGAACAATGCCAGTCCGTACAAAGACAGACTCGACGAAAAGACAAAGAAAAGATACGAGGAAAAAATCAAAGGAGTGAACGGGTCAGACCCTTACGGGCACACAGAGTGGACAAAATACATTAGCGTGCTGCCCAACTTTCACCACGCTCAGATTTATAATCATACGGTTCTTGGAGTGAGTGCATACACTCATGAAGTTTAGTAACTTCCGGTCACTGCAACAAGCCCAGGTACAGTTTACCGCCGGATGGGTACAGGACCTTGAAATGCACCGTGTAGAACGAAAGACCATCGTACGAACAAAGGTAAGTTTACCAGTCTCACAAATCGTCGTCATAAATACACACTCGTTAACCGTTTATTAATAGGACCTTTGAGCTCAACGGTAATTAATTAGTAGTGGAAATAATTTCTGGTTCGTTACAGAAATGTAGCAGTGACAATAATATTGTATGCTGTAATCGCACTGGGCAATTAGTGATACAAAACAACTGTTTTATCCTGTGAATAAAAGTATATGTTTTTGTCAATGTACCATAATAACAGAAGCGAAACGCAATATTGTGTCAGGACAATTCACTATTTATGCACAATAAACAAAGGAGCATAGCGCGACAATTTCTGTTCAGCGCCAGACTTGCTTGTAACCTATATCACCAATTATGTTAAGAAAAATGATGTAATAACTACTACAAAACTCTGACCTTTGTGGGAATGCTTGGAGCAGACTAACATGTGAGCTGGAGTGTTCTGAGACGTTATATTTGGTATATCCAGACCATCCGTCGCCTCTTACTTCGGAAACATGGCTTAAAAAATTTCTCTTCAACGACGTAATCCGATAAAAAAAAATGATCTCTTTACCCGTCGGCTTCCCGTGGCTGTCATGCGACCGGCTATTGCAGTCAATAATACAACAGCTTCTTGCCATTTTTGTGTTTCTTTTTATTGCTGTGTAACTGAGTTCAATTGAAAGCCTGCGTGCGCTAGTACCTCTTGCCACGAGTTCCCAGAATCCTTTGCGGTTTTACCCCTGAATGACGTCACATTTATCCTGGTGGGCCGGTCTCTAGTCAAAATGCCCGGGCCGATTTTTTCTCCCAGTCCAGCCTTGTACATGACACATAGATCTCTCTGGTCCTGTGACACACCCACACACAGGATGCCAAGGGAAAAGGTAGGAATAAAGAAAGAACTGACAGATGACAAGGCAGGGTAAGTAGAACTGAACCTAAGCACAAGAGACAGGAAGCTACCAAAATAAAACAGTAAATAACTAACATTGAACATATATGTACCAGAGGTGGAACACAACATTTCTATCTTACAACATCACATATCGAACGAGGGAAAGGTAAAACAGTGACAAACTGTATTTTTAGTATCGGTGCAGTATTCACTGTTCTGAATATCTAAATTAATGTTAATGGTGTAACATGTAAAAGCTTTACAAGATCACATTCAATGTTTATGTTTATGCTTTTCATGTAACATGTGGAAGAACATGGATTGTAAGTAAGGAGTCAAAATACAAAGTGCAAAACTAAACTATTGAGTTCTTCCCAAGCAAATGGAAAAATCATGAATATGATGAAAGACACACTGAAAACCCTACGAGGCTGGTGACTAAAATACTTTTTGGTTCATTTGACATAAACTGAAAAAAGTGATATTGGCTCCTTTTAGATACAGCATATTTTATTTTGGTATATCTTTTTAATTCAAACGAATAATTCCTGTCTACATATATAAGTCGAGTAACTCCAGAATACATTCCCTGCGTTATAATCCAATTAATTTTAGTTAACACATTGAACAGTCACAGCTTGCAAATAGACCAGTCAGTCATTGAAGAACTTGCATCTGCACTGTGTGCATCTAATCCTGTGTATACATCAGTAGGTAAAGGCTGTCCCCTAGCAACATCCTTTAAGCGCAAAAATTTCTACAAGGAACATTTTTTTTCCAACAATATCTTTATTGCATTTCAAAATTACATACAGAAATTGGAGTACTTCCACAGCAAAGGAAACATCCAGGGCAGCTAAATTATTGTATAACAGTCAATCGCCCTCCCTTGCAAATCAGACACTTATAAGATGTTAGAGAGCAACAGTTAAGTGGAAGTACAAACTATATGACCTGTAAATAATAACTTAGTCAAACAAAGGAAAAGGAAAACACAACCCCCCCCCCAAAAAAAAATAAAAAAAATAAATATATATATATATATATATAATAATAATAATAATAATAATAATAATAATAATAATAATAATAATAAGCTTCTCTATTTCCAAGGGTTGCTCAACATCAACTCGGTTACACTATTGTGCATGGTTCAAAGTTACAAACTCAAATGTACAATTCACACAGCATTAAAGATCAAGTATAAAAGAGATTAATTTAGGAAACTGCAGAGGACCACCAACATTTACACCCCATCCGCCCCATCCACCATACTGCCAAGATCCATATTTCCCATATATTGCATAAAGGGACCCCAGATGTTTTGAAAAAGTGGTAGTTTCCCCTTGATAATGTAAGTAATTTTTTCCATAGGTAAAGTTGTGGACAATTCCTTAATCCAGTTAATGTATTTTGGTTAACTGGTCTTCCTCCATGAGAGTGCTATGACTCTTTTTGCCAGCAGTAGACATAAGTCCAGGGCGGTAATTACCTTTCTAGACATAAGATGTCCATCAGGATATAACCCTAAAATAAAAAGTTTAGGGTCAAGAGCTAGTTGTGTACCCAATATAATATCCAGAGCTTGTTTAATCTCTTTCCAAAACCGTTGTACTTTATTGCATTGCCAGACACAGTGGAAAAACGTCCCTTTCTCCTCTCCGCACCTGAAACACAAGTCTGGGATATCACCATTATACTTATTAAGCTTTTCTGGAGTCACATACGTCCTCATTAGCCAATTATATTGCAATACTTTGAGACGAGTACTGGTAGTTTGTGTTTGTGCTTCAGCACATGCCTCCTCCCAGTCTTCGGAGGATAAGTCCTCCTGTAAATCTTCCCTCCAGGCATTAAGTTTTCCTAAAGAAGATTCAGGGGAACCCTCTACTAACATATTATATAATTTGGAGATTATTCCCTTTCCAAAGTAATCTCTTTTCATTTCTGTTTCCAAAGTGGAAAACGGAGGGATTGACAAACACTGATTTTGAGATGATCTAATAAAGTTTCTCACTTGTAGATATTTAAATCGATGTTTGCATGGGATATCATACTTGGAAATCAACTCCTCAAATGACATCAAAATCTCACCCTCTGATCCCACGAGATCCCCTATTGTCTTTAAGCCTTTGTCAGCCCACTTCCTAAAACCAGGGTCTGCTCTGCCTGGAGGGAAAAATTGATTACCCCATATTGGGCTAAAGCGTGCGAAAGAGGTGGGTTCACCCAGGTACTTTTTAACCTGATACCAGATCATAATCATATTTCTGACTATAGGATTTTTTGTCTTTTTTTTCAACATTTTGACTTTTGCTGAGTATAGGTACTGGGGAAGGGGAAGAGGTACTGAACTGTTTTCCATATTTGTCCAAGGCAGGGGGGATTTATCTGTAAAATAATACATCATAGTCCTCAATTGGGCTGCCCAATAGTACCAAAGTGGATTGGGACATTTGAGGCCTCCTCTTTCATACGGTAAGTACAAGAGTGATAAACGGAGCCTTGGTCGTCTATCATTCCACAAAAAACGTACAAAAATTGTCTTCAGGTGTGAAAATAAGTTAGCAGGGGGTGACAATGGGATGTTCTGGAACAGGTACAAAAGTTTGGGCATTACGTTTAATTTAAGAACATTAATTCTCGCTATAAGTGACAAGGGCAAGGGCTTCCATCTATCTAGGGATGAGGTGATTGAGTCTACCATAGGGGTGTAGTTAGCTCCAACAATGTCTCTCAAACATGGCACTATCTTAATCCCCAGATAGGTAAAACAGTCTACCATTTTGAATTGGAAAGAATTTCCAGCACCCTCTCTCTCTTCTGAGTTAAGTATCATTAATGAAGATTTTTCTTTGTTCACTTTATATCCTGATATCCGTCCAAATATGTGTAGTAGATCCAACAAGGCTGGGATAGACTCCTTCAGCTTTTCCAAGAAAAGAATAACATCATCTGCAAATAAAGCAATTCTGTATTCCTGTTGGTTTACTGATAGACCAGTTATGCTCTTATGGGACCGCCTTGATACACCTATAACAAAGGAGGAGATATCTATAGCAATAGACCATTTGAAAACAGGTAAAGCCCCAGGCCCAGATGGGCTGCCGACAGAAATTTATAGGGAATGTAAAACTAAACTGCTGTCCCCTCTTTTTGACATGTTTTCGGATTCATTTGAAAAGGGAATCCTTCCGGTCTCATTAAGAGGAGCCCTGATAACTTTATTGCCCAAACCTGGTAAACCGTGCAATAAATGTGGTAACCTAAGACCAATAAGTCTTCTTAATGTGGATCTAAAGATACTTTGCAAAATTTTGGCTCGAAGACTGGAGAGATTTTTACCTGATCTAATTACCTGTGATCAGAATGGGTTTATTGCGGGTAGACAGGGATTTCATAATGTGAGAAGAGTGTTGGATATTCTTCATAGTCAGGAGGGAAAACCGGACACTGCTCTACTATCATTAGATGCCGAAAAGGCCTTTGATAGAGTTGAGTGGTCCTATTTATTTGAAATATTAAAAAGATTTGGCTGTGGGGATAATTTCTGTCGGTGGATTAGACTTTTATATAATGAGCCATATGCTGAAATACTGACAAATGGAATTATATCTAAACCGTTTGAAATTAAACGGGGCTGTAGGCAAGGGTGCCCTTTGTCCCCTTTATTGTTTATTTTAGCAATCGAACCGTTTGCCATTGCGGTGCGGTCCCACAAGGAACATTTTAAAGTTGTAGAGCCTGCAGAGTATGTGTTGGATGTTCCAGTTTTAAAGGTTTTACAGCAGCTTTTCAGTGATTGCCACGTTCTTCTAAGGTTTTGGATGGTAGTCGCCTAACAGAACAAAGTGGGGAAGAAGTGATTTACAGGTCTTTTAGGGAGGGATTGTTTTGCAAAGAAAGCAGTTTTTTATCAGCAGGTGAATTGCGAGTGTTACTAAATTTGTATATTGACGATTTTGAGATTTGCAATCCACTTGGCACTTCCCGTAAAAAGCACAAAATCTGTGCCATATATTGGACTCTTAGCAATTTACCACCTGCTTGCCATTCATCACTGACTTCCATTTATCTGGCTTTACTCTGCAAGTCTGAGGATGTAAAGACATATGGATATGAAAAGATTCTAGAGCCGTTGTTGAGTGATCCTGTTACTTTGGAAAGTCAAGGGATTTTTATTGCACATCTTGGAGAATTTGTCAGGGGCACAATACAGTGAGTCATAGCAGATAATTTAGGAGCACACAGTATTTCTGGATTTATTGAGAGTTTTTCAGGTGAATACTTTTGCAGATTTTGTGAGGCCAAAAGATCTGATATTCAAGAAACAGAGGTTAGTTCAGGTGTGTTTACTCTGAGAAGCAAAGAGACACATGAAATGCATGTAAGTTATGCACAGAGTTCTGCAAAACCATGTCACGGTGTTAAAAGACGGTGTGTTTTCTCCGCACATCTCTCCCATTTCAGTGTTAGCAGTGGATATCCTCCAGATATTACACTTGACATTTTTGAGGGCATATTACCAGTTGAGTTGGGATACTGCCTGAATATCTTAATTTTGAAAAAATATTTTACACTTGACAGTGAGTCCATTCTGACATTTCCCTACAAATGGGCAGACAAGAGTAATCGCCCTCATGCTATTCCCAGGACTTTCATGCAGAACAAAAGCATTGGAGGAAATGCTCATGAAAACTGGAGTCTCTTACGATTCCTTCCATTGTTGGTGGGAGACTTGGTACCTCCAGATGAAACAGCTTGGCAGGTAATTTTGGACCTAAAGGACATTGTTGAACTAGTTGTTGCACCAGCACACACAGAACAATCAATTGCTTTCCTTAAGTCTCGAGTCTCCGACCACAGATGTAGGTTGAAAGAGCTGTTTCCAGGACTGAAGCTGTTACCAAACATCCTTTTGTGGAGCATTATCCACAGATGATTAAAGTCTTTGGGCCACTTGTTGGCATGTGGACCATGAGGTTCGAGGCAAAGCACAGTTTTTTCAAACAGGTTGTTCGTCACACACAAAATGTGCTACTGTCACTGAAACATCAGTTCATGATGGCATACCACTTGGAGTCTGTCACAACGGTAACTCTCATGCTCCCTAATACAATTATCTATCCATCCATCCTTTTCAGGGTCACGGGGGGCGCTGGAGCCTATCCCAGCTGTCATAGGGCGAGAGGCGGGGTACACCCCGGACAGGTCGCCAGTCTGTCGCAGGGCCAACACACAGGGACAGACAACCATTCGCACCTAGTGGCAATTTGGATTATCCAATTAACCTATCCCCACAAGCTGCATGTCTTTGGACGGTGGGAGGGAACCCACGCAAACACGGGGAGAACATGCAAACTCCACACAGAAAGACCCCGGCCTGATGGTGGAATTGGACTCAGGACCTTCTTGCTGTGAGGCAACGGTGCTAACCACCGTGCCACCGTGCTGCCTATAAAATTATAGGCAAAGTATTTTCATTTTTTTTCTCCTAATATCTTTAAAAATCAGATTGAAGAATGGCAGAGCAGCTGAAGCTGAGAGTCATCGTGGCAGATGATGATTTTAGGAGACTTGACGTTCCATCAGGGATGCCGAGAACTTTGACTGATGAGCACAATTCGCCAAGCATTTGGAATTGAAAGAGACTTTCGTATTCAATTCATGGAGCCTGACTTTAACAATGAGTTTATGAACATAATGCAAGACATCCAAGACCGAAGTACAATCAAACGCGTGTACATGGCAAATCTGGATACAAGTGCATCTTTGTCAAAGCAGTATCCCGCATGCTGTCTTGACTCATCTGCAAGTCCAGAAAGTATTCAAAGAAACTCCAGTCTCTCATCGTCTTCTTCCAACTCAGACAGCACCATAATTCTACCACAGTCAGATAGTGAGCTGAGATCATGTGCATGGCCTCGCGAGTTTACTATTCCTCGATTTTCATTCAATGTAGAGGTGCAACTTCAGCGTGGAAATGAGACCTTCAGAGAAACTGGAACTTGGCTCAAGATTACTCCAGGTGTTAAATCTAACATCTTAGAGAAGCTAGCTGAGGCGATTTTTCAGTTTACTGCTTATCCTCAAAATTACCAAATAGATGAAGTTGCAGGGGCACTGATCAAAACATGTCCTTGTCTGCGAGAGCCATCTGCCACAGGTTACTATGGCTGGATGATTAGCCTGAAATATAAGATGGCTAATTACAGGACAAAGATGCGCAACATCAGCTGTCCTGAAGTGACTATAAATGCTTTGAAAAACAAATCCAGTGATGATTGCCTCCCAGCCAAAAATGTTAAGAAACCTAAAAAGGTCAATTTTTGTCCAGCTGGCGAAACGGATGACAGTCTAGAAAACATCAGGGTTGAGCTTTTGACCGGCGTCAGACGAAGAAACAGTGCCTCAGATGTAAGACAGAAGATGTCACGAACATTTTCCTACCGTAGACAAGAGGTGGTGCTGGGGAGTTCAAAGCTAGGTGGCCTGCACTTTTCCAGATTAATGAGGTAAAGGCATGCTTTTGTTGCTGAGTGCTCTTTTCAGTAATTCCTTATGTTATACATTAACTAATCTGGGCCACTTGGATTAAGACGAGTCCAAATACAGGTATAAAGAGGCTGGCATTCATAGTGACTGTGTCGTTAAATTCTTGACCTGTGTACCGTACAGAGTATTTATTTGAGCAGCACTTAACATATGTGTATGAAAAACATAAGTGACTTAAAGGGTAGAAACATGAATAAAATTTATTTTTGATTTTTCTTATAAATGCAAAAATATTTGATTATTTAAGTAAGTTTGCACTACATATAGGGCCCAAACTATTTTATAGTGAGTTTGATTATTGAAATGGTTGATTAATCATCTCAATAATTAATAGAGTGAGATTGAGTGTAATCAGATTATCAATTGTGAATGAACCTAAAACCTTTTTTTAGCTATTAGTTTTTAGTTAGCCTCAGATTGTTTAAAGCATGTGCTAAACAGATGTAAATTAAAAATGTGATGTGTGATGAACAGACTTTGTTGCTCATAAGATAAAAAAATAAATGGTCAAGTTAAAACCCCTAAGACCTCTCATCTATTGTCATCACCATCATAGCCAACTCCTAAACTGTTTAAGACATCCAGGATAAAAGATAAAAAAAACTTGTGAAAGTGAAATGAAAAACAGGAATTTAGTTGGTGTGAGTTAAGAGGATGCGGAGCGTAGGGTTAGATGGAGGTGGATCGTTCACTGTGGTGATCCCTGAAGGAAAGAGCCAAGAGAAAGAGGATCAGAGAGCAAACAAATTGAGGTTTGTGTGCATACATGAGTCTTTACGGTACCCACAGAACCTCTGAAGTACAACCACAGATGAGCTTTAACAGCAGGTATTACACGTATTTATAGTCTATGGTCACACATGGGTAATGTTCGTTTCTCAATTCTGTTACAGCTAAATTGTTGGTGTAAATTAAAAAGGTTTCAGAAAGTAGAAAATGAGAGCCTTTCAATTGGGGTACCATATGATACACTAGATACCAGAGTAAATGTACACTGTGTGACCATCAGCAGCTTAGAGTAGAGACAGTCACAATTTTGCAGAGCAATTTCAGAGATGTTTGGGGCTTACATGGCAAGCATGCTTTTAGTTGCACCTCTAAATTTTCTCTGCTCTCTGTTGCTGACGGCAGAGTTCTGCCCCGCTGACCCCACAGGTGAGACACTCCCACCAGTGGACAAAGAGCGCAGGAAAATGTGTTGCCAACCACCTGAAACAGACAAATATCTGCTTTTTAAAACCCTTTAAACCCGTTAAATGGACTGATGCCTTTCATTTCTTCTTTGATTAACAGTAGTAACATCCTTCGTGCACTGTATACTAACCCACATGCTAATCATGCTTTATGAAGTGATGGCAATTGCATCGTAGCATTTAATGAAGAAATAACAAAATAATCATACCAATGATTAAGCACCAGTCTTCTTTTTTTCTCTGTGTGTGTGGTGTGTGTGTGATGCAGGTAAATGCTGAATTCCAGCGTATCACTTCAACTGGAGACGACCTTCGCGGCACAGACAGAATTACACCTCGGCTGATGACAGTTTTCCAGAAGAAGGGCGGTGTTTCTGGGCAGAAACTTGCCCACCACTTGCACATCATGCAAGAGGTAAATGTGAATATTGTAAATTCTATTAGGATTTCTTTTGTCTTAAGCGGCAGGTCACTGGTGAGTCCAATAAGCCATTTTAGGTGACCGGCCAAGCAATCTAAATTTTGAAATTTCATATATAAATTTTATTTACTATGTTTGAACTGACATTATGATAAGATTTACTCATTGCGAATGTCAGACATTGTTTCTTTTCCAAATTGGTTTAATCAGCAACTCTCTTTAAACAGGCTGAAAGTGATGTTAACGTGAAAAGGGAAGCAGTTCTCAGGGCGCTTTGATCTGCCCTGGTGAAGAGGACGGAAGCCTTATTCGGGAGTACTTAGTAAGTCGTTTAAGTCATTGTAAGCAAGTCATCTATACACACGCTTTTTAGATAGATATTTGTGTGTGTGTGTTACACACACACACAAACGACTAGATTGGAATTTAATTGTAGAGTTAATTGTTTTTTCTTTTACCTTTTTATTAAACGTTTAGGACATTGAAGGAGATGACATCCAGAGAGACCTGAAGAAGCACACCATGGGCATTTATGTCATCAACAGGGAGGATGGACAAAATGGACATTATGATGACATATTTGTTGAAGGGGAGATAGTCATGGACAACATTGGATCTCCGGCCCAAGCTTGTGCATTGATGCTTGGAGTAATCTATGCACTAAACCTAGCCTTCCCCAAGGAATTGAGGCACTATTATGAATTCATTCAGAAAGTGTTGATGGGATTGGATGGGGAAAAGCTCTCCCCCAAAATCCTTGTGCTGAAGAACAAAATTGCTACTGGATAGGAAGATTTCTAAAACCACACATCCAGAGAATGCTGTTATGTAAATTACCGATGACTGGTGCTCTTGTGAATAGGAGTGAAACTCTTGTATAACCATCATTCGTTCTCACGTTCTGTGTTATGTTTTGATTGAACATTTGAAGAGCAACTTTGTAATTATTCAGTTTACCGAAGCAATTTTTCTTTATTCCGGTCCTTGATAGCTGCTGTCCTGCGTATAATCAGTGTTAACTCACCCGATTTAATAAAAACAAAACATGCATGATTACCACACTGCAGCACACTGGTAACACTTTAAAGACTATTAATTGTTTTGAAGCGAGTATGTTAGGTCAGAAAACATTCAGAATCCTCAAGGAAGGACTAGAATGGAAAGACAGTGGTCAATAAGCAGTAAGGAACAGGTTAGTCTGCTCCAAGCATTCCCACAAAGGTCAGTCTTCTGTTGTAGTTATTACGTAATTTATCATAACACAATTGTTGATGTAGGTTACAAGTAAGTCTTATATTGATTTGAATTGAATTCGTTGCTATGCTGCTTTGTTCACTGTGGCTTTGCGGGCTAATGTTGGTTGTATTTTGTAGGAAAACCAGCCTACAAAATGCTGGAATGTGATCCAGACTAGGCCCCTCTATCAGCCTGGGTCATACTGAGTTTAAAGCTGCTACCACAGCCAGATTTGATCGGTTAAGAGAGAGAGCGAGATCAAAACAGCCATGAATCGTCCGCATATATGTGCCCAAGTGTTGTACTGAAGCAATCAAGTGATGAATAACTGTTTCAGTATGTTGTTTTGCAATGTTTTTTGTTGTTGTTGTTGCATTGTTGATTTGTTTTTCACCGAAGCAGCGAATAAAGCACGATGGATTTTTACAATTTTGCCTCTTTCCTGTAAGATTCTATAATAGAATGAAACAATAATGCCAGTTATAAATAAAGACAATAATTGAATGAATTACGAAACACTCATTGTTTTCTGAGATCTGAAAATGTTGTGTTACACAATGTTGTGTAATACTACAACCTGAAACGACAAATAGATGCGTTGGCCTGTAACAACAGTTGTGAGATGGAATAGTCCAAATCACCAAAGTAAACTGGACCTGGGCTTGTTGCAGGGATCTGAAGTTACTAAACATGTTGTGAGTGTGTGCACTCACACTTAGGACCATATGATAATAAATATGTGCGTGATGAAAGTCGGGCAGCAGGCTGACGTCCTTACTCCACTCTATGCTCGTGTGGGTCTGACCCTTTCACTCCTTGATTTTTTCCTCGTACTCTTTTCGTCACGTCTGTCTTCGTACGGAGCTGCCGTGTTCTCCGTCGTTTTGTACATCACTGTTTTTGGGGCTAATAAAATGCAAGTCGGGATTAAAACCGCAGAAGTAATGATTACCGGTGCTGGAAATGCTTGATGCAGTGTTTTGATTTTGCTGCCACTCTGCCACAGTGTCTATATTTGTGGAGCAACACTCGACACTGGTGCTCTGCTACCACTACAAACACAACTTAAGCAGTTGAACTGAAAATATAATGGAACATCTAAAGATCAGTTTGGTAGAGCAGAACATTAACTGTCAATGCTGGATGGAGAAATACAGACAACAGTAAATGCAGACAAAATAAACAGGTACTCTGAAAATTTACTACTCTGCGCTCACACGACCTATCAACTCAAAAGCAATCACTGGCACTGGGAAAAAAACTAAACATTTATCCTATTTGATTTATTTAATGACTTTCAAATTTCTTTGTTAATAGTGCACACAAACTGTAAACCTTAATGCTCAGTACTTAAATACATTATAATAAAGAAATCGTAAAAGATATCAGTCCTTAGTCTGATATAACAGCTGGATTGATTTAGATTCAGAGAAAAGACAATGGAATACAACTTATTAAGTGTCCTTTTCTTCTATCAGTTGTGGTTCTTGTACTAATATTATGCACAAAGTGTAACAAATTGTTTTTGTTCTTTGTCTTTTTGCGTTGTGTTTGCTTTTATGTCTTTTATTTAAAAAATAATAATTTGACTTCAAAATGATAAATTTTCTGCAGTAAAAAAAATCTACATAAACTTTAAAAAGCTTTAAAAACAGTCAACTGAACTTTTTCCTTTAGATTTTTCTTTCTTTTTCTAATAAACATCGTACTAGTAATAATCTTTATTACCAAATATGGTAATAACGATTACCATATTTGACAGGTAATTTCCTGTCAAATATGGAGGTCCATCCAACTGTCTGTTGTTGTGAGAGGGGGCGGGATTGAAGAGCCATTGAAAAGCCAGAAACACTGGTCATAAGGTGGCTCTGCATTAATCACTGTATCACATTAAGTGTTCTAATTTCCTTCAGATTTTTGTTTCTTCCAAGCGATTTTAGTAAAATGTGAGCAACATATTTCTCAATCAGTGGCACCATTAGCTAACAGTTAATAAACTAACAGCTAACACAGTCACTTCACCAAGTTAGCATACTGTCTGAGTTCACCGCAGCAGCTGAGACAGATTGCTAAGTTAATGATAATGTATTATTCTGATGTGTTTGATATTTTTCCTTTTTTCGATACAATTATAAAGTCTTTCAAATGTAGTTAAGTTAGTTAAGTTGACGAATATTTCAGAACTGATTAAAAATGCCAGGAGTAATTGCTAGATAAGTGACATGAGCTGGTAAAAGAAAGAAGTTAACCTTTAGTGATCTCACCATGTAACTTTTTGAGAGGAATATGCTGCTGTATGTCAGCCTTTTGAAAGTCAGAATTCTTGTTTCAGTCTCTTGCAGCAACATCTAATATTACCAGAAATCAAATGTGCTACCCACTACACTCGATTTGTTCTCACCATAGCAAAGATGCTGGCTGGTCAAAGCTTGGAGTATACCTTACACTTGTATGAACAAATATCATTGTATGGAGAAGTGCCATCAGTACTATTTCATCACAGTTTAATTAAATTTAAAGAGAGGTGCGATGAAAAAGGTGCCTAAGAAGTACAGCAAGCTGGAAACTGCCAAGCAACAACTCACAGCTATGGCCAGCCACTTGAAGAGGTACACCAGAGAGATCGAAGGCAGGAGAATAAACCAGCTGTTCTCCACAGAACCATCCAAGGTGTACTCTCAGTGGCAGGGGAACAATATGAGAACAGCACCACCAAGGCTGGAGACAGAGCAATACTGGAAGAGCATATGGGAGATGGACACAACCCATAACGGCAATGCTCAGGGGCTAGTGGATCTGAGGGCAGACCACAGCGACCTCCACAGGGTCCAATAACCATCACAGTGGCAGAAATCCAAAAAAGGGTCTCCAGTATGAGTTGGACAGCACCAGGCCCTGACATGGTTCATGCCTACTGGCTGAAGAAGCTGACTGCTCTCCAGGAGCATCTAGCAGTACAAATGAACCAGGTGCTAGCTGAGAGACACCCAGAATGATGAACTGAAGGACGGACAGACCTGATCGCCAAGGGGTCCCAGAAGGGACCTGTCACGTCCAACTACCAGCCAATAACCTGCCTCAGCACATGGAAGCTTCTGTCCTGCATCATAACAGCCAAGATTCAATTCAATTCAGTTTTATTTATACAGTGCCACATCACAACAACACTCACCTCAAGGTGCTTTATATTGTAAGGTAGAGAGCCAACAATAATACAGTCAGAGAAAAAAACCCAACAATCATATGACCCCGTATGAGCAAGCACTTTGGCGACAGTGGGAAGGAAAAACTCCCGTTTAACAGGAAGAAACCTCCGGCAGAACCAGGCTCAGGGAGGGGCGGGGCCATCTGCTGTGATTGGTTGGGGTGAGAGAAGGAAGACAGGATAAAGACATGCTGTGGAAGAGAGACAGAGGTTAATAACAGGTATGATTCAATGCAGAGAGGTCTGTTAACACATGTTGAGTGAGAAAGGTGACTGGAAAGGAAGTACTAGGCTGATCAACCTGGAATGGTTACAAGAAGGCCTATGACTCCCCACACCTGGATCCTGGAATGCCTAGACCTATACGAGACCAACAGGACCCTAAGAGCCTTCATCAGGAACTCAATGGGGATGTGGCGTACAACACCAGAGGCCAACTTCAAGCCTTTAGCACAAGTCACCAACAAGTGCGGGATCTACCAAGCAGATGCTCTGTCCCCACTGCTGTTCTGCATAGGCCTGAACCCCCTCAGTGAGATCATTAACAAGACTGGCTACGGATACCGACTACGGAACGGAGCAGTTGTCAGCCACCTCCTGTACATGGAGGACATCAAGCTGTATGCCAAGAGTGAACGAGATTCACTGATCCACACTACCAGGCTATACAGCAATGACATCGGGATGTCGTTCGGACTGGAGAAGTGTAGTCGGATGGTAACAAAGAGAGGGAAGGTAGTCAGAACTGAGGGGATTGAACTACCAGAAGGCAACATTGCAGACATAGAGGACAGTTACAAGTACCTCGGGATCCAGCAGGCGAATGGGAACCATGAAGAGGCCGCTAGGAAAGCTGCAACCACCAAGTACCTGCAGAGGGTCAGGCAAGTCCTGAGGAGTCAGCTGAACGGTAAGAACAAGATCCGGGCCATCAACACGTACGCCCTGCCCGTGATCAGGTACCCTGCTGGGGTAATAGGCTGGCCAAAGGAGGAGATAGAAGCCACTGACATAAAGACAAGAAAGCTCCTGACCATGCATGGAGGGTTTCACCCCAAGTCCAGCACCTTGCATACATGGAACGCCATAACCAAGTGGCTGGCATAGTGTACAGAATAATCTGTGCTGAATATGGCACAGATGTTGATGTTGCTTCAGATAAGTCCTGAAGTTAAAATTGGAGATGCCCACTAGGGTGGTGGCAAATGGAATTTCCAGATACAGACAGATAAAATGGTGGTGGCTAACCAACCGGACATAATGGTGGTAGACAAACAGGAAAAGACAGCTGTAGTGATAGATGTAGCGAATGGCAGCAGCATCAGGAAGAAGGAACACAAGAAGCTTGAGAAGTACCAAATACAAGAGACATGGTCCTAAATATAACGTAAGGAATAAAAAACAGGTTTTACTTACCTTGCAGTCCTACAGCATTAGCTATAATATGGGTTTGATTCAAACTGCTTTGTTATAATCCACAGGTTTATCTAATCATGGTTCTACGACGCAAGCCAAAAAGGAGGCAAATGGTCGCTAAACTTAGCAGTCGGTGCCCTACTTCTTCTTTGTCTTTATCCGGGGATGAAAAAAATTGCAGACTGCCAGTAGGCTGCATTTTGCCACCTACTGGCAGCCAGCTCTTTGCAGTCTGTTTCAATTTATGCTTATTACACAAAAACTACCACAGGTGTTTCCAGGTAATAACACACTTTTTAAGTTTGATTGTTTGCATTTAATAACATATTAGTAACCTATTAAAGCTGTTTGGCATTTTGCTGCGCTGTTTCCTGCTTATTGCACAGAAACTACCACAAGTAATTGAGTGGTAGTAACTTAGAAATTACCGCAATTTTACGTGTTTCTACCTTGTTACCCTACTATTACTATTTTATTACTGAGCTGTATTTTCACGTTATTACCCCCAGTTTTGAGGCCCTTACTATCCAATTACATACATTTCAGCAGAATATTACTCAATTGTAACCATTGTTGTTACCATGATATTACTTGGACATTACATGGTTATTACTTTGGTAATTGCATAGCAATAATTTAGAAATTACTACATTATTACACCCTTGTTCACCGTTCTTACTCTACTATTACGCCTTTATTAGAAAGTACTATCCTGTTAGCTGATTCTAATGTTTTTTTAGTCATTTGCTTGGCATGAATTAGCTGCTATCTGTGTTTGTGCATTGCACCCATACAATTCATGGATGCAACTTGTTAAACTCTGGTACTAAAAATTGGGTGTTGACCTACAAGGATAGTTTCCTTCGTATTCATAACTGTATGGTTGTTTGTTTTTTTAATAACTCTGAATACTGGATTTAGGGATGTGGCAACTTTGACTGTTCTTACGACATAGACAGCTGTAGCCAATAGCTGTCATGAATCCACTGAACTGGACTTCTCCATTGGACCTGTGCTGTTTATTCCTTTTGGAGTAAAACTTTGACTAATAGTATGACTTCCTGTGTGGCACAAACTGACTGATTTTATCAGAATGCTGTTTAGCAGTAGCAGACAGCTATGTATGTTGCATAAGCAGTGTATGTATGCTAATTGCTAAACAAGCTTGCTAGCTTGATCCTCTTATCCAATATGGCAGTCTGAATCCAAAAACTAACATGGAGGCTTTAAAAATGTTATTAATTAAATATTAATTAACAGGATGACAAATAACCTACAGGTGGAGCTCAAGCAGGGTGTGAAAAAAAAACAACGGAGGATGTAGAAGCCACGCGATGGCCTAAAATTAAAAATCTGAAAGGAAACAGAAAGCGAAACCAATAATAAAGAACGGGACCACAGGAGCCACAGAAAACAGTAAAAACTTGCTTAATTGCTTGCTTTAACTTCATGTGTGATGTTATTAATGCTCCTTCGACCTGAAATGCTGTGATGACCCTGTTTATATTTACTTTATGTGTCATTGCTGTACAAAATAGCAATTAGAGCGAGGAAGCTGGTGAAAGTGCTTTCAAGAAGAATTCCTGTTGTATGGAAATGTGATTGTTCAAAGCTCTCTGGGAAGTAATTGGAGATGTATACTAGCTGTTGAAGAGGTGTCAATGCAGCGGTCTCTCCAAGGTACGTATGTAATCATCTCACTTCCCAAGAGAAAATACAATGGGTTAGTCTGACGTGTGTGAAAATAGCCAACCAGTCCTCAGGGGAAGATATATTATTCTGAAATTAGCCATTGTTCTCTCCACTGCTGCAGGTGGGATACAGCCATTTTGATTCTTTACACAACTACTTCATTGGCATTTTGTGTCTATAGCTGTGTAGAACATTACAGTAAAACTGTGCACATAATATATGGGAGTGACTTGGATGCTTACATGCTGACGAGCCTGCTGAAAAGAAACTGAATCAGTTAATTGAAGCCTGAAACAGAGACAGTAAATGTGCTAGTGGTGCTTGCAACACAAACAGGTCATGCATTGGCATACAGAAGGGAATAGCTTACATTTTCCTCATCATTTGATAACGGTTTGTGCATTATCGTCTTTGTACCTTTTCAGGTGTGAAAACTGCCAATTTCATAGGCGCTGATCACCCTATACCATTAAAGATGAAAGCTTTTCAACTAAGCACTGATAATAAACTGAATGGTTCTTCCTCTCTTTATTTTGGAGCTTGGACGTTTTCTGGAAACAATTTCAAATGATGATTTTTCTGATCATAGCTCAGTTTTCCACCTCGTCTCACACCATTTTAAATGAATTTTGGCACGGAGAAGATGACGGTGTTTATGGACCAGGCACACATATGACTTCTTGTAAAATCGACCTTTGACCTGCAACTGTGTTCACCAAAAGGTGGTTTCTTTCTTACTCTGATAGAATCACAGAAATGCAATACAGTTGAAGGCCTGACAGTCATGGTCATCAAGTTTTAAATTCTACCAAATCAATAATAACAATGAACTTGTGCCCATTTTTATTTCTGGGAAACTCTGCCTTTAAAGTCGGTCATGTTACTGACTTGTTGCTAGGTAACCTAATTAGTTGCAAAATGTTCTTCTAGCTGTTTCATTTTAGCACCAATTAATTTTCCATCCTTGTGCCGCCTGTGGCCCAACTTTTTTCAAGCTTTTTGTGCCCATTAAAGTCAAACTGACCTTATTTTTTCCCTTAAATTTATATATTTTTATATATACTTTTATTTTATTAATTATATTGATTTTTTTTCTATCATGAATGAAATATGGGTTTAGGAGCTTTGCAAATCATTGCATTCTGGTTTTATTTACATTTTACATAACATCCCAACCTTGTTGGAAATATGGTTTTATAACCTTCTTAATAAAGGAAAGTTTGTCTCATCTCAAAGGTAGAGAGGGTGTCAGTTCTGAGGCCAAACTGGTTCTACAAAAAAGTGACCTGATGGCTGAAGGCTCTGCCTCACATTTTATTTTGGAAACTCTAGGGAGGGGCCACATTGAGATACCATGGTGGCACGGGAGTAAAGGAAGTAACCTTCTCTCAATTTGACAAATTCAAATTTGATGTTTTGACTGGATCCTGAATCCTCCCTTAGTTATGCTGCAATAGGCTGCTGGGGACATCCCACGATGCACGAGTGTTTCTTCTTCAGTCGCTATGTGCTTATACATCACTCTGCATTTAATCATTAGTTATCAATCTGTGGCTCTTTTCCATAGCTTGTCTTTCTCGCCTCACACCCAGCTGATCACAGCAGAAGTGTGTGAAAAACTAAGTGCACTCTTACTGTTTCCATAGGAGTTGTAACAGTCAGGTGTTGATAATCAAATGCACTTGAATAACTGATCATCAGCAAGTGTGACGACCTCTGTAAAAGAAGTAGTTTTGTAGGTTTGGTGGTGTGAAGCATTCAAATGTGTGTTAACTAACTGCCAATAGGGGAAAGACAGAGGAGTCATCTCAGAGAAGCAACTGTTCCTACCTATCAGAAGGCTTATGAGTCCATATCAAAACAGTTTGAAGTGACTTATTTTATGGTGAGAAAGATTATTCACAAGTGGAAAACATTCATGGTAGCTGCCAGTCTCCCTGAGAATGGACATCCCAGCAGATTTACCCCAAGGTTAGTCCAGAGAAATCTCAAACCTAAAAGCGTCATCTCGGACTCAACAGGCCTCAATTAGTAAGTTCATGTTCAAAAGACACTGCAGCATAGCACACAGCGCCATGTTGCTCGAAATAAAAATCAGCCAATTCCAGGTCCATGTATTATCTGTCGACCATAATGTGCAGACCTCCGTCAGACTGAAATGCTTTGGCAGGACCTTAAAGGAGCTGTGTATTAAATGGATGCCTGCAAACCTGTCTGTGAAAAACAGCGTGCTGAAATGTCATGGTCTTCCAGTTTCCTGTCCTTCTCACCCACTTCTGTCTCTCCTCTTCACATTCTGTCTGTGTGTCCTTCCTCTGCTGACAGTACACCTGAGGTTAACAAACTCACCTGTTGGTAAACAGACGGTAATCTGTCTCCTATTTAAGCTGGGAGAATTCCCTCATTCTTGGCTTATGTGTGAAGTTTTCATGCTCGGACTTTTTTCTCTTGTTTGAGTGTTACTGAGAGAGAGCTTCCCCCAGAAAGAAAAGTATCTTTGGATTTGTAAATATTGGAGGCCATGTCCTTCACACATCATTCTGTTGTCATTGTTGCTCTTTAACTACACTTTAAATAAATGCACTGCCACTCAATGATCGCGCACTGCTGGCACGGTCTGCGTTGTGCATATAAAAAAAAGCAAACCTGAATTGACATTAAAATAAAAACGTTAAAATTCATTCTGTTTTGCAGTGTGTGTCAGTAAGTGACTGGCTGCTCCAGCCAATGAATGATTCACATTCGTATACACGCAGCTAATCAACGTCGTTGACAGACTATGACAGCGTCCTTAGTCGTGTCCAAATTCATGGGCTGCATCCTCCTGAGGACCCGGCCTTCGCGCTCTACGTGGGCCGGATCCCCAGAAGGTCGGGTAGACTGGAAGTAAACGGCTGTAAAATTGGACGGTCTAGCCTTCAGATTAGCATCACCGCTGTCTCGGTGGAGTTTAATAAACTCGGCCGTCTGCTCCTTGCTATCTAAAATATAACAGGACACTGGCGTAAATTCTCGACCATCTCACACTTCTGTTTAATCAGTTTTCTGTTTGACGTTTATTCAACTGTGTGAAAACCACCCGGGGGTTTGATAAAGTTTTATCTAATCTAATCTAATCTAATCTAATCTAATCTAATCTAACAACTTTAATCTCATGAAGAAATAAAACACTGAAAAAAGCCAAACTAACATTTTTAAGTTATCCAAGTGACTTATCTATCATGTTTAACCTGAGTAGCGAAAGACCGCGGTGATCTGAAAACGATGTGCCTGGAGTTTGCCGTTCTTGGCGGCTCTCAGCTAGCTATCGAGCTGATGGGTAACAGATGTCTCCAAAAACATCGGACCACTTTTGTAAATATGCGATATCTTGATAAACCGAGAAGATAGAAGTTTCCAGCTACATTCTCGCCTGAAAATATGTTAAAAGTTTATTTTGTGACCCAGAAAGATTAATAAGAGTAATATTAAAACTTAGTAGCGGCCGCCATTGTTGGAAACTGGAATTAGCTGGGCCACGCTATGAATTCTGGGATACGGTGGGCCATGAAGGACACAACCGACTCGGGTCTGACATCATCACGTAGAAGTCAGTGCCACAGGTCTGTAAACCTGGGTCCACTGGGATGTGCAAAGGTGCCACGTCCCAGTGGACCCATGTGGAGAAAGAAGGAGAAAGAGTGGCGTGGATAGCAGGCTGACTACAGTTAAGCCAACATGGGGGTTAGCATTCACTGCAGTGTCGAAGAACAAATTTAGCTCACGGGGTGTCCTTACTGCCCTCCACTCCTCTGCTGTTGGATGCCCTGAATCCAGTCTTCTTGCCACTCCACACCTCTCTCGTGCTGTTCTGCTGGAGTTTCTACTCCAGCTTCCTGTAACTGTCCTTAGCCTCTCTGATCTAACCCCCCAGTAACACCTGAACCTTTCTCACTTCCTCTCTATAGCTCTGAAGGCCCTCCTCTTGTCGTTGAGGATGGCTTTGATGCCTTTAGTCACCCATGGCTTGTTATTTGGGTAATAATAGACAGTCTGAGATGGGACAATGGAGTCAGTGCAGGTTATGTAACCACTAAGGCCTCCTTGACCACCAACTAAATGGCCTGGCCTGCATTTGTATAGCACTTTTCTAGTCCCTAAGGACCCCAAAGCACTTCACACTACATTCAGTCATTCACCCATTCACACACACATTGGCGATGGCAAGCTACATTGTAGCCACAGCTGCCCTGGGGCACACTGACAGAGGCGAGGCTGCCGGACACTGGCACCACCAGGCCCTCTGACCACCACCAGTAGGCAAACATGGGGTTAGTATCTTGCCCAAGGATATTTGGCATGCAGCCAGGAGGCAGCCTGGGATCGAACCACCGACCTTCTGATTAGTGGCTGACCTGCTCTGCCACCTGAGCTACAGCCACCCACATACATAACTAATACTAATAGTGGTCAAAGGCTCCCAAAGTCCAACAGCACACAGTTCAATGTGAGGGCCACAAATTCACTCTTTGATTGTTATGTGAGCAGGGTTACACCACCGGTAGTTAACATGAATAGTTAAACCCTCTCCTTTCTCCTTTCTGCTTACCGCCCGTGACACTGTACCTGTTGGCCCGAACAGCGTGGAAGCCATCCACAGATGTGTTGTCATCTTAATAATATCCTGGTGCTTCTATGCATTGGTGAAGCACATCAAGCTACACTCCGAAAGTTCCCGTTGACTCCAGGCTAGCATTGTTAACTCATACGTCTTGTTTGCTAGCCACTGGATATTCCCGATTATAATACATGACAGATATGAATTATAGCTCCTCCTCCTTTAGGCCTCAGGTGTCTCGCCGTCCCCCTCCTTGTCCTCTTCTGTCCCCACTTCTGAATCCACAGTGTATGTCTGTGGGTCTGGTCAACAAGCCGGCTGGCATCAGGGCGATCAGCTGATCTATGGAGACAAAGCATGGAGTGTGTAGCTGCTGCACCGCAGTCCCATTCGGTAATGAAAGCAATAGTTTTGTGGAAACAAGGAGAACAAAAACTCTCTTATCCCACCTATTTGAAAGACAACTGTATAAACAAATAAACAATAATGCTCTAAATAATAAATAATTAGTAAAAGACAAAGAAAAAAGTTAGGAAAGGTTAAAGTATAGGAAAAAAAGAGCAAATGAAACAGGTTGCATGCTGGTTGTTGCAAGCGCACTGACATTGAAGGTCAAGTTACAATACTTAACTAGGGACTCCTGTCCCCCATGGTTGGGTATATTTTTGTGAAGTATGAAGACGATCCATAAAAAAATTGTTGGTAATGTAAAATTTTCACATTTGCAGTGACCTTGATGTTGACTAACACAAAGTTTGAAAGTTATATATTGAAAACTGTAAATGTCAATGCTAGTTAAAGCTAGCTCAAATTGATCATCCGTCTGATCATCCGTGTTTCCACCAAAGATTTGCCTTTGGTTTCCTCAATCTGTTTGTGACGCTTCATGTGGGTCGGTCTTGCAATTAATTTTGGAACCTTGCTCCAAACTGTGGAGGACCACAAGAGCCACGTGCATCCAAATATAGCATTCTGTGCTTAAATAATGAATTGTAGAATAAATTCTGCATTTGTAAATTCATTTTTGAATTCCAATTTAGTAAACTGATTTTTAAAATGCTTTTAAAAAACTTCATTTCCCTTTCCTGTTCGCCCTGGATTTTTTAGCTCATAGCTTCGCCTTGCTAAGCTAAGAAGCGTGTGTGCTCGTACAAAGGCCATTCAGCCTCAGGATTTACACTCGGCTCGACACAGTTATGTGAAGAATGAAGGGACCCTGCAGCAAAACGGAGAGCGCAACCTCTGACTGAGTGCCTGTTTACTCAGTCTGATCACCTGTTGAAGGTAACGTGCTAGCATGGCTAACGCTAGCATCAACGCATGTAGCCCCGTTATCTTAGCTTATGAAAATATTACCTCCCAGCTGTATGAGCTCGCTACGTGTTTTGTAAGCTGCTGTGCTCTTCACAAATAAAGCTGGAAGCAGCTCAGACTATTAGAACCAGCACTGAGGCCTGTTACATTTATACAGTGTTAGAGCAACGGCTGCAGCCTACAGCCTTTAAACTAGCGATTAAAATGCTGACAGTAAACTCGTCAGTCCAGATGTTACCACATTACTTTGTGATACTTAGAGATAAAACAACTCATCATCATCCCACGGTGTGGCTAATTTCAATAGCAGCAGGATTTTTAAAATGAAGGTGTTAATCCAACTCCTAATCCAACTGCTAATCCAACTGCTAATCCAAATGTTAATCCCTGAGCAAACAGGAAAGGGAAGTGGATTTTGACATGAGAAGTGGAATCACCATTTCATTTTATAAAACTTTTTGAAAATCACTTTATTAAAGTGGAATTCGAAAAAGGTTTTTTAAAATCACTTTATTAAATTGGAATTCAAAAATTAATTTACAAATGCAGAATTTATTCTACAATTCATTATTTAAGCACTGAATGCTTTATTTCGATGTGTGTGGCTCTTGTGGTCCTCCGTACCAAACAGTTGAGGTTTCCAGTTCAAATTAGCACCTCCAGATTCTGATTCTGATTGGTGTCTCCACTGATCATGAGTGAGGTCTATGAGGCACACATAAATAAATGACTGCAGCTACTGAAACAGAAAACAAAAGTAGAGTAAAAGTAGCGAGATCACTCATTGCACTTGCACACTGCTTCTGGTTGAACATTTATCAGAGGATTAAAAAAAAAAGACATAAGCATAACCGATTGCACTGAACTACTTGGATAGGACTATCTTTATCTTCTGGATTTGTGGGGTCTGGCTAACTAACTATAATCTATATGTCTTCTTCTCAGTGTGCTGAAAATCTGCTGACTAAAATCCTTTCTCCACTGAGCAATGGGGTAATTCTAGCTGTAACATCATAACTGTAACTGTCCTTCATCTAAGTGGAGACTTTCTGGACATTCTCCTTTATCATTTGATTAGCTTTTCTTAGTTGCTCATGAAGTCTCTTGAGCAACTACCCAGCTATTCAGAGCTCTTTGTGTATCTATGGACATTTCAACCAATAGACTATATTGGTCGATAGGAAACTCTATAGTCGAGTATAGTATTGTAATCTATAGATACACGGACAGTTATTATAGACCTGAAGTAGTTCTTTTATGTCTGAAATACAAGCAGCAGAAATGGACTTCCTCCAAAGGGTGGCTGTGCTCAGAGATAGGGTGAAGAGCTTTGCCATTTGGGAGGAGTTTGGTGTAGAGCCACTATATCTACATCAAAAGCAGCCAGTTAAAGTGGTTCAAACATGTGATGAGAATATCTCTGAGGGGCCTCCCAGGTGAGGTGTTTTGGGCATCTGTTTACAGGAGGAGGACCCAGGGTAGACCCATGATAGAGTGGAGAGATTACATCTCTTGCTTGGCTTGGGAATGGTTTGGTGTCCCCCCCAGAAGACCTGAAGGAGGTGACTAATGAGAGGTTGGTTTGGGTCTCTACCTCTACCTCCCATTCCATTTTAAATAACCTAGGAACCAAAGTAAGCCTGCATTCTGAAGTCCTCTAATGGAGTGATACGAAACTATAAGGTCATTAAGATAAGATGAAACCTTGTATGTGATGATAGTTGTATGATGATTGTATGTGATGAGGATTTTAAAGGAAATTCTAGATTTAACAGGGAGCCAATGTAAAGAAGCCAATTTTGGAGAAATATATTCTTCCTTTCTAGTCCCTGTAAGTATTCTTACTGCAACATTTTGCATTTACTGAAGGGTTTTCAGGTTGTTTTTTTATGAAATCCTTATAATATTGAATTACAGTTGTTCAGCCTAGAAGTAATAAACTAGGAGTAAAAATCTGTGTTATCTGGCATCATGGACAGATAGAGCTGGGTGTCATCTGCATAGCAGTGAAAATTTATGCTATGTCTTCTAATGATGCTGCCTAAGGGAAGCATGTATAATGTAAACAGAATTGGTCCTAGCACTGAACCCTGTGGAACTCCATAATTAACCTGAAGAGGACTCTCCATTTACATGCACAAACTGGAGTCTATTAGATAGATATGATACAAACCACTGCAGTGCAGTACCTGTAATACCTACAGCATGTTCTAATCGTTCTAATAGGATATTATGGTCGACAGTATCGAACGCTGCACTGAGGTCTAGCAGGACAAGCACAGAGATGAGTCCACTGTCAGAGGCCATAAGAAGATCATTTGTAACCTTCACTAAAGCTGTTTCTGTGCTGTGATGAGCTCTGAAACCTGACTGAAACTCTTCAAATAAACCATTCCTCTGCAGATGATCTGTTAGCTGTTTGACAACTACTCTTTCAAGGATGTTTGATATGAAAGGAAGGTTGGAGACCCAGCCAAGAGCGCTGGGTCTAAAGATGGCTCTTTAAGTAAAGGCCGAGTGGGGAAAAACAGTTAAACACATGAACAGGTTGGTGGTGTACCTGGGGCTTCTGTTTGGGACTATGCTTCCTCCTCACCATCATTTCTGACATCATCATCTAGTATTTTGAAACCAGATATGATGAGTGAACAGAAGACTTGTCTAAGAAACTGACAAATGCTGCCTATCAGTCACACAAAGCATACCATGCATTAGTGTTCTTACAGACATAAATTAGTACAATTGTTTACAATTGTACTCCGGCTTCCTCCCACCGTCCAAAGACATCCAGCTTGTGGGGATAGGTTAATTGGATAATCCAAATTGTCACTAGGTGTGAATGTGCGAATGAATGTGAGTATGAATGGTTGTCTGTCCCTGTGTGTTGGCCCTGCGACAGACTGGCGACCTGTCCAGGGTGTACCCCGCCTCTCGCCCTATGACAGCTGGGATAGGCTCCAGCGCCCCCCGCGACCCTGAAAAGGACAAGCGGAAGCGAATGGATGGATGGATGGATGTTTACAAAATTAGCATCAAGTTATAAAAGGTAACATCTGAAAATAGCCTATTATTAGCTAAGACTGCTGGGTCTAGAGATGCTTTTTAAATAGTGGTTTAGTTACCAGAGATGGGCAGCTTTAATCCGATTACTTTTTTCAAGTAACGAGTAAAGTAAGGGATTACTATTGCAAAAACGGGTAATTAGATTACCGTTACTTTCCCGTAGGAACGCTGCCCTACTGCGTTACTCAAACTGTGATTTTTTTGCGAGAATGTCTCATGACAGTGACGTAAGCGAGTGCAACGTTAGTGACAACAGCTGTGTGCACATCAACAATGGATCACATATCGAGTGCAGGAGAGAGTATGAGCGTGCAGCGTTTAAAGCGTGGAAGTACTGACCTTACTTTGAGTTTTATTCCATAAAAAGTGACAAAAACATTAGTGTCCGCTGTGCGTGGGAAGAAAACTTCTTTTTACAGCGAAAAAAACCCCTAAACTTCCAACAAGCACCGAGTAGCTACGACGTAATGGGAAACTCACAGAGAAACTCGCGGATTCTTCCACTGACCGCGGCACACCTGCACCAGGGTAAACCTCCGCCTACCCCACTCCTGCTTTACAGGTGAAAATAGAGCAACAGGACCGCTGAGTCTTTGACTTTATTTATTTTCTGCGGGGTTTTACTTGCATCTGAAAGACTGAGTGTAAACACAAAAAAAATATATATATATATATTTTATGTGCTGGAATGTGCAGAAAATAAGTTTAAATGTTAAACTAATTTCTTCCAGTCAGAGAATGTTGCATATAATTTAATTTTTGCTTGATGCATGAAGTTAAAAGATTAAAACTAATAAAACAAGTTTTAAAAAGAGACTTTTCCATTTGATTACATTTATATGATGGATTATGCAGAAAAAGTAGAATTAGGCTGAAAGATCTATCGCTTTATCACCTCTTCAGGTTGTAAATCGTGTTTTTAAAAGTAACTAAGTAATTAATTACTTTTGAAATTACGTACTCAGTAAAGTAACGGGATTACTTTTTTGGGGAAGTAATCAGTAATTAATTACTGATTACTTTTTTCAAGTAACTTGACCAACAGTGTTAGTTACTGCCACCTGTGGTACATAGCTGATCAACCTAAAGCCTGACCTGTTGCTGGCAGATGTTTTGCAATGTTTATTCAACATCTGTAACTCCCGTAAGTCCTGAATCATTTGATGAATTGAAAGAAGTTTGTCTTTTCAGTGATAATAGGGTCCTTATAGTAACTCCAGGTAGCAGCACCGTGAAGACTGCGATTGGCTGAGAGAAGAAAACAGACATTTTATTGGGCATTTGGATCATTTTTACAGTGTTTTTTTCATTGTTTTGTTTTGCTTACCACTGAAAAAGCACAGACCTAATGCTTCCAGGAACCACTGGAATTTTTCGATTGTGCCAATGGTCCACGAGTTATGGTAGTTTGACCTAAAACCATTGGTTTTAATGGGTTAATAGAGGTTGATTGACCGTATTTAAGATTGAAATATTACTCAATGGTAGGCTTTCCTTGAGCTAAATAAATATCAATGGTATTGGAAGTTAGAATAGAATTAGAATAGAATTCAACTTTATTGTCATTGCACATGTCACAGGTACAAGGTGTCAGCCGGTGATCAGCTGTGATCAGCTGATCACGGGGCCGGGGTTAAAAGAGAGACGCCACCCACCTGTTCGCCGCTCAGACATCATTCTCTTCGCGTCAGGAGCTCCGAAACTCTGCCGACGTCAGTCTCCGCCTGATTCAGCAACCGTGAGTGTTTTTCCCTTCAATCCTTTTTCTCTTCCCGGCTCCGCTCGCTCTCTGTCTGTAACGACAATTCCGAAGCCACGCTTCGTGCACTGATCGTTACTAGAATAACTGCGTGTCTGCTCCAAACCCACCGCTAGCCGTAGCCGCGCTTGGGTCTAGTCAGCACGCTACACAGGCACGCCGAGCTACTGTGCGTAGCTCGCCCCGCCGTGACAGGATGTCTGAGCCCGCTATAGACCCAGCGGAATTCGAACGGCTGAAAGCCGAAGTTCTATATCTTCACGGTGTGGTAGATCGGATGTGCACAAAAGTGGAGTCCCTCACCGAAACTGCCCTCCAACTTTCCACTTCCGTCACCTCGCTGCAACGTCAGCCAGCGCCGGTGAGCGCGGAACCCCGGATCGGACTACCAGACAAGTGGAACGGAGTTGATGGCCGGCCTGATGGGTTGCTTGCCACTTTAGACATGCTGTTCGAGTGTCAGCCCACTAAATACGCCACCGCCCGTGCAAAGGTTGCACTGCTAACCTCTCTCTTGTCTGGCCAGGCTCAGGAATGGGCCGCGGCTCTCTACTACAATAAATCGGCAGCTTGCAATGACTATGCCCTGTTTGTGGAGGAATTAAAGAAGACGTTTGTTCCCCCGAGCAGCGAAGTGGAAGTGGAGTCACAGCTGCTTCATCTACGCCAGGGCAGCCGACCCGTCTGTCACTTTGCCTCTCAATTCCGCACCCTGGCCGCTAAGCTACAGTGGGGAGACGCTTCTCTGCGCTCTATTTTTCTGGAGGGACTGGCTGACTACATCCGAGACGAGATGACTGGCCGTGAGGCCCCTAAAACCCTGGATGAGGCCGTGGACCTCGCGCTGAAGATTGACCAACGTGTGATGTCGCGGCCTCGCCATACCCCTCGGGCCTTCAAACCCTTCCAGCCTCAGAGGACCACATCTTCGCGACCTCCTCCCCCCTCTGATGGAGCCACGGCTAGCCCAAGCAGCACATCCAGCGAGGAGCCCATGCAGCTGGGTGGACTCCCCAAAGAGGAGAAAGAGAGACGCTGGCGTGAGGGCCTCTGCGCCTACTGTGGATCAGCTCGACACCGTCGTCCCCAGTGCCCGCTACGGCCGGGAAACGACGATGCCAGGTAGACTGCGGGGGTGTCCCGCCTGGCCCTTCCCACTCCTCTGACCCCTCTCGTTTTTGTTACCGGTAACTTTTCACCTGAAACACCAACGGCTCTCATCTGAAGCCCTCCTGGACACCGGAGCCGCTGAGAACTTCATCGATCAAAAACTGGCCTCTCGGCTTCGCATTCCGTTGACTTCCGTCGACCGATTCCTCCCGGTGACCTCAGTAGACGGGCGACCACTCCAACCCTACCCGATCCAGTTCCAGACCCAGCCAATCCGCATGTCTGTCGGGGATCATCAGGAGGAGATCCGGTTTTTAGTAGTCTCTGCCACTTCCTCTCCTCTCATCCTCGGATACCCCTGGTTCCGTCAACATGACCCCCACGTCTCCTGGTCTTCCTGCCAGATCCTGGACTGGGGTCCCCAGTGTTCACGCCGCTGCCTTCTCTTCCGGACTGGAAAGGACTCAAAGTCAGAAGAGGCGTCACCCCGGAGCCCATTGATCTGGATAAGATCCCTCCGGCTTACCATGACCTATCTGAGGTCTTCAGTAAGAGGCGAGCCTCTGCTCTCCCTCCTCATCGCTCCTATGACATGGCCATCGAGCTCCTCCCGGGAGCGGTCCCTCCTCGTGGTCGCCTGTTCTCGCTGTCACCCGCAGAGAACAAAGTCATGGAGGAGTACGTCGCTGAGGCTCTCCAACAGGGCTTCATTCGCCCTTCTACCTCCCCGGCAGCTGCGGGATTCTTCTTTGTCAAGAAGAAAGACGGCGGGCTTCGCCCCTGTATAGACTACTGGGGCTTGAATAAAATCACTGTTAAGAACCGCCATCCTCTTCCTCTGCTATCCACCGCACTCGATTCCCTCTCCCAGGCCTGCATCTTCACCAAACTAGACCTACGCAGCGCCTACAATTTGGTGCGGATTAGGGAAGGGGACGAATGGAAGACGGCCTTCATCACCCCTAACGGACACTGGGAGTATCTGGTGATGCCCTTCGGCCTCTGCAACAGCCCTGCTGTCTTCCAACATCTGATCAACGATGTCTTGCGGGACATGCTGGGCCGGTGGGTGTTTGCCTATCTGGATGACATCTTGATCTACTCCCGCACCGAAGTGGACCATATTCGCCATGTGCGGGCCGTGCTGAGCAGGCTGCTCGAGTACCAGCTGTTCTGCAAACTGGAGAAGTGTGCCTTCCATCAGCGGTCCACCACCTTCCTGGGCTTCACCATCTCCTCCAATGGCCTGACCATGGACCCGCAAAAGGTCCAAGCCGTGACCCAGTGGCCTGAGCCCTCCAGCCTTAAGCAGCTACAGAGCTTCCTGGGCTTTGCCAATTTCTATCGGCGCTTTATCCGCAATTTCAGCACCATTGTCGCCCCACTGACATCCCTCACCAAACCAGCTAACCTGCCCAAGCCCTTCTGCCTCCCCCCTGGTGCGAAACAGGCATTCCGAGACCTTATCCGCCGGTTTGCTACGGCTCCCGTCCTGCTCCACCCTGATCCTGCCGGAGATTTTGTGGTGGAGGTGGATGCCTCCGATGTTGGCGCTGGCGCCGTCCTCTCTCAACACGGCCCGGATGGGAAACTTCACCCGTGCTGCTATTTCTCGAGGAAATTCTATGACACGCAGCGACGGTACGGTGTCGGCGACCGGGAACTCCTGGCCATCAAGTGGGCCTTGGAAGAGTGGCGGCATTGGCTCCTGGGAGCGAAAGAACCGTTTCTGATCTGGGCTGATCATCAGAACCTGATCCATATTCGTTCTGCCAAGCAGCTCAACCCAAGGCAGGCCCGTTGGGCCTTATTCTTCGAGCCTTACAACTTCCACCTCGCCTACCGCCCTGGCTCCAAGAACACCAAGGCGGACGCTCTCTCCAGGCAGCTCGCCCAGGACAGCCTCACATCAGACCCTGGACCTATCCTACCGTCTCATTGTTTCGCTGCCCCCCTTCGATGGCCCTTGGAGGACTCTATCCGGGATGCCCTGACCGCCGAACCGCCTCCGCCTGACACCCCGGCTGGGAGGCTCTATGTACCATCCCGGTGCCGTCAGGAGGCGTTGCTCTGGGCTCACTCCTCCCCGCTCTCTGGTCACCCAGGGCCCGACAGGACCCTCCAGCTCCTCCGTCGTGCCTTCTGGTGGCCCTCCATGACTCGGGACGTCCATGACTTCGTTTCCGCCTGTGACACCTGTGCTCGGGCCAAGTCCTCCACCCAGCCGCCCGCTGGCGACCTTCGCCCTCTCCCTATGCCGAGACGTCCCTGGTCCCATGTCAGTCTTGACTTTGTTACCGGCCTCCCATCTGTGGACGGTCTTGACACCATCCTCACCTTTGTGGACCGGTTTTCTAAGGCGGTGCACCTGGTCGCCCTGGCCGGCCTCCCCTCCACCAAACGGACGGCCGAGCTCCTCCTGGACCATGTCGTCCGGCTTCACGGATTCCCCAAGGACATAGTCTCCGATCGGGGGCCCCAGTTCACCGCCAGGTTCTGGAAAGCCTTTTGCCGCCTGATTGGAGCGTCTCCCAGCTTCTCGTCTGGCTATCACCCTCAGACCAATGGGCAGGTTGAACGGACCAATCAACAGTTGGGGCGCTTCTTACGGTGCTTCGTCTCCGCCCAACCGTCGCTTTGGCCTCGTTACCTGGTGTGGGCTGAGTTGTCTCATAACCTTCACGTCTCTTCCGCCACCGGTCTCTCGCCCTTTGAGGTCTGTCATGGTTTTCATCCTCCTATCTTCAGCCATCAGGAAGCGGGGGTCGACGTGCCTGCTGCTGAACGGATGGTCCGCCGCTGTCGTCAGGCCTGGATCAAGGCGCGGGCTGCCATTACCCGGGCCAACGCTCTGTACACCCAGCAGCATCGTCGCCGCCACCGCCCGGGTCACCCCTTCCAGCCGGGGGACCGCGTCTGGCTCTCCACAAAGCACCTGCGGCTGCGCGGTGAGTCCAAAAAGCTCACTCCCCGGTTCATCGGCCCGTACGAAGTCACTGCCCGGCTCAACCCCGTGGCTTACCGTCTCCGGCTTCCGCCCGCCATGAAGGTCCATCCGGTTTTCCACGTCTCGCAGCTTAAGCGGCGCGTCACTTCCTCGCTGGCGCCCCCCTCCCGGGCCCCGCCCCCGCCCGGGATCGTCGATGGGGGTCCTGTCTACACTGTCCGACGGATCTTGGACTCCCGTCCCCGGGGCCGGGGGGTCAAGGTCAAGGTCAAGGTCAGATTTATTTATATAGCACATTTCCAACAGCCGATGCTGCACAAAGTGCTTAACAATAACAATAAAATTAAAAACTACAGTGTAATACAATAATAACAATAGAAACAATAAAATAGAAAAATTAAAACAATACTAACTAATTCAGATAAATCCAAAATGCTTGGGTCATAATGTGTTAAAAGCCAGAGCGTAAAAGTGTGTCTTTAGTAAAGATTTAAATTGCTCAAGAGTTTGAGCAGATCTAATATTAAAGGGGAGACTATTCCAAAGTCTGGGACCTGCCACAGAGAAGGATCTATCACCACGAGATTTGAGGTTAGTCCGTGGAATGGACAACAATAGTTTTGAACTAGATCTCGTGGGTTTTCCTGGAGCATAGGCAGAGAGGAGCTCTGACAAGTAGGGGGGGGCTCGGGCGTTGAGTGACTTAAAAACAAAAAGTAAGAGTTTAAATTGGATCCTGTAGGGGACAGGGAGCCAGTGTAAAAAGGCTAAAATTGGGGTTATATGCTCTCTCCGTTTGGTACCGGTTAGCAGGCGAGCAGCAGCATTTTGAACCATCTGAAGGCGATGGATGGTGGCATGATCTAGGCCATAATACAATGAATTGCAGTAGTCCAATCTGCAAGTAAGAAAAAGGTGGATGATACGCTCGAAGACGTCAGCCGGAAGGTATGGCTTTATCCTGGCTAGCTGTCTTAGCTGAAAAAAACAGGACTGAACTACTGCACTCACCTGCTTATTCAATTTAAAAGAACCATCAATGTAAACTCCGAGGTTTTTTACATGTGTTTTACAATACGAGGAGAGGGTACCCAACGTGCTGTTGATATGATTGAAATTGCCAAAAATGACAACCTCAGTTTTGTTTTCGTTTAGCTGTAAAAAATTTAATGATAACCACTGTTTAACGTCGTCAAGGCAGCGTAATAAGAGCTGCGGTTGATCTGATCCTGATTTTAAGGGTAGATAAATCTGTAGATCATCCGCAAAGCAATGAAATGAAATGCTGTACCGCGAGAAGATGGAGCCCAATGGCAGCAAATAGAATGCGAAGAGGGCGGGACCCAAAATAGAGCCTTGAGGAACGCCGTATTTAAGAGGAGCTAATTTGGAGTTGTGGGGGCCCATATTGACATAAAAGAACCTTTCTGTCAAGTAGGAGCGAAACCACTGAAGGGCAGATCCTTTTAGGCCAGCATGCGATTCTAGCCGTGATAACAGGATGTCGTGGTCAACCGTGTCAAAAGCTGCTGACAAGTCCAACAGTAAAAGGGCAGCAGGGCTGCCAGAATCCATAGTTAAGAGAATATCGTTAAAAATCCTTAAAAGTGCTGTCTCAGTGCTATGTAATGATTTAAAACCAGATTGAAATTTTTCTGAGATCATATTAGAATCGAGGTGTGCCTGCAACTGTAGATAGACCACTTTCTCCAAAACTTTAGATAGAAAAGGAAGCTTTGAGATGGGCCTGTAATTAGACAGAACAGTTGGGTCCAGGTTTTGTTTTTTAAGAAGAGGCTGAACTACAGCTTGTTTGAAGCATAGTGGGACGCAGCCTGTAGTAAGGGACGTATTAATCAATTTCAGAATAAAAGGGCCAACAATATTAAAAGTGTTTTTGAGCAGACTCGGGGGAAGAGAATCAGAGGGGCAGTGTGATGATCTTAGGCCACTAACTATCGCGGTCAGTCCAGTATTTGGTGGACTGGGCTGGCTACGGCCCTGATGAGCGCTCCTGGGTGCCGTCCCGCTTCATCTTGGATCCTTCCCTCATCTCGGATTTCCGTCGCCGCCGTCCTGGCCCGTCGGGTGCCGGTCCTCGGGGGGTGGGGGGGGGGGGGGGGGGGGGGGGTCCTGTCAGCCGGTTATCAGCTGTGATCAGCTGATCACGGGGCCGGGGTTAAAAGAGAGACGCCACCCACCTGTTCGCCGCTCAGACATCATTCACTTCGTGTCAGGAGCTCCGAAACTCTGCTGACGTCAGTCTCCGCCTGATTCAGCAACCGTGAGTGTTTTTCCCTTCAATCCTTTTTCTCTTCCCGGCTCCGCTCGCTCTCTGTCTGTAACGACAGTTCCGAAGCCATGCTTCGTGCACTGATCGTTACTAGAATAACTGCGTGTCTGCTCCAAACCCACCGCTAGCCGTAGCCGCGCTTGGGTCTAGTCAGCACGCTACACAGGCACGCCGAACTACTGTGCGTAGCTCGCTCCGCCGTGACACAAGGCAATGAAATGCAGTTCGAAATGCAAGTTACTGTACATAATGTTACATCTGCGAGATGGTTGTGAGTAAATCATACTAATTCAGTCAAACAGGTGCACTTGGGCTTTGTTGTTACTTTGCTGATGCTGGAGCCTGTTGGGTTATTAATTGTGAATTTATTTCCCACTTTGCTGTCTGCTCTTGTTGTTCCTCCTCCCTCTTCTCTGCTCTTTGAACACCAGAGAAACCTTGAATTGAATAAGTGGAAGAAAATGTATGAATGAATGGAGTCAGCTCCTCAGTCAGTCTGCTGTGTTGTGTGCTTAGACTTGCATGTAATTCTACAGTTTGTTGCTGGTGTGACTGAGTCTGATTGAGTCACTGCAGCTTGGTGCTCTATTTGAGCTTCATCATATTTTCTGGACAAACGGATTACTCCCAGTATGAGCAACGACAGCTCATACTGGTTAGACCAGCTCAGTGTTTTTAGTACTTGCCTTGTTATTGTATTGTTAGTAAATAGTGACTTACAGTAATACATAAATTCTGTACACCGTATAAGCCACAAAAACATCAGAGTAACACAAAGAGGTCCTGCATCGCCTCATCACAAACCCCAAACTGTATTCATGTTAACAGTGTTTAAGCCAAACTATTAAAATGATGTCTTTTCAGAAACAAACGAACAAAAGGCCGACATTATGACTCTGGGAAGATGTTTTTTACTTAGTGATACAACGTTATTATTATTCTTATATTGTTGTGTGTTTATCGTGTTTTATGAACCAGAGAAACAGTTTTGCTCGCTGTAATATTTAATGCATCTTAGTCTATGAGTCACTCATGTTTATGTACATCACCGTATTACACTTTATATTTACACTGTATAATCTGGTGTGAACATCTGTCTGTACAGCTCTATTGGATCCAGGTGGTGTACATAAGGAACAGACACTTAATCACACATTTCATTTTAATTAAAGAAACACAGCCAGACGTGGAAAGACTCGTTAAGCTAACGTTCATGTTTTGGGACCTGGAGGACAGCTTCCTGGTTCTGCTGGCTTCCTCTTGGTTTCTCTTGCTCAGAGGGGATTTTCTGATCATGTCTGGTTCTGGTTTTGTCTGGTACTCCAGAGTCTTTGTGAAAAAATATAAAGAGCGTTCAGTTGACTGTTATCATGGAGGGCTCCATATACACTCAACAAAAATATAAATGCAACACCTTTGTTACTGCTCCCATTCCCCATGGGATGGACGTAGAGACCTAAAATTCATTCCAGATACACAATATAACCATCCCTCCCAAACAGTGGTCACAAATCAGTCCAAATGTGTGGTAGTGGGCACATCTGCTATATTGAGATAATCCATCCCACCTCACAGGTGTGCCACATCAGGATGCTGATCTGACATCATGAGTAGTGCACAGGTGTACCTCAGACTGCCCACAACAAAAGGCCACCCTGGAATGTGCAGTTTTTTGCACTATTGGGGGTCTGGGGACCCAGAACCGGTCAGTATCTGGTGTGACCACCATTTGCCTCATGCAGTGCAACACATCGTCGCATGGAGTCTATCAGATTGTCAATTGTGGCCTGTGGAATGTTGGTCCACTCCACTTCAATGGCTGTGCGAGGTTGTTGGATATTCGTGGGAACTGGTACGCGCTGTCGTATACGCCGGTCAAGCACATCCCGAACATGCTCAATGGGTGACATGTCCGGTGAGTATGCTGGCCATGCAAGAACTGGGACATTCTCAGCTGCCATCTGCCCTGAACAATGTGAACCATGATTCATCCGTGAAGCGCACACCTCTCCAATGTGCCAGACGCCATCGAATGTGAGCATTTGCCCACACAAGTCTGTTACGGCGACGAGCTGGAGTCAGGTCAAGACCCCGATGAGGACGACGGGCATGCAGTTGAGCGTCCCTGAGACGGTTTCTGACAGTTTGTGCAGAAATTGTTTGGTTGTGCAAACCAATTGTTCCAGCAGCTGTCTGGGTGGCTGGTCTCAGACGATCTTGGAGGTGAACCTGCTGGATCTGGAGGTCCTGGGCTGGTGTGGTTACACGAGGTCTGCGGTTGTGAGGCCGGTTGGATGTGCTGCCATATTCTCTGAAACGCCTGTGGAGACGGCTTATGGTTGAGAAATGAACATTCAATGCACGGGCGACAGATCTGGTTGACATTCCTGCTGTCAGCATGCCAATTGCACGCTCCCTCATTGCTTGTGGCATCTGTGGCATTTTGCTGTGAGACAAAACTGCACATTCCAGGGTGGCCTTTTGTTGTGGGCAGTCTGAGGTACACCTGTGCACTACTCATGATGTCAGATCAGCATCCTGATGTGGCACACCTGTGAGGTGGGATGGATTATCTCAATATAGCAGATGTGCCCACTACCACACATTTGGACTGATTTGTGACCACTGTTTGGGAGGGATGGTTATATTGTGTATCTGGAATGAATTTTAGGTCTCTACGTCCATCCCATGGGGAATGGGAGCAGTAACAAAGGTGTTGCGTTTATATTTTTGTTGAGTGTAAAAAAATCTGACTTTTTTTAATATTGTCTACAGGTAAGAATGCTTGTTTTAAAATGTAGGTCAGCCGTAGTGACATTGGTCTTAGATTAGATAACTTATAGGTTTTATTAAATCCATCGAGAAAGAAAGAAAGTAAAGATCATTTTATTTATTTTGCTATTTTTCATTAAATTCTTGTGACTCATCCTTTCACAGCAGCGTTAGCAGAACTACCAACTTCGATTTTTTTGACACAGTAAGTTCATAATATTTGAGAAGTTACAAATATTCAGCCTAAGCTGTTTAGTTTTGGTTAAACCACTAACAGGTTCAATCACTGTGCATAATGATTTACATCAGAGCACATGGCTACAGTGGGTCGTGTAGTATTTTGAAAATCTCCAGTGTTTTAAAATAAGTTTGTCTTAGCTTCAAAGTGGATCTGGATACATTTAAAGCCGCTCCACCAGGTGCTCTCATTCTTCCTCCCACTGTTCCACACAGAAGTTTTCTCTTTTGAAAAATTTTAGCCAGTCTGGGCTCCCCGCAGCTTCAGTGTGTGTGAATCTGCACCAGAGCGCAGCAGGCTCCAGGATTCTGAGTCACATAACCAGACACGTTTACCTGGGCCTCACCTGGAGAGGCAGCGGTTTCCCACTGAGCCCAGCAGAGCAGGAGCACACATCAAAACTCAAGTTCATCACTGAGTATATAGTTAATGCCACTGCTTACATATGAGCCAGCAAGGTGTCTTATGCCCAAACTATTACACTAAGCCAGAACTGTGTGTGTTTGATGCTGAGTGTATGTAACAACATTGTGTGTTTACCTGTATGAAAAGTGTGTAACCAAAGGCTAGTTTTCAGCTTCTGACAGAAAACAGTCCCAAACGAATTTATGCATTTTAGAGTTTTGTTTGCCCTCTTTCAGTTTGTAGTAGAGATGGACCGATCCGATATTACGTATCAGTATCGGTCCGATACTGACCTAAATTACTGGATCGGATATCGGAGAAAAATTAAAAATGTAATCCGATCCATTAAATATCACGAAAGCACCTCACAAAACTTGCAACACGCCGTAACTCACCTCAGAACGTTAGCACGTCGGAGCAGTATGCATCACGTGATAGAGCGGCTGCGGCATGCGGGACCTGTCGGTGGTCTGGATAGCATGTGGAGCTTCGCTAGCAACCCGGCATTTCATCTCCGACAAAGTTATCCCGAGAGAAGTAAAGCAAGTGTGTAAGTCCATCTCTGAATGTAAAGCATTCCTGCGTTAAGCTTAACAAACGATATATGGAGCGACTGCCTCTTCTTGCTGCTACTTCAATCATGAAACTGCTTAACGATCAGCTGATCGGCTTTTCTGTCCCGACTCCGTCTCTCTTGTTTGTTTTTGGCCCACTTTGCACCAGAAAGAGGAAACCAGCGGCTGAACAACAGCAGCACGTTTAAGCTTGATCAGCTGTTGTTAGAATTTATTTAATATTACTTTCTACTCGAGGATCTTTTTCTACAGCTGACGCTGGTAACTGTGCAGGGGCGGATCTAGCAAAGTTTAGCCAGGGGGGCCGATAGGGCATGAACAGGGAAAAGGGGGCACAAAGACATACTTTTCTTTCTTATTCTCATTTAAAATGTCGAGCTTTTAATAAATAATTATCTGACACCCAAAGTTTTAATTTGATGTAAAATGAATAGAAGTCCATTACTGTATATAGTGACTATTAAGTCTAATATATATACCCTAGTAAGCTATAGTACTTTTTCCTTTGGGAAGGTACCATCTGTGCAGTCTGCAATTTTGTTGAAGAAAGATGTTGAATCTATTTAATATTTCTTGAAAAATAATTGATTTCTGTGCATTTTTTTTCACACTGCATCAAATTAAGGTTGATTACGTCGTTTAAGCATCATGAGGTGGAGCGTGAGGGGTGGTTCCCTATATTTTATTTATTTATTTTTGTTGTTGCTGGGAGTTGGAACCCTATTAGTTAGGTTGCTTAATATTTACGCTAAGTACTCTTTAAAATACCAGAATAGGGAGGATGTTGCAGGTTTAAGTTTATTAGATTGATCAGTATTGCTGAACTATGAAATTTTTTATATATATATACAGGTATAACAGAATAGCTTTAGTGTAGTTGTTGTTTTAAACTTGAGTATGAACTTATACAAAATGCAGCAAGATATTAAAAAACAGTTTTGTTGATTAAAAAACACTATATCGGATTCATATCGGTATCGGCAGATATCCAAATTTATGATATCGGTATCGGACATAAAAAAGTGGTAAGTAGTAGCCAGTGGCAATGCTGGGACACGTCAGAGAAACCATGTTTGAACTGCGACAGGCTGGTTCTTGGTATGTCTTCTTGGCAGTGTGCAGAACTTAATGTCTGCATTGTTTCATACGTACGATGTATTTCTGGGAGGTTTTTTAGCTAAAAATACAAAAGCAGTAGAGTGAGGAGGATAGAAGTGCGCAAACTGATTTACTAACATCTGTGACACACGATTTACCTCCATGCTGAAAAAATGCACGTCACTGGTGCACTGCTGTGTTTTTTCTTTGCACACTGGTTGTTACTGTGAAACCTTTGAGCAGCAGTCTTGCTAACATAGCACAGAGTTATGTCCTCCATATTAACTCAGTTTCTAAAGGTTGAACATGATGATTCATATTTTGAACTGTGGCACCAGCTGGAATAATCATGGGCTTTCTTTACAATTACACCATTGCAGAGAAAGTTAGACACAGTTTGCTCATCTTACAGTGAAAAACGTCGTCTCCCTGCTGCAGAAGGTGGAGGCCACGGTGAAGGACTCTTTTCTTGGCCGAGAAGGTGGAAGCTAAGACAAAGCAGCATTTAATGACCCGTGATTTCAGGGACGCATTGTCTCTGCAGCCACTGTTCCACAACACAAACGCACTATTCTGCTGTTAGTAATGCACAAAATGTGTCCTGTTGTCTGATAAATGGTTCCAACATGATCAGGTGATTGAAATCATGTAAACCGAGACATATTTTATGTTTTCGATGATCTTTGTCAAAGATAATAAGCGTGCAGGTTTTTGCCATGAATCACTAGCTGTCAGCTGCTGCTATCTGATTGTGTGCTGTTGCAAAAACAGTATCATGTTGTTCGCAGCTGCAATGTGGCCAGATTTGGCCACTATGTTTGAAAAGCATGATGATAAAGCGGGGTGATGTATCACAGCTGGTTCCTGTGTGTCAAGTGACAAAGATAACAGCAGCCACATCCTCTCAGAAGACAATGTCCTCACGCTCACTGATAACAAAGGAATGCTGTCTTTAGCTTCCCCATTATAGCAACCTGATCTGAGCATCTGCGGCTCAGGGAGCTGTGCTGGCTCCTCGCACAACTTTTAAAGCATCTCGCCTCGAGATAACAGCGAGTGCACAGGGACACCGAATAATTGCATGAATTCTGCAAATGCTCCATTAGGCTGCCAGATAACATGCTTCACACCCTCAAATAGTAAACAATCTTCAGTGGCTGGCCATCAGCAGCCTGAAAACGGATGATAAAGGACATAAAATAAGCATTCTTATTAAATCTTTACTGAGCTCCACTGTGGATTTGGAAAAGGCTTTTCCAACTGAGAGTGACTTCATGGCTGGGAAATGCTGCTTTAAAGAGAAGCAGTGGGAGGCCTCATCACAAATCCCAGATGGAAAAAAAAATCAGCAGTAGTGTTACTAATGCGTCCGCATTCTGGCAGCTGATAGAGCTGATGGATGCATCGTTATCAAGCTGGATTCAGAAAAAGAAAAAGCATGCAAGCGAATTATTAACAGCTCATTTACTGAACAGAAATATCACATTGTCCATGGTGTGTCTTATGTGGGATGGAGGTTTGGTATCATATCACACTGGAGAGAGCTTTTTCCTGGTGTGCAAAGAGCACTGTTGTGTCAATTTAAAGTTCCTGCACATGTATGCTAATGTTGTCTTTCTATGAATTTGGAAGACAGCAGTAAGCCTGGAAATCGGTGATGGATTCATCACAGAGTAGATGAGGCAGAACTTCACACCAGGAGACCAGAAATTCATCCTGAGAAGTAATTCCCAGTCTGTGTGTGTGGCTTTCTGCCATTATTGGAACAGGTTTTGCCAGGAAACCATGTGCAATTTCTCCATCTGTCTGTCTTCAGCTCCATAAAGCCTTACTTACTGTCTTTCACAGGCGCTGGGACTATATTTAGTCACAATTATCAGAAAAAAAGCTACATGAGACATCATGAGAAGAAAAGTCTTTAGACACAAATGAGAAAAAATGTACACACACACACACACACACACACACACACACACACACACACACACACACACACACACACACACACACAAACATTATCACTCAGCTTAACTCATCTACCTCAAAACATTGAGACTGGACTGACTAATCAACACAAGCGCAAGCACACTGACCTACACCACCAAACCATCGTACACACCAACCTGTAAATGCTCTTTTGCACAATATTATTACTGGACTTTCTGCACTAACTTCTGCACTTCCTAATTTTTGCTGCTACACTAAGGAATGTTTACTGTTCCTCCACTACCTCAACTCATCATCACAAAACCTTATTATTATGTTACGTTGTGTTTTTCTATCATTCTGTCACTTTGCTGCTCTCGTTTTCACATTTGCACGTGCACTTTGTTGTCTGCTGTCTGATAACAAAAAAAAAAGTCTTCCTTAGATAGTTAGATAGTTTTTTTTTAATTTATGTTGTAATTTATGTTAGGTCAGTCTGTCTTGTCTCTGCTAGCCAGCTAACTAGGCCTCTTAGTTTGCTAGTTTAGTGTTTTCTGTTAATTTATGTTGTAAATTTATGTTGCATGTAGCACCTTGGTTCCTGGAGGAACGTTGTTTCGCCTCACTGTGTACTGTTAAACTGTATATGTTTGAAGTGACAATAAAGCCAACTTGACTTGACTTGACAAACTCTTTAACTGTGTTGCTGGAGTTCAGAGATCTCTGCTGTTAACCTCGTTTGTGATGTAAGAGAGTCATGGAAAGAAAAAACTCAAGGATAATAACATCAGAAGACCATGAAGGACATGATGAGTCAAACTGCACTAAACTCCAGGATAAAAAAAAGCGATCAGGCAGTTGAAGAAAGAAAAGGCTGTCAGCTTCCGTTTCATCTGCCATATTTACCACATAATCCACTGAGGCCACTCTGAGAGGTTATTAGTAGTGTCGTAGTAATGTAATCATGTACTTTCTCTGGTAGAGTGAAAGTTGCAATTACTAATCCAATTTAGTGGCAAAGGAGTCATGAGTGTTAATCTGGATGTGGCAGCTGTTTACTCTCATTCCCCGTGAAAGAGATGCATCAAAAACAGCACGCACCCCCAGTAATACCTGATGGTACTAACCTTGTAGATAAGGCCAGCAGCTGAGATGATTTTTCTTTTGTTGTCATTACTGAAAAATAATATTTGAAGCACTTGACAGCAACCTGTTTCTCAAGATAATCCTCAAACCACAAACAGCCACTGGCTTAAAATAAAACAGAGTCAGAGTTGTGGTCAGAAGTTTCCACACACACACCATGAACTGTGGTAACTGTGGGCTTTGAAGGGTTTCTTTGAACTGTTCTTGTTGTACATGTTTACTACATGAAAACTAGAATGAATCATAAGATGATCATGGGTGTTTTCCATTATTCGGAATATCAGCAGATCCATTTAGTGCTTTTAAGCATAAGAATAACTTTATTTATCCCGAGGGAAATTCTTTTGTCATGTACATGCTCAAAGCAGCAGGAGAGTCAGAGGAACAGATGAATAAGATATACAATATATACAATAAGAATAGTACAGAAATATACAGTAGGATAGTGCAAGGCATAGTATCAAATAACTCTAACGAAGTAATATACATAACTATATCCTGGTGAATAAATAACTGAACCATCAGTGCAGGCGATTCTAGAAAGTGACATAGTATTGTGCAATATAATAAAGGGAGTAGCAGCGTATGATGGGGGGATGAAACAAATATTCAATGAGGTACTGTTGGGTAATATTGCACGGTCTGAGAGGGAACAGTGTGACATTGGTGATAGTCTCAGGAAAATCACCTACAGAGTGAGGAAGAGTGATACCGGCACAGAGGATTTCCTGTGGCGGTCAGTTCTGCGTTTCGGGGCAATGAGTCTTCTGCTGCGTTTGCTCCGATGGTCCACCATGGGGGCGTGCATGGGGTGGGAGGGGTTGTCCATGATACAAAGAGGTGTTTTTAGCATTCTCCTCTCAGACACCTCCTCTAGGTTCTCCAGTCTGACACCCAGGACAGAACCAGCCTGTTTAATCAGTTTGTTCAGCCTGTTGGCATCGGCTGTCTTCACCCCACTGCCCCAGCACACTGCTGCAGAGAACACGACGCTCTCCACCACCGAGTGATAGAACATGGTCAGCATTTTCCCACCAACATTGAAGGACCTGAGTCGCCTCAGTAGGAAAAGCCGACTCTGCTCTTTTTTGAAGGCAGCATTGGTGTTCTTGGTCCAGTCCAGTTCACAGTCCAAGTGTACCCCCAGGTACCAGCAGTCCTCGACGATCTCCACATCAGCTCCTGTGATGGTGACAGGGTTATACTGACAAAGACAAACTACCAATGGTGGTCCGATCACCAGTGTTGGGTAAGTAACTTTAAAAAAGTAATTAATTACTAATTACTTAGTCAATATCTGTGTCTGAAAAGTAACTTAATTACTAAATAAGTGATTTAACTAAATGCTTCTTAAAATCCCTCTAAACCTTGAGTGGACAAACAATAGAAATTAAACTCTTTAAATAATAAATACATTTTTAAAGACGGAGACTACAGTACGCAGCGGTAGCATCTCTTCCACAGTGTAGCCTGCAATCATTTTTAAGCTCACCTGCAGACGCTTTCTGTGCTGCTGAAGTAAAATCACGTTTTGCTGCTTAGCAGGAGTTGCCGCGGTGTTATCCATGGATGATGAACAAGAATCACTCAGAAGTGTTCGTCTATGCTCTGTGTCAGGCGCTTCAGTAGATTACTCGTGCTATTAACAGCAGCCGATAGTTTTTACATATTACTGTAATGTTCTTGTCTGCTTGTTTCAGAAAAGTGAAGAGACGGGAGTATGTCCACGTCATAAAACAGCCACTCGCTTCAGCGAGTCCGACAGCTTCCGCTGTAGAATACGACTGTGCAGCAAACTGCCGCAAAATGACGTACAGCTGCACTACAACGATGTTAAAGCAGCAGAGTTTACTTCTACGTTTAGAAGACAAATTATTGAAATTAAATAATGATATTCAGCGAGTTTAATTATTTTACAATGTAACGCAAGCACATTGTAAGTAACTGTAATTAAAATACCTAAAAATGAACAGTAATCTGTTACTCTACTTTTTCAGTGGAAAAGTAATTTAATTACAGTAACGCGTTACTCAGTAACGCATTACACCCAACAGGGCCAATCACAGTAAGGTATCTGCTGCCATCGACTGTGATCAAACACCTGTTTTTATGAACTGGCAGGTTTTACTGTTGCACACCAAGGGTGAGGCTAAGTTCATGCAACATCCATGCAGCTGTGGGCGTGGACATTCATTCCTTTCCTTTTCAGTCATTTTTATCTTCATTTCTATATTTTACAATTAAAGAGACCCTTCTGACTTTGGATGCTGTTGTGAAGGTGTCTGTTGTTTCCTTCTTAATGAAACCCTGCTCAAAATCATATTTAGTAGAATTAAGTAATAATTAAGTTAGGGTAGATCAGCATTTATGAATTACATAAAAGACAACAATCAACATGTGTGTTGTAACATACAGGATGGGGTGGTTGCCATGTTTTACTATAAATTAAACATTTCTATTCTTATTAATTAAAGAAGCATTCTCAGTTGAAATGACAGCAAGTGTCAATGGACTTGTTGAGGTTTAAATTTATCAACTTAAATGTTTATATGCTGATTATATTGCTTCATATGAGAAAGGCCTAACTCTGAGTACACTCTGTGCCAACAAGTGCAGACAGGAAACTGCATGCTTTTGCAGAGCGTGCTTTTGCAGCCAGAATGAAGTGAAAGTGAAACCAACTAGGCTGTTTGATCAAAACTTAAAGTGTGGTAGTATATAAATAACTAGGCTTCCGTTTGTGCTTCAGACCTGGGGCTGTGTGTTTTGTGCTGAGGTCTCCATATTCCGGGAATATGTAAATTAAAGATCATTTTTAAAGTAAAAAGACCACCTTTGAGTCGTGTTTTCTTGGCCCTGAACAAATCAAAAAGAACGGTTTTTAACACTTGGTGCCAGTGACCCGAGATTCTTGTGCGTCTGAGGGGACTAATTTGGACCTTAAGGTACGATCTGATATGAGGTGGACAACAGACCGGTCTAAAAGAGTGTAAGTAAGCGCAAGCCTGTTGAAAATTGTGCACATTGGATGAATTCTAAATTAGTTGTCCACTGAATTGATGATTGTTACCATTAAATTGGCTCAGTAGTGGAAATTAAACTAAATTATAAAATCTGTTAAGTAGATTTCAGGTGACATGTCCATGACAATTTTGGGTAATCTGGGATAAATACAGGTAAAGTTTGGGGTTATTTGATGAAAGCTCATTGTTGTTAATACTGGGGTAGATTTTTAATTGTTGTGACGTATGTTTGAAGTTGGTGTGTTATGTGTGTGTGTATTACGTCAGCCAAGAAAAGAGATATTGGGTTAGGATATTTGGTTAACCCTTTAAAGCCGAGTGGGCACGCCCTGTTTTGCGTAACTATTTTTAAATCCCGGTAGCTCTGCAACCACGTAAGCTAGCGCAATAATTTGTTTTGCATATGAAACCGGAGGAGTTGTACTTACATCTTGTGCCATCAGCTTGTCCTAGGGCACGGTTTCCTTTCACATATAGCTTTGCAAAAACTGCATAAAAAGCACTTGCAGCAACAACAACATAATATTCCAGAAACACGCTTTGCCGATCCGATCAGCTGTCTGTAACACTTCCTACGTCCATCAGCACGAACTATCGCATGTCCGCCATGTCCTGCCTGAAACTGGAAGTGATGTCATTTTGCGGAAATGTAGTTTTTTTTTTTACCATCAGGGCCTTATGAGCCTATACTGGTGTTTTTAAAAGTTATGTTTGACTTTATGACTTTCTGTGTTGTTTCTGGGATGCTTACAAGTCAAATTGCACTGCTGGAAATAGTTTATTTTGATGCAAATGCTGTTTTTTTTTTTTGCAAATTTGCAGTATAGTATTCATTTTCGTTTTTCCTGCAGTATATAAAAAATGGTGTATTTCAAAAATAAAACTGTGATTTCCTGTGGTGGGAAACAATTTTGTGCAACTTTTTTGTATTTACAGTTTTGAGGGATAAGCCTCTTAAATTTCTCTAACTAGAAATATATGTTAAAAAAAAAACAAAAACGATTTTAAATTTTTTTGTAGTTTATTGCACTTTTTTGCAATTTATGTAATTACTATGCACCTAATGCAGATATGTTATTAAAATTTGGGCTATAATGGTTGTATTGATGTATATCATCTTGAAATGCTCCCAAAAATGGCTCCACAGCATGTAAAAATATAATATAAGCTCTGGTGGACTTGGTTCTATGGTAGGTCTTAAAGGGTTAAGGGATATATTCCTGTATTGATAAGTGGTAGAGTTGGACTCGGGCACCAGATAATTCAGCAGTTGAATCCCCACAGTGGTGCTTTTAAATGTATTTAAATAAATTTTATGACAGAAGTTGGACTTCTAGGGGTGCAAAATGTTCTGAGTGTGATGGCTCCGTCTTGCGGCGGATGCGCTGCAATTTCCTGTGACGACAGGCTCATCCGGGTGATACCCACAACAGATAGGGACAGTCGTTAATAATCAGTGGTCAAGCACCACTTTTCTTGCACCGTTTGACTGACAAGGTTGGACCCGGATGGTCCCGTTTGAACGTGATTGTCAGGTAAACCTTAAGTAATGCTTAATGGCGCAGACGGGATTCAAAAGCGCCCACGAGTGGGGTTTCCGGTCAACTCACGGGGACCACTTTTAAATTAACATAGGGCCTAGAAATTTGATTTTTTTTTTTTTTAAATTTGATCGGCAAGGTTGGACCTGGGCTTAGAGGCTTTGAAATTAATCAAGGAAAACGTTAGGTGTACCGGTACTGAGGTTTGGAAACTGTGATATGGAAATGGTGAATAATATCGGTTTTGAAGAGGTAATATGGTAATGGAAATAATTTATCTTGGCAGTTACTGGCAGTCTTTTGTGATATATAAATGTGTGAATGTATAAATGAAGTGTGAAATTGTTATTTGGATGAATGATTAAAGGTGCACATTGTGTTGAGAAAAAAAGGGCATGGTGCGTGTATGAGAGACGATTTATTTTATTTTATTTTTTTAAGGAAGTTTAGGGAGGAGTGTAAAATGTTGATGAAAGTATTGCGTGAATGATGCTACAAAACTGAGCTGAAAGAATGGTGATATGTGTGGAAAATTGTTAATTGTCCTGATGTCTGAAGACTGATGTGAATGCTTTCAAAACCAAAGAACTTAGTATATTTAAAAGTGTGTGTGCATGAAATAAGCATTCATGTTCTACTTTATTTACAACATGAAGGCAAAACAACATTTCAAACACAAGATCAGCATCAGTGAAGGTCCCAGTTTGCTCAAAGGTCCCAGTTTGTCCAAATATCCCAGTTCGATCAAAGGTTGGAGTTTGTCCAAATGTCCTAGTTTGTCCAAATGTCCCAGTTCAATCAAAGGTCGCAGTTTGTCCAGAGGTCGCAGTTTGTCCAAAGGTCCCAGTTTGCTCAAAGTTCCCAGTTTGTCCAAATGTCCCAGTTTGATCAAATGTTGCAGTTTTTCCAGAGATCGCAGTTTGTCCAAAGGTCTCAGTTTGTTCAAAGGTCCCAGTTTGTCCAAATGTCACAGTTTGTCCAAATGTCCCAGTTCGATCAAAGGTCGCAGTTTGTCCAGAAGTCCCATGTTGTCCAAAGGTCCCAGTTTGATCAAAGGTCCCAGTTTGTCCAGAGGTCCCAGTTCGTCCAAAGGTCCCAGTTTGCTCAAAGGTCCCAGTTCGTCCAAAGGTCCTAGTTTGTTTAAAGGTCCCAGTTCATTCAAAGATCCCAGTTTGTCCAAAGGTCGCAGTTTGTCCAGAGGTCCCAGTTCGTCCAAAGGTCTCAGTTTGTTTAAAGGTCCCAGTTTGTCCAAAGGTCCTAGTTTGTTTAAAGGTCCCAGTTCATTCAAAGATCCCAGTTTGTCCAAAGGCCCCAGTTTGTCCAAAGGTCGCAGTTTGTCCAGAGGTCCCAGTTCGTCCAAAGGTCTCAGTTTGTTTAAAGGTCCCAGTTTGTCCAAAGGTCCCAGTTTGTCCAGAGGTCCCAGTTCGTCCAAAGGTCCCAGGTTCTCCACAGAGCCTCTCTTTGTCCACTGCTTTGCATGAAAGGCTCTCTCCACAGGGGCAGGTTTTCCTCAGAGGCCAGCAGGTGGATGAGGGAAAGGGGAGGCAGGAGGAGCAGCCGGTCCGAGTATCAGGTGAACTGAACTTCAGGTAAGAAGTTATGACCTGCAGTCTATCTGGGTCAGATATAAACCAAGTTTAGGTGGAGTTTATTTTCGTTGGGCTAACTTTTTACAGTCAGTTACAATAACTCGTACTGCGTACTAGCTAGCATGACGGAGTTTCTATGCAGCTAGGTGGGTCCTATGATGTTACTGATATTGAACTTTATTTTATTCATAAGGTTAGTTAGTAGAGTTGCCAACCGTCCCGTAAAAACTGAATTCAGAGAAAATATTCATATTGAGGTGAGAAGGAACACAGTTTGTCCCGGACTTAATGGAAAAAGACACAAAACTGGATTTATTCTGCATCTTTATGCTGCACAGCTGCCTCTTCTCCTCTCATTCTCTCTTTATGGCTTTTCCTGTAATACCTGGTGGGCCAGTCTCTGGTCAAAATGCCCGGGCCGATTTTTGTTCCAGTCCAGGCCTGGCAGAAACCAATGGTGGGAGCACAGGACGAGTCCCCCCCCCCCCCCCCCCCCCTGCACTGAAGCAAACACAAACACACACACACAGGGGAGAGAGGGTGCTTAAGGCGGCGTGAGAAAGAAAGAGTGTGGTAAACCAGCATGGAGAAAACTGAGGGACCATCACAGCAAGTTTGATGCAGGCCAAGAGTAATATTAATATTTTTGTTAGAAAGACTTGGTTCTGTATACAGGGAGTGCAGAATTATTAGGCAAATTTTGAGTATTTTGTCCACATCATCCTCTTCATGCATGTTGTCTTACTCCAAGCTGTATAGGCTCGAAAGCCTACTACCAATTAAGCATATTAGGTGATGTGCATCTCTGTAATGAGAAGGGGTGTGGTCTAATGACATCAACACCCTATATCAGGTGTGCATAATTATTAGGCAACGTCCTTTCCTTTGGCAAAATGGGTCAAAAGAAGGACTTGACAGGCTCAGAAAAGTCAGAAATAGTGAGATATCTTGCAGAGGGATGCAGCAGTCTCAAAATTGCAAAGCTTCTGAAGCGTGATCATCGAACAATCGAGCGTTTCATTCAAAATAGTCAACAGGGTCGCAAGAAGCGTGTGGAAAAACCAAGGCGCAAAATAACTGCCCATGAACTGAGAAAAGTCAAGCGTGCAGCTGCCAAGATGCCACTTGCCACCAGTTTGGCCATATTTCAGAGCTGCAACATCACTGGAGTGCCCAAAAGCACAAGGTGTGCAATACTCAGAGACATGGCCAAGGTAAGAAAGGCTGAAAGACGACCACCACTGAACAAGACACACAAGCTGAAACGTCAAGACTGGGCCAAGAAATATCTCAAGACTGGTTTTTCTAAGGTTTTATGGACTGATGAAATGAGAGTGAGTCTTGATGGGCCAGATGGATGGGCCCGTGGCTGGATTGGTAAAGGGCAGAGAGCTCCAGTCCCACTCAGACGCCAGCAAGGTGGAGGTGGAGTACTGGTTTGGGCTGGTATCATCAAAGATGAGCTTGTGGGGCCTTTTCGGGTTGAGGATGGAGTCAAGCTCAACTCCCAGTCCTACTGCCAGTTTCTGGAAGACACCTTCAAGCAGTGGTACAGGAAGAAGTCTGCATCCTTCAAGAAAAACATGATTTTCATGCAGGACAATGCTCCATCACACGCGTCCAAGTACTCCACAGCGTGGCTGGCAAGAAAGGGTATAAAAGAAGAAAAACTAATGACATGGCCTCCTTGTTCACCTGATCTGAACCCCATTGAGAACCTGTGGTCCATCATCAAATGTGAGATTTACAAGGAGGGAAAACAGTACACCTCTCTGAACAGTGTCTGGGAGGCTGTGGTTGCTGCTGCACGCAATGTTGATGGTGAACAGATCAAAACACTGACAGAATCCATGGATGGCAGGCTTTTGAGTGTCCTTGCAAAGAAAGGTGGCTATATTGGTCGCTGATTTGTTTTTGTTTTGTTTTTGAATGTCAGAAATGTATATTTGTGAATGTGGAGATGTTATATTGGTTTCACTGGTAAAAATAAATAATTGAAATGGGTATATATTTGTTTTTTGTCAAGTTGCCTAATAATTATGCACAGTAATAGTCACCTGCACACAGATATCCCCCTAAAATAGCTCAAACTAAAAACAAACTAAAAACTACTTCCAAAAACATTCAGCTTTGATATTAATGAGTTTTTTGGGTTCATTGAGAACATGGTTGTTGTTCAATAATAAAATTATTCCTCAAAAATACAACTTGCCTAATAATTCTGCACTCCCTGTAGGCATGAAAACCTACTTTGTTATTTTTAAACCAGTAAAATCTAACTGGTTGGGTTAAACACACAGAGACTGTTCCTCTGTTCCTGTGTTTGCCTTGGGCTAACACAGTCAGACTGGATTGATTTGACAGTTCTGTCTGATATCAAGCTTTTTGTCTGTCTGGTCTTTGGGGGACTAACCTGTCAGGTACTCACATTAATGATCATTCATTTCGGATATTAAAACTGGAGTTTATTAGCTCTCAGTGAGGTTTCTGCTGATTTTCTCAACTCTCTTAAAATCCAAACATTGAAATGTGAAACACATTCTAAGATCAGTCTGTTATTTCCTCAGTGCATCACAGTCAGAACTTACTGTGAGAATACAGTGTGTGGAGTGTGATGTGCACCTGTAACTAAGGCCCCTGTTTTGTTTACCTGAGGTTATTTATAATTTATCTCTCCTTTCCTCCTCCTTGTTCCCTACAGCCTTGTTTCCTTCTGCTGTACCTATGTTTAAGTACTCGTAGACAGTGAGTATTTCATTAGTACCTGATTTGTGCTGTCAAAAATAGCCCCATTGGAAACATGAAAAATATTGATACTCCAAAGGAGCAATTTATTAATTAAGTTATAATCTCAACTCAGTAAATGTAAATGAAAGGGTTAGACGGACCTCACCTGCACATGTATCTCGACAGGGACCTTCTTTAGGTGGTTAATGGGTGCCTGTGTACATTTTTAGATAAACTGCACAAACTGTTGTGGGACTACACCAGTAAATGCTGCTGGTGCAGACTTGTAAACTGGCAGCAGCTGCCCCCGGCACAACAGAATGTATGAGATGAGAAATGAGGCGTGAGGTTTTGGGATCATGCTTTAATTTGCATCTGCAGGGCTTGCATTAAGTAAGGAACCAACTCCGAGAGTTGTGCATCCCACACCTCTAATAAATAATAAATGACAGAGGTCACTGTGAAGTCAAACAGCTTACAGCAGGCCTGTCCATACCACTGAATAACTAACATTTGCTTGTTTATTTTGGATGTCGTGAGATTTAACTTTTTACCTGAGGATTCCTGCAGTTTCTGTTGCCTGGCAACGGCAATGAGTCTGTTGCTCCTGGTGCATTTTGTTGGTTTTGTTTTTGATTGGTGTAACATGATAATAAAACAGGACAAAACAGTGCACGGACAGAAAATGGACATCACAAAGCTGACAGGGGACTGCATGTGACGCTGTAATATTAAATCATCACAAATATCACAGGACAAAGCGATGCTGTTATGTTTGCATTCAAACCACCCACCCACGCTCCAACTCACTCAGTGTTTTATTGTATGAAATTTAAGCGCAATACTTAACATCATGTCACAGCAGCAGCTCCACCTGCCCTCCTGTTTACTCTGATGGAGCTTTGGTCGCAGGGCAGCCTTCCTGCTCAGGTGCTTTGTTTTTGCCATTCTAGCTTGTCGTTGTGGTTAAGTTCAGCTCGAGTTTCATAATCTTGACATTTTTAGTTCCCGTTGTTTCTCATCCGTTTCTCATCGTCTGCTTCACTTTGTGGGGAAGTCTGTAAAAAAGAAGAGCTGGGTGCAGAAGCTTGAGCTCGTTTTGGTTACTCATTAATCTACACATGAGTCAAAAATATGTATACAGCTCCACTAATATTTGGTTAAATGTCTGTGATCAGAAGCTTTTGGTAGACACAACTGTGTTGGGATTCTCGAGCACTTCTTTAAATGATCTGATTTTTAAACATAGTCCACACATTTTGATTAAGGCTGAGCTCTGACATCATCTCTTTGTACACAGGTGTGAAGTTATAGTGATGTGTGATGAGATCAAACCTGAAAACCTGAGAGTATTAAAGCGAATCACAATGGTGCTGTGCAGCTGAATGTGAGTGCGGCTGTGATCGCTGCTCACTAACAGCCAATTTATTCAAAAAGCACAATTAACAAGGATTGCCAATAGTTTTAAGTGCAGTGCCAAAGCTTTGGTCTTCTCTCCTACAGCAGTGTTTACTGACCTTAGTAATCATCCAACCACATATTTCTTTAGAGTGAAACACACACACACACACAGACACACAGACACACACACAGACACACACACACACACACACACACACAGACACACACACACAGACACACACACACACACACAGACACACACACACACACACAGACACACACACACAGACACACACACACACACACAGACACACACACACACACACACACACACAGACACACACACACAGACACACACACACACACACAGACACACACACACACACACAGACACACACACAGACACACACACACACACAGACACACAGACACACACACACACACACACACACACACACACACACACACACACACACACACAGAGACACACACACACACACACACACACAGACACAGACACACACACACTCACACACACACACACATTATTGTTGTGCAGTCAGAGTGCCTGACAGATTACACGGACTCGTCCTCCGCTGGTTTCTTCTTTTTCTTGTTGTCTGTTATTCTTTTTTATTTCACCTTTGATTCCTTTTTATTTGAACGGCAGGAAGTCCTGGTGAAATTCAGTGCTCTCAAGTCTGGCTTTTTATTTATTTATTTATAAATGTTATCACTCCTGTGGAAATCACCACTTTCTCTGCTTCTGAAACACGTTTCCTCTCATAGAATAATGAGGCAGGCCCAGCATACACAAACTATACAAACTGAATGGGGATCCTAAATGCAAACAAAGCAACATGTTTCATAAATTCGATGGTCTCTCTGGCAAACCTGCTCGAATACAAAAGCTTGAATAACATTTCTGATAAAAAGCTTTTCATTATTCCTGCCTCCTGACACTGTGCCTGTCTTTGTCATTGGAAATGCTTCGTCTGATCTACTGTTTAAATTCAACACTGTTGGGACTGCACTCACTTTATAAGCTACTGATAACCATTATTCATAAACAGTACATTTAAGGCCCTCAGCCAGCAAAAAGCCACCACATAATAACAGCTGTGATGCTTCTGATTAGGGGTATGTAAAGGTATACGATGCAGACTCTATAAATTACAGTTTTCTTGCAATTTGATGTACAACAGTCTACATCATGAGTTACCTTGGTGATCGCACATCAGCACACACGACTTCTTTCTGTTCCTTATTTACAGACCAACAACACTGAGTGTTGTATTCATTGGTAGTGTGAGTTATCCTTCCCTCCTGGCAGTTAAAGAACAAAGTGTGATTCAGGAAGGTTTTTAAAAACCACTTTCTGAAACATCACCCAATGAGAACGGAGTTCATAACCACAGGGATCCAATTAAATGTAGCTGACGCTTGCAGAAAGCAAAGCTTACTGTAGACGAACCGAAACTGAAATCAACATGTTTTATGTTTTAGTTGGTCCCCTTGCCATTGCATTTAAATACATATCAAAATGTAAAGAATATCAAACCATCCATGTGAGGAGGGAACTCTTCCTGTTTAGTGCATATAGCTCTGGGCTCTCGGGCATCTCATTTGGTAGGATTAATCGTAAAACACATGACATTAAACTGATAGTAGAAACAGGTGAAACTTGCTAAAAATAACTAAAAACTGATGGCAGAGTGTGTCGATGGCTTAGTGCCACATGCATGATATGGAGATTGCTTCTCTTTCCAGGTTATTTGAAAGCATCATATGTAAGATGTACGAGCTCTTGGGAATGAAAAGACTGACTGTAGTGGTTTCAGCTGGATAGTTTCAATCATGGTAAATGGATTTTCTAAATGCCAAAGTAGCTGCTTTATAGATTTGGCTTCCCTGAGAGAAGAGCAAACTAATTTAGCTGGAATATTGCAAACTGCCGAGATGCTCCCTTGCATTCAGAAAGCAAACCGAGAAGTCAGGTGGATTGCACCGTGTCCCTTTGTGCTACACACACTCCCATATCCAGTCTCTGACAGATCACTTACAGAGCCATTTTGATGCATCTCAATTACTGTCAGAGTCACTATTTACTGCTGAATGGTGCCCGGGGTGCTGACAACCTCTCATGTTTTCTTTCATTTGGATTTTAGCTCCATTTTGCTGTCAGTTAAGTGTGGAGGTGCTAAATGTGCATTAGCCTTACACATTAAGCGCGCTTCCTTTGAAAGAAATCTAATAAAAAGTCTTTGTAACTATATACATGCTCCTGTTTGTTTTATTAAATTAACATGCAGCTCAACACATTCAGGTCAAAGGGATCAGGGAACCTCTGCAGGCAGACAGATGGAGATGGCATCATGGTGCATTTATATGAAAGCAGCTAAAACCTAGAAAATAAGTGCTTGTGTGGATAGAAGAAAACATGATGCAATGATATCAAAGTCTAATAATTGAACATGAAAAAAGAAGATGAAGAAAACTCTGGCCCATGCACTCCCAGAAACCAAATATGTGACTGCTTTAGAAACTGCTGTTCATGATTCCAGTGTGGAAACTACACTGAACATCAGGGCTTAACATCTGCAATTCAAATAACATGTATCTATAGTATCTGTGTTTTTACAGAGATTTGTTTATGAAAAGATAAACAAACTGTCAAAACACAATTTCTATCATCAAAAACTACGATTACATGAACTACATTTGATTATCCTGATACCCAGCAGCAGCTGAGGTGCCATGGCCTAGCCTGCAGCCATCTCTGTACATACAACTGACCCCCAACCATTACTGACCCACCACCAAAGCTTTCATTCACAATAGTATTACAGGCAGCGTAATGTTCTCCGTGGCGTTTCCACACCCTTTCACACCTGTCACATGTGTGCAGGTTGAAACAGTGAGAAGGAAAAACTCTAACAGAAGCAAACGTGGAGAGAAGAGCTGCTGGTCTCCTCAATCCAAATCCAGAGCAGAGTCAGAGCGTTATGGAAGCTGAAGGCTGTTAGGTTTATACATCACTTTTCATTCAATCATTAATTATTATTAATGTCTGTTTCTCTCTGCTCACAGGCTGGCTCTGCCCGAGGATTCATTTTTTTGTTTCTTTTTTTTTTCAGTTTTTCTGTGTCGTGATTTGGCACCAAATATAAATAAAATTGAAATGAATCACTTTATGAATGATTTGAAAATCCCAACAGTTCATGCTGCAGATTTAGTTTGTTAAATGCAGACCTCAGGATCATGCGTGACTTGTGCAGAAAGACTGATTGAAACTAGTCTCAATGAGAGAATGAATTTAATGTCATTTGTCCACGCCCTCTGCAATCCACCATAGGACCACTTCACATATGATTCACTCTCAGGAAACAAATTCAATTCAATTCAATTCAATTTTATTTATATAGCACCAAATCACAACAAAAGTCGCCTCAAGGCGCTTCATAGATACAGAGAAAAAGCCAACAATCATATGACCCCCTATGAGCAGCACTTTGGCGACAGTGGGAAGGAAAAACTCCCTTTTAACAGGAAGAAACCTCCAGCAGAACCAGGCTCAGGGAGGGGCGGGGCCATCTGCTGTGATTGGCTGGGGTGAGAGAAATAAATCCATGTCACAGCATGACAGTGTTATGGTTAAGTTTGGTTAAGGCTACCCCCAAATCACACGTCCATCCTTCTCTCACAAAGTAAAATTTGACCGTTCAAGCTCAGATATGTCAAACATGTTCAGAGAGAGATGGACCTTCTCATCATTCATCAGTGATTCCAGAACAAAGTCATTCAGCCTGGAGTACCCAAAGGTTCTAATGAGCGTGAACCCTGTGTGGTTTGGGACTGGTGATTTCACAGTACAATCCATGAAGGAACTGGATTCCTTTTTATGTATTTTAAGGAACATGGTGATAATGACAGACTGTTGACTGATGCACAAAATGTTCTGGTTTAAACATGTTTGCCTAAGAAGTCCTCAGACCCTGACAGACTTTCAGCATTTCTCTTAAACACCCGTGGAGAGGAGCTGACACCATAATCAGACCGCCACCAGTCTTTGGAAAACCTCAGATATCATTCCTGTTCCAAAGACAATCATCCAATGGAAAATGATAACAGTAGCATTATATCTGTTGTTATGAAATGTGGATGATGGGACACAATTAGGTGTTCCATCAGGATAAAGATCCAGGGCTTTGGGAAGCTCATCTTGTAACCAGAAGGTTGCTGGTTCGATCCCCGGCTCGGTCTGTCCTGGTCATCGTGTCCTTGGGCAGCCTCTCTTCTGTCAGTCTGTCCTAGGGCAGCTGTGGCTACAACTGTAGATTGCCTCCACCAGTGTGTGAATGTGAGAGTGAATGAATGGTTATATAAACGCAATCCATTATCATTATTAAAAACTGGGTCTATAACAGCTAAAGCAGACTAACATTTAGCCTCAAGAATGTCCTTCCCAAATCCCTGACGTCAACCTTTGAAGGAAAATCCTGCAGACAGCCGACCCTGGAGACTGTCGTTGTGCAGCTGCCTAGGTGGGAAGATTGATAAGGAGCTGGCTGGGCTGTTGTAGAGGAGGCTTGGTTGCAGGGCTGATTCTTACTTCCTTCTTTCCTACTTGAGAAATACAGAGGATGCAGGTGGCCACATGTGGGTGGCTACTAGGTGAAAGTGGGGCACTTGTATGAGCTGGTGTTATTAAAGATGAGCTGGTTGGATTTTGGGGGGGTTAAAGATAGCCTTACCCATTCAGCCTTGTGTGAAAGAACAGAGCGTTTGTCATTTATCGGAACAATTACACTAATTGTTGCCCAGTCATTGTGCACACATAGATATTCTCCTGTGAGAGCAAAAACCAACACTTTTACTTTCTTTAATATACATGTAACACTGGTGGTGCAATACTAGACCTGTTAGTGCTACTTCTTGCCTTCTTTGTATGTAGTACGGCAGTATAGTTACCTTTAACCACAGTACGAGGACAGAAGGGAAATATGGACCAGATCAGACAGGTTCTAGATTCGTAGGAGCCAAGGGTGTATGACAACAGAGGACTTGTACACAGTAGGTGTAGAAAACACAATTGCATTTATTAACAATTATTAAAGTCGTGCACATTTAACAAAAGTAGAGCGCGCTTCTTGAAAACAAAATAAAATAAAATAAACCCCACAAATAGTTGACCTAAGGATATATTGTCTTTTGTGTCTTTTTTAAAGTCAATTTCAGTCTTTCAATGTTCAATAGTCACTCAGTGTGTGTGTAACCAGTCGGGTTACAATCTACCAGTTCATCCGGCTCTTTGGGCTGGGCTCGCCATCCAGTACTGGAAAAGGGATCCTCGATTCTTCTCAGGTCCTCAAAACCAATCCAATCCAAATAAGCAAAGGGAAAAACCTGACCTGGGGACCAGGCCAGAACACAGTAGTTCAACATTTAAGCTATCATGCCTGTAACTTATTATTACTACTGGTTGCTTGTAGTGCTTCTAAATTTCTTTCAAAATATTCTATGTTGTACAACAAATTATTCTCATTTCAAAGGGAAAAAGTGCATAGGAAACACACATTTAAAATAATACAAAAGAGCTCAGCAGTGCATTAAAAATACACATTGGCTTGAGACTTATCAAGTTTCAGCTAAGTAAAGTGCAGGTGAAGGCACTTAATTTCACATTGCTAATACTTAATTGTGCAGAACTATAATTAGCACCATGAGAAAAGGGAACATGTGCTAACATAACAACTTCGCACAAAACCATACATCATACATCAATACCACAGTAATGTGACATAAACCTTTAAAGAACATCTCGTATAAAGTGCAGCAGACTCAGTGCTAATTGCTTTAGCCTCAGAAAAGGCACTTTCATTGCAAAATGGCTAACGGAAGTTAGCATCAGAGCTAGCGGCAGGTAGCATGCTATGCTAGCGCACGTGTACTGCCTGGGACTTACCATGCAAAGCAACAAATGCTACACGGGGCTTCACAGTGCTCACGTTGGCTCACGGCCTCTGGAATACAGTATCACTCTTATTATTCTTGCCGAAAAAAGGACTTTCTCTATCCAGCTAGCTTCTTCGCCACACGGGTAAACTGATCTTTCACCGTCTGTGTCTCTGGCGTATCTGACTGGTAGTGATGTGCGGATCGATCCTGAAATATCGATTCCTCCGATACCAATCATTTATGTTCTAGAATCGATTCTCACATTAAAATATCGATATTTTAGTAATTTAGAGTAAATTTGTAGTTTATCATTAACAGGAACACAGTGGAAAGAAACTATAACATTCGGATTGCCTACATTCAAAGGAACTACTTCCTCTTCCGCCTTTCATAGTCATGTGCGAAATACGGCTGTATAAATGTCTCGCAGCCCCTTGGCGTGCGCACTCACAACAATGGCTGAGCGTAATTGTGCGGATGTATTTTACCTCCACAAACAGCTGAGCCGTGGTTTGCAATAAATGTGGCAAAAAAAGTGAGGTGTTGTGGCTATACTTGCCAACCTTGAGGCCTCAGAATTAGGGAGACATTCAAAAGGGCTGTTTGGGGGGATAAATATATTTTACAGTGTTTATTTATCGGATAAAATACGTTAAATGTCACCGTTATTATTGGCCGGCCCGGAAACAGCGGGGGTGTCCAAATTCAGAGGCTGCTTCCACCTGAGGACCGGCCTTCGCGGTCTAAAGAAAGCCGGGTAGTACGTCACGAGCTCCCTCGGTGGAGTGAAACTCTGCCGTCTGCTCCTTGCTGTCTAAAATATAACCGGACACTGACGTAAACTCTTCTGTTTAATCAGTTTTCTGTTTGACGTTTATTCAGCTGTGTGAAAACCCCGGAGGAACCCTCCCGAGGGAATAATAAAGTTTAATTTAATTTAATCTAATAACTTTAATCTCAGCCAAACCGATTTACTCACGAACAAATAAAACACTGAAAAAGCCAAACAAGAACATTTTTAAGTTATCAAAGTGACTTGTACATCATGTTTAACCCGAGTGGTGAAAGACCGCGGGGGTTTGAAGACGATGTGTCGGTCGGCTCAGATATTTGAAGTTTACACAGCTACATTCTCACCTGAAAATATGTTAAAAGTTTTTTTGCGACCCAGAAAGAGAAATAAGAGTAATATTAAAACTAAGACGCTGCCGTCATTGCTGGAAACTGGAATTGGCTGGCCGCGCTATGAATTCTGCGATATGGTTTTTCAACTTTGTTGTCCGGGTGGAAAATCTGGAGAAAGGTGGGATTCTCCCGGAAAAATCGGGAGGGTTGGCATGTATGGTTGTGGCAACATCACTAACCTTGTCAAACACCTCAGAGTAAATCATATCACAAAATATGACGAGCGTATGTTGAGGCGAACTGAAGAGGAGGAGAGGGACAGGTGCTGCTAGGGTGAGAGTCTCTCACGGAGTCCTTTAGTCCTCCAGGCAGGCAAGGTGTTCAAATAGCACACAACTTTAGTTTTTTTATTTCTATATGATGAACTCTGCATTATTAAGTGATAAGAAGAAGGTATTCTGATGTCCTGTAATCATTATGACGCTATAATTTGAGATACAATAAATAAAATCCGTTTTGTACAAAGTATCGGTATCGGATCAGTATCGTCGATACCACCCTGAATATTACTTGGTATCGGATCGGAAAGGAAATCAGTGGTATCGCACATCACTACTGACTGGCACATGAAGGCACACAGGTGTCTGAGCAGCGCACAGACTGGGGGAGGGTCAGACCGGCCAATGATTGGTCGCTCAGTGGATCTGACAAACACACTCTACAGGACTAAGTCCTGCCCCCACACCATTTATACATTACATATACATATGTACATATTAATTAAACTTATGTTTACATGCTTTTTATCAGTATTTATAATAATTAACTTTGTTTTTATCAATATTTATTTATACTTTTAATCCTGTTTTTAACACTGGGTTACATACAGGTTTGACTTTAATCAGCATTTTGGAGTAACAAATAGAACTGCTGTTCAATTATAAAACGAATCCTCAAAATAGAGTTTGCCTAATAATCGTGCATACAGTGTGTATGCCATCTTTATGCCGTGTTTCTTTTATATAGGATAAAAGGATATTTAATTGCATATCACACTTCCTTTGTTGTCTCCAAACAAGCTTTAGTAACATGTCTCCTGCTGTGTGCTCAGTGAGTTTGTGTTGGTAGCAGAGCATAAGAAACCTTACCTAATAGTCCCAGCTAATGCTCCAAAATAATAATAATAATAGTAATAATAATAATAATGGATTAATGGATTGCATTGCGCTTTTCGAGGCCCTCAAAGTGCTTTACAATTCCACTATTGATTCACTCTCACATTCACAAAAGTTTTCGTCATGTACTGTACATCATATGCATGATATGTAATAAGCACACACTTATGGTTATATTACTGCCATGCTTAAAAAATGGAAAAATGTTTTGTTGAGCCATCCATCCACCCTGACCTCCTCTCCCTGTATTGATAATTTGGTTGTGTTTACTTTGCAGTAAACACAACCATTTTTCACTTGAGCATAAACATGCTTTATTAGATAATGGTGCTTTGTGAGGTGTAGACGGACACATCAGTCCATTACAGAGAACCACATTTGGTTCTGGTAGCAGAGCTCTGTGTTTCATCACCCTTTCCATGGCAACATCACTGGTGCTCAGGTGTTCAAACAGTGCAGGAGCATGCACACGGTGATGGGAAAAGCACTGAATGATAGTGATTATGTGCAGATGCTTGTCGGGGACAACATTCTTCCAAAGGGCATTGCTCTTTTGTTGACCACAGCTATTTTGTGTTTCAAGAAGCAACTCTGATTTTCTATTTCTACCTCCGTTTTATGAGGAACAAGTAAATGCGAGATTTTCCGACTCTTACACAGAATGACCTTGTTCTTCTGTATGAAGTCCTTTCAGGGAAAAATATTTCTGTGTAAACTATGGCTGAATGCTTTATGGACATGAATGGCAAGACATTTCAATTTAGACCAAATTGGGAGTATGGATCAAAACAAGCATTCCGGCTCCCTATTTTCATCTGTTCAAAGGGGTATTGAGTGCTGCTTCATTGGGGAATTTTCCTCTCTGATGATTGGGAACAAGCTGCCAGCGCACATGTATCCCTCAGCTTGAAATAACACCATTCTGCATGAACGGGCCTCCCTCTATTAAAAATGCTACCAGAATCTAGCCTTGTTGCAGAAAGCAAACTATCCTCCAGTACTCTGAGGATAAACTCAGATATTGTGGTGGGGGATGCAGCCATTTCTCAAAAGGCAATTTCCTCACAATGGAGTCAGCCATTCTGATTTCTGGGGAAAGGCTAATATCATTTGAGGATAGCTGAGCTACACTTGATTAATTGTTATGGGAACAGGTAGTGATATGGCAATCTCATATTCACAGTACGGGAGCAAGCGGGGTCTATTTTTAGAGCAGGCAGTCGCCAGGAGTCACATTTAACGAACCTTCCTGAACAGCAGGCAGAAGTCAGAGCTGTTGGTTATTTCTGATTAGAGTGAAGTTATTCTCTAATCTTCCCCAGTTTAACCACCCTCAGTGGTCTTATGAACACAGAGAGACGAGGTTTGAATTAGCTATGGTACTCTAATTGATGGATGAGTTACTATAACTAAAAAACTGTTTCCACACATTCAGTATTATGGCCGAGCTTTGATCAACGTCAACAGCAGATTTAATGACTTATCAAAGTAATATAAATGGCTTCTTTAACATGTTTCCTGCACTGCTCTTCAGCTCATGTAACTCAAACAAGAAAGCTTCTTCTTTTTTTACAGTAAACACAACTGTACAGGTCAGATAACTCTGACAGCTTTTCAACAACATGAACATTTCTTGACCTTGAAACTCAGCGTTCACGTCTGTGAGGTTTCACGGTATAGCCGAGTGCACTGATCTATATATTTGTACAAGCGATTCTCGTACAGAGACCTGCTTTAAAAAAGATGAAACATGTCAGATCTTTAAATCCCTGCACCTGTCTGAAAGAAACGGTGCACAGATGTTGATAAATCTGTATCTACCGATGGAGAAGCAATGCTATTACACACCACCGCCCACAGTGTTTACCTTCATGTGCAAATGACACCAGGCAGCTCCAAAGTAAGCTCAATCAATATGCCGCCCATCGGGCTGGCCTGTTACTGATTCAGTAATCTGCTGTTTGGCTATTGGAGATGGCAGATTACACTGGGTTATCAATCCTCTGCACCAGTCCCTTTAAAAAAATGTTTGCATGACACTGCAATGCCGAGTGTAAAGAAAATTAAGATGTAGGACATTGTTACACACTGATTGTGTTAGATGAAACATCAGGGGACTTCTACGGTTCACAAAGAGTATTAAGAGTAGATCTTAATGGCAATCCATCCAAATGTTGGTGCTGAAGCCAGTTTATTATGTGTTGGAAGTAAAGGAGTCGGGGATCACCAAAGATATTACAAGAATATGTCATGGATGTATTTACAAAACTGTAAGTAAAAGATTAATCACCAGATATTACATTAGATTACTCAGTGTATATACCAATCATCTCTATATCAAAGTATTGGGCCAAAACTCGTAATCTGTGAATTCAGGTGTTTTCAGCCCCGTTGCCACAGTTCCTTCTTAGGTATTGCACCATCAGCTGTATGTGGTATTAGTGTAAGTGTTTAGAAAAACAGCAACTAAGCAACACCACAGACCATGTAATGTAACTAAGATTTATTTATATAGCACGTTTCACAGATAAATATCACAAAGTGATTCACAATAAAACCAGAAATATAAAGAAAATAAAAATATGAAACAATGTAGCCGTGTATCGCATGCCTGAGAGCGGCCGATCTGGGTTTGAGAAGGACCTGTGGACTTTTTCAAACAAAACACGCAATAAGGGGCTCTAAAGTAGTGTCCTGCTAATGTTGGTGGCATCACAATGGACCCAGTGCCAGCAGTGCACGGGCATTTCCGACACCACTTCAAAAGAAGATGTGCTATTGCTGTGTGATTTTTATTACTATTGATGAAGGCTACTCGCCACCGAGCTAACATTGTTAGCTGGTGTTAGCTGAGGTTAGTTCACAGACTCTAGACTGTTAAGCTGTTTCCAAATACTCAAGTACGCGAGTCCTCGCAAGTCCGGACTTCGTAAGTTCACAGTCTGGACCTCCTGAGAACGCAACGCGATCGTTCTACAATTGGAGCAACAGTGTACATGATGACATCACATCACAGTGATTAATATTTGCAATGGAAATTACACATGACATAAAAATTAAACATGATGTAGTAGATTTCATTAAGAAAAGAAAAACATCATTTAAAAAAGTATGTTAAGCACTTTGGCAAAATTTGGTATATAATGATGTGCTACGTGGTGGCTAGCATGCATGATATGCTTTGTGTGACTGATAGGCAGCATTCGTCAGTTTCTTAGACAAGTCTTCTGTTCACTCATCATATCTGGTTTCAAAATACTAGATGATGATGTCAGAAATGATGGTGAGGAGGAATCATAGTCCCAAACAGAAGCCCCAGGTACACCACCAACCTGTCCATGTGTTTAACTGTTTTTCCCCACTCAGCCTTTACTTAAAGAGCTGTCTTTAGACCCAGCGCTCTTGGCTGGGTCTCCAACCTTCCTTTCATATCAAACATCCTTGAAAGAGTAGTTGTCAAACAGTAAACAGATCATGGATAGAGTTGTGTGTCATATGAAACCTGACTGAAACTTTTCAAATAAGCCAGATAACACACACCAATGAGTTAAACTGCAGGAATGTCTTAAAGACATAAAGACCTGGATGGCCGCTAACTTTCTGCTTCTTAATTCAGATCAAACTGAGGTTATTGTACTCGGCCCTGAAAAGCTTAGAAATATGGTATCTAAGCAGATTCTTACTCTGGATGGCATTACCTTGGCCTCCAGTAACACTGTGAGGAACCTTGGAGTCATTTTTGACCAGGACATGTCCTTCAACGCACATATTAAACAAATATGTAAGACTGCTTTCTTCCATTTGTGCAACATCTCTAAAATTAGAAATATCCTGTCTCAGAGTGACGCTGAAAAACTAGTTCATGCATTTATTACTTCCAGGCTGGACGACTGTAATTCATTATTATCAGGAAGTCCTAAAAACTCCCTGAAAAGCCTTCAGCTAATCCAAAATGCTGCAGCAAGAGTCCTGACAGAGACTAGAAAGAGAGAGCATATTTCTCCTGTTTTGGCTTCCCTTCTTTGGCTTAAATAATCAGGCCCCATCTTATCTTAATGACCTTGTAGTACCATATCACCCTATTAGAGCACTTCGCTCTCGCTCTGCAGGCCTACTTGTTGTTCCTAGAGTATTTAAAAGTAGAATGGGAGGCAGAGCCTTCAGTTTTCAGGCCCCTCTTCTGTGGAACCAGCTTCCAGTTTGGATTCAGGAGACAGACACTATCTCTCTTCCAAAGCATGTCTTTTGTCCTTTCTTCACTGGTGTATTATTGTAGGGTCTAGCTCACAATATACAGAGTTTGTTGTTGTGGTTTGGCACTTTATAAATAAAATTGAATTGATTGTTGGATTCCACACAATCATAGTACAGAAACTGGCTACTTAAGGATTAGTAATGACCTTCTGATGGCAGCTGATTCTGGTCTTTTTAATCATTCTCATCCTTCTCGGGCGATCGTGGCTCAAGAGTTGGGAGTTCTCCTTGTAATCGGAAGGTTGCCGGTTTGAGCCCTGGCTTGGACAGTCTCGGTCATTCTGTCCTTGGGCAAGACACTTCACCCGTGTTTGTCTACTGGTGGTGGTCAGAGGGCCCGGTGGCGCCAGTGTCCGGCAGCCTCGCCTCTGTCAGTGCGCCCCAGGGTGGCTGTGGCTACAATGTAGCTGCCATCACCAGTGTGTGAATGTGTGTGTGAATGGGTGGGTGACTGGATATGTAAAGCGCTTTGGGGTCCTTAGGGACTAGAAAAGCGCTATATAAATACAGGCCATTTACCATTTACCCTCCTTGCCTGGTTCACCTCATATCTCTCAGGCCGCAATCTAGGTCCAATTTAAATCCCACTCTTCAAGTTTCTTCTTTCTTTTTCTCCTCTCCCTTAGCTTCCCTGCTTAGCCTCTTGTGTCCTTGTCTAGTCTCGTGTTTTTTATTACTTTTCCCTGGAACACTCTCTCACAGTCTGTTCTCTAAAACCTAAAAGAGGAATTATGGATTTGATCAACTGGTCCCTAAATGCAATTGACACCCTTTCTTAACGAGAAGTTTGGGCTCGGGTGAGCCTGAGTGCTGAAGATATCTACCTATTCGGAACCATGATAACAGGGTTCTTGCTGATCGGAGCTGGCTTGGTCCTGACTTATCAAAGAATTAAGGAAGCGGAACCGGCTGTTCAAACCCCCACAAGGCTGCCCGCTGGGATTGGAACGATGGGAGAGGCGTGAGTTTCTCAAAATGGGCTCATTGAGTCAGCACGGATAAGATCTTGGAGAGGCTACGGCTGCTGTGAATACTCAGAATAAGATCTCTGACTGCAGACTGGATACATCTCAGAAGGGCTCGCTCGGAATAACATCTCTGGGCGCAAATTGGATGACATCTCGGGGAGGCACACTGCCGTGAGTTCTCAGAATCGGCTCCTTGAGCACAAGAAATGACAACATCACAGAACGACGAAGCTCACGGCTCTCCAACGGGAGATTGAGAGACCAGTGTTGGACTGTAGAACTGCTTTGAAATTCATATGAGCTGTTCGCACTAAAGTAAAAAATACCATCACTTCATGCGGAGACCCCTTTGGCGCCAGCTGCGGTCTCAAGGCTGGAGCTGAACAACAACACCCTGATCCCTGGGCAGGGATAGCTCAGTAGGTAGAGTGGCGGCCCCATGATCGGAAGGTCGGGGGTTCGATTCCCCTGAACAGCTACCCTGAGGTACCCCTGAGCAAGGTACCGTCCCCACACACTGCTCCCCGGGCGCCCAATGGCTGCCCACTGCTTCACTGAGTGAATGGGTTAAATGCAGAGAGGGATTTTCCCCACGGGGACCAATAAAGTACACTTTCTTCTTCATAACGACTGTGTTGAGTCTGTTCCTTCCCATTCCCTGCAAGGCCACCTGGGTTGGCTGGAAGACTGTTTACTGAGCCTGGCAGGGTGAAGGACACTGTCTCAGCTGAACTCTGGACACGCACACACATACATATACTGATACTGATAAGCACTCACTGACGCATCACCCTCCCTACCCCGGATCCAACGCCACCTCCAACGCTTACCTCCCCCATGATGTGGATATCGGGTCAGCTGGAGGCGCAGTCGAAAGATTGCAGCGGTCCCAGATCAGATGTACACACTGGAACTCTTTCCCATGTTCCTGTCTGTGTTTATTGTGTTATGGTGTGTTGATACCTGTGCATTCCTGTATTATCCTTTTGTGTTGCACATTTCAATGTTTTTTTTTCCTCGCTACCTAGCCTGACCTGTCTTCCCAATGTGATGTTTGTATTGTATGTACGGTCGGCAAGGTCTGTCATCTCGGTTGTGGGCAAAAGACCTGCAACTGACACATAAAGGCTATCTCATCTCATATCACCCCAATTCTTCAACAGCTTCACTGGTTGCCCATAGAAACCAGGATAAACTTTAAAATCTTAGTTCTCAAGTTTAAGTGCATCCATAACCTTGTCCCCCCTTATCTCTGTGATCTTCTTCATATCACCACTGTTTCCTGCTCTCTCAGATCTTCATCTGCCACTCATCTTGTTCTTCCTCCTGCTCGTCTCATCACTGTGGGGAAGAGAGCTCTCAGTCGCTCTGCTCCTCGGCTCTGCAACTCACTTCCTCCAGTCTTAAGAAATATAGATTCCCTTATTTAAGTCACCACTCAAAACCTACTTGTTTAAACTGGCTTACTCGCTTTAATACACATTTTACTTGCTGTCAAATCTTTTTAATTTGGTGTTTATTTGTTTTTATTTGTTTATTTGTATTTTAATCTATTTTAATCTGTTTTACTGATATCTTTTTCTCTTTGTAAGGTGACCATGGTTTTTAGAAAGGCGTCTTCAAATAAAATATATCATTATTATTATTATTATTATTATGTTACCAGGAATTGTTGGAAACTAATTAAGACGGTCTGGTTTAAAAAAAAAAGATAACAAAAGGTAAAATAATGAAGTCAGGACCCTCAAAAGCTGTAGACATAAGCAAGGCTCCGCCCATCTTCCAAAGACAACCTGTAAGTATTTGTGAGGATGTCTGTCAGAGTCAGCACAAACCCTCGCAGACACTCAGACGTTACGTCCCGACTCACTGATTTCTATTTTTTGTTAGTGACTGGTCACATGACCTGCTTAGTAATTTCCTTTATGCAGTCTACATTTGTAAATGGGTGAAAAGCAAGTGGCTCAGTGAGATATTTTTATGATTATGTACACCTTGGAAACTGGTAATGTAATTAAGAGTCAGACACTGATGTTAATTAACTTTGGTAGAGGTGAAGGAGCTAGGAGCTGCTGCTGTTCCAGCTAGTGTGAACTGGTGTGTCTAAGCAGTGATTAATCATCCGAGGCCTCTGGTCTGTCAGTAAACGGGAAAAGGACACCTTGGGTTTGAGCTGATAGTAGTAAGGTAAAGGCTGGTGGGAAAAAATGCCCCCAATTTTTTATTATTCATTTATTTATTTATTTATCTATTTTAGAGAGGGAGCCTATTGGGGTTCCTGCTTCCACACAGAAATGTCAAGCAGAGGGCATCTGAGAAATAATTTAAACACAAGTGTAAGGTGCATCCCAGAGAACCTAGGTGATGTAATTACATGTTTTCCCATTATTCATATGCAGACATATGGTATTCCTCACAGCGAGGTTTGTGACAGTGGGCAGCTGTGAAATGGTCCCTCGCTGTTGATGCCATAAATAGAACCCACAGAGGCTTTCTGTGTTTAAAGAGAAGCAAATAAATGCATTGTGGCTCCTGCTATTCTCCTGTCACTTTGGGAGTTGGAATGCATTAGCCTGAAGCACATCTCCAACAGCTGTCTTTAACCATATTGCATTCCACTGCTTGTTTCTGCACTCATCAGTTATCGGGTGGTGGCCTAAATTCTTATGCAGATGTTGCTTCTTGAAACAATCACTGATCAATGTCTGCAGGTGTCAGTCAGTCATATATGAATGTGGAAATGCACAAATTTGCTTTTCAGAAAATCAGTGCTGCACTGCGCTTGACAGCATCGAACGATGAGTTATTTCGTCATTGTAACAGGTGTTTGACACAAACAACCATGCACTACTATCAGTTTGCCTTCAGAAAAACACAGTGAAGGCCAGCTCTGCTTATCAGGGAAAACAAACATCATACTGCAGTCAATAAAAAGCTGATGGGAGGGGAAAGTGTGGAGCTGATCCAGTGGTAACACACACATAGCATGTTACCTGTTGCTGCACAGACACACTAATAGATCTCGTGCTGTTTACACACGTAACAAAATTATTTCTTTTCTGATTTCTTATGAAGCGCCTTGAGGCGACTTTTGTCGTGATTTGGTGCTATATAAATAAAATTGAATTGAATTGAAATTGAATTGATGCCCTTTATTGTTTTCTTGGAGTGTGTGTAGTATTTATTATTTTGTATTATTATTTAGTATGTATTCACAGGCAAAAAGAAAAACATTTCTCAAGTATGTCACATATTAAATACACAGTCTCCTGCTACAGGAAACTTATCTACTAAACTCAGAAGGAAATTGTCACAGTCTGTAGGGACAGACTGTGGGGAGGTGTGTGTGGTGGACCCAGGTGCGAACACAGGTGAGGATTGAATATAAACTGAAAGCGAGCCTTTATTTGGGCTGATACAGAGGGGAGTAGACAAAACATAACAGGGAGAGAGAGCGCACCTAACCAGGAACCTAAACGGGAAAAAGACTGAAAGGAAAAACTATGATCACTGTGAACAGAATGCTGTGCAGATGCATGGAAACTGAACCAAATGGCGTGACGAAACTGACATGAACACGACCTCTGTAGTGATTTACGGCTGCTGGCAGAGCAGCTTCGTACCAAACTGTGATGCAGCTCGTCAGCAAGCTCTCGATTGCACTCCAGTAGAAATTTGAGGCGATGTTGGCATTCATGCTAAACTTCCTCAGCCTCCTCAGGAAGTAAAGCCGCTGGCGAGCCTTCCTGATAGGGCTGGTGTTCCCTGACTGGTCGTTTCCGGTAGCCCACTATCATCTCTCTAGTTTTGCTGCAGGTTATTTTCCAGGCACCACTCGTACAGCGCCATCACCTCCTCTCTATAGGCCGTCTCATCGTTGTCTGTGATGAGGCCTATGATGGTTGTGTCATCCGCAAACTTGATGATGATGTTGGACTCTTGTTTAGCAACACAGTCGTGTGTGAACAGGGACTATAGGAGGGGGCTAAGTACACAGCCCTGTGGCGTTCCTGTGTTTAGGATGAGTGGTGAGGAGGTGGGCTTACCAACTCTCACCACCTGGGGCCTGTTTGTGAGGAAGTTCAGAATCCATCTGCAGATCGGTGTTCCCAGCCCAAGGTCGACGAGCTTCGTGGCAAGTTTTGAGGGGATGATGGTGTTAAATGCCGAGCTGTAGTCGATGAAGAGCATCCTTGCATATGTATTCCCCTTTTCCAGGTGAGTGAGGGTGGTGTGCGTTGCCAGGGCGATGGCATCCTCTGTGGCTCTGTTTGTCCGATAGGCAAACTGAAGAGGGTCCAGTGTGTCAGGGAGGGAGGAGCAGATGTGACCTTTGACCAGCCACTCCAGGCACTTCATGATGACGGATGTCAGTGCAACAGGACGGTGGTCATTCAGACAGGAGATCACTGATTCTTTGGGAACAGGAATGATGGTGGATGCTTTGAGGGACGTGGGCACCACTGACTGCCTCAGGGAGAGGTTGAAGATGTTCGTGAACACCTCTGCCAGCGGGTCGGCGCACGATCTGGGATGCCGTCCGGTCCTGGAGCTTTGTGAGGATTGACCTTTTTAAAGGTCCATCTCACAGCTTCTGTTTTCAGAGTTAGAGTTGCAGCCTCACTGTCCTCCTGAGGGTAGAGGATCTGCTCTCTGTTGTCTGCGTCATAACGAGCATAGAAGTTGTTGAGCTCGTCTGCGAGAGATGCAGTGGGCTGAACACTGACTGTGTTGACCTTCTTGTAGTCAGTGATGCAGTCAGTCCATCCCACAGTCGCCTGGTGTCAAAGCTGTGGTAGCTGGACTCCATTTTGTCCCTGTAGTCCTTTCTGGCCTTTTTTATGGACTTTCGGAGGTCGTACCTGGCTGCTTTATATGCATCCGCATCCCCGGAGTTAAAGGCAGAGGTCCGCACTTTTAGCTTGGCGCGAACGTCTTTATTTACCCAGGGTTTCTGATTTGGATATATGCGGACTGTGGTTTTTGTGATGGTATCATCCATGCACTTTCCAGTATATCCAATGACAGAGTCTGTGAGTTCACTGATGTTGCCATGAGCTGCATCCACAAATATCTGCCACTCAGTTGTGTCAAAGCAGTCCTGCAGGACCTCCTCAGCCTCACTGCCCCATTTGTAGATGACCCTGGAAGCTGGTTTTTCCTGTTTCAGTCTTTGTCTGTATGCAGGCAGCAGCAGGAACAATGGTCTGCCTTACCAAACGCTGGGCGGGGGAGGGGTTTGTAGCACTCTTTGAATGGAGTGTAACAGTAGTCCAGTGTTTGATCACCTCTTGTGGGGAAGGAGATGTGCTGGTAGTATTTGGGGAGAACCTTCTTCATGTTGGCTCTGTTGAAGTCTCCCAGCACAATGAAGGCAGCTTCTGGATTTTTGTTCTCAAGTCCAGTAATGATGTCATACAGTTCGTCCACAGCCGTGGCTTTATCAGCGTGTGGGGGAATATAAACAGCTGAGAGGAGAACTGAGCTGAACTCCCTCGGGAGGGAAAAAGGCCTGACTTTAATGGTCAGCAGCTCGAGACTCTGAGAGCAGTAAGTTTTTAAGATACACACATCTCTAGCCCACAACGAGTTTACCTTAAAGCACACCCCTCCTCCCCTTTTCTTGCCTGAGTCCTTCGTTCGGCCTCCCCGGTAAACAGTGAATCCATCCGGCGTGATGGCGCAGTCGGGGACGCTGGGCTCCAGCCATGTCTCTGTGAAGGCCACTGACTTTGAACACTACATCAACACATCCAGAAGGTTATGTCAGAATCCAGAATGTGCAAGAATTCCAGGTTATAGTTTCTATCCTGTCCTCAGTCATCACACTCGCCTGGTGCTCCCCATGCTGCCTTGACAAGTTTGCATCCGTCGTTTACTCTGTGATTTGTTCTTTTCTTTTTACCTTGTTGGTCTTTTGTGTGATGTGCGCTGTTTTTAGTTCTTTGTTGTTTCTCCCAAGATTAACCACTCACCGGTTTTCCTTCAGTTTTCCTTTCCATTGTTTGTTTGACTGTCTGTCTTTGAGTTTCCCTGGAAAAGTCACACAGAAGCTAAAAATCACTTTTTACTTTTGAGAAAAACAAATGTGAAGGGCACACTTAGTTTTTGTACTACTGTTTAGCTAACAGCTAACCACACATTACAAATGGACTGCAACACACAACTGTGGGATGGATTTGGAACAAAAAGGGATCGCACACCTTTGTCAGCTCTTTAAAGCTCATGTCAGCCACAAACCTGAGACTGAAATGTTACTGCTGACAACTAAAGAACACAATCAGGAAAATATTTTCTGTGCTTCACCACTCGTTACACTCATATTTATAAAAAAAAATTCTTTCTCCCATAAATAAAATGTAATAATTACATCTCTGTACAGTCTGTAGACTTTCAGTCCCAGATTCAGTATTGTTACTCCAGAAGTTTAAACCCCCCTCGTAAATGTAGCCATCACCAAGAACAATACTTTGTAACTGGAATGGTAAACAGTTGCATTTTATCACTGGTTGACTTTCCTGTTTGAGCAGCTGAAAGAGTCGCTGTTCTTAAGTCATTTAATATAATTCTGATTTTGCCTGTCATTAAATTCCACTCTGTGCAGATGTCACATCGAGTGACATATTAAGTGTACGGTTAACATTAATGACATTATTGGTATAAATGTGTTTTGTATCATTACATCTTATAATCCCACACAGGAAGTAAATTTATTTCCTTATTATGTCTGACCTTGGGGGGACCCTTGGGTTCTGATGGGTGCTATACTGGTCATCGTGTTCTGTGTGGGTGGGGTGCTGTGCAGAGGGTTCTGGGGCCCGAGCAGACATGGGGTTGAGCCGGTTCCAGTGGATGGTATCTGGGGCTCTTGGGGGTGACTGTTGGGTGCCCCTTCTCCCCCTCCCTTGCTTCTTTTGGGGATGGGGGGCTTGTATCACATGAGCTTTCATGTCACGGGGGGCTGACCCTTCAGAAACTGGGATGGGCTACTACTTGTGCCCAGTGTGAACTGGCCTTTGTGCTGTTTGCTAGTATGGTAGAGGTGAATGGATCCAAACATCTATTGTATTATTACCAATGCATTTTATAGTTTTAAAAATGGGTCTGTGGGGTGAAATTGCAGGGGGCAGGATTGTTTGTTGGCTCTGCCTTTCCCCCCGGTCTCCTACTGGGCAGAATTGGACAAGTGGAAAATACAGTTAATTAGTTAAAATAATTTTTAGATGTTCAGTATGTGCAGCCTGTGGAGCTATGGCTTCCTGTGCTGCCTTTGGGTTTGATTCATCTGTTTAGCACGGCCAAATGGAAACTGGATAACAGACAAAGGCTAAAACACTTCACACTGTTTAGTTTGTGAAACTGTTTAGCAGGTGTTTAAAATGTAACTTTAACTTAACCTGGTTCTAAGTCTTTTAGCTCACTGGTGACTTCGAGCTTTAAACAGGTTGAAATCTTATCAATCCGTGCTCACTAAATTAAAACACCGGCTCCATCGAGAAAAGCTAAAAAGCCAGTTAAAATAGTTCTGATCTTCTATAACATCAGTTAACATGCATTAGGCCACTGTTTAGGGCCTCATGCATGTCAAGCTCACATTTTTTCATATAACTGAATTAAAATATTAAAATGTAAAATCTAAATACTTGGATTCTGCTGTGCTCGTTTAGCAAACTTGTCTTTATTTACCTTGAAACCACAAGTGATACTATCCCCTGATAATTACCCTCATTACGTTTGTAATCCCACTATGCACAGTCACATAGATGGCTTTAAAGAGATCCAGGTTATTTTAATAGAAACATGCAAACTAATGGTGTGTTCAGACTCTAGAGTGTGGGACCATCAGAGGACCTGGTGCACTCTCATTATAAACATCCCCGTGTTTAGTCCCTGAGCTCAGAGAGCTATTTTCAAGCATGTGGCATACTGTCATCCTTATCTACACCAGAGATGAGCTTGTTTTTCCCATCTGAAGCCATGCCCAAGTCGTATGCTAAGAACCTAAGTGACAGGCCATCACTCTTCATCTCCAGCGACCCAGAGCCAGACAGGAGTTTGGAATGGGTGTCGCTGTTACCAGTTTTGTCAATCACGACAGCCTCTACAGCTCTGGAATGCAGCACAGATGGCATGTTGGTGCGTGTCCCCGTTTGTCACCAAAAAAAGAAGAGTGACGGGTTCTTTGCCTGTGTGAGGCAACACATTTACAGCTGCAGAATATTTGAAGCTCTGTGCAATTACTCTTGTTGGTATACAACAGCCTGCAGTATAAGTGGCAAAGATTAATCAACCGTAATGCTAAAAATCCTGCACAACAATAACACCAACAGAAATAATGAGCTGCATTTTCCCTTGTTCAGTTTGGTCCGAAGCAAACTCAAATTATCCTAGCTTGTTTCTTTGGTACATTTCTGTCTTCAGCCGTCAGTCTTTAGATCATAGCATTACCTTTTCTGGATGTCCACACATGTCAATCTAATATCAGCCAAAACAATACCCAAAGACAATAACACAACTTTAGGGGTTAGAACTCTGCAATATTTGGTTTCTAACTCGTGCTTGATTAGCATCACTTTGAGGATGCTGTGTAAAAAGGACTGTTGACTTATAGCACACTGTTAAAGCTACAGCGCTCAGTATGCGGAAAAAAACAAAAAAAACAACGCTTGGACACTGCTAGCATCGTGGACAGGTTTTTGACGGGGCGCCCACACAAACGCAAAGCAGGAGATGAAGCATCGCTGAATATGTTTCCAAACCAACTTCATTCTGAGCTAAAGACTTGAAAATATGGTGAAGCAAATCTTCCCTTTGGCTTCACCTGCACAGGTGCTGAGGTAGGTCTCCCTGCAGGTTTCCCTTCATCGGGAGCAGCGCTGGGCTGTTCAAATCACGGACAAACAGGATCCCACATTCTTGATTTTTAGTTCACAAACACTTGTAATGACTAACTACTCCTGACATGTTGGAGATGTTTGCTCTTTATTCCGTAAAGTTACAGCAGGATACAAATAACATCAGGCTGATCCTGCCACGATTTGTTCAAATCACGGACAAACAGGATCCCACAGCTGTTTATGTTTTTAAATCAATTTCCACAGAGAGGCATTTTTTGAAAAATGTATTGATAGCAATGTTATATCATATTATATTATATTATTACACAGGAAAAAACACAACTACATGTAAAATAATCACATTGTGATGATGTAAATGCCTTTGTAAATGGAGGGACAGTAACTGCGTGTAAACCTGCAGACAGTCAGATTAACAGTATTTTGTCTCCATCTGCTATTCTGCAATTCATCTCATGTAAACAATAACGTGGCCACAGCGTGACGTGAAAAAGGCACATACCTGTGACGTTGAGTGACGAACTCTGCATTCCTCGTCCACACGTAAACGCAAAAAAGGAGTTTTAAAAAATCTCTGTTTTCGGTGATTCCAAACGCCGTTTACGTGGACGAAACAGCTGCGTTTTCAAAAACACCCGTGTAGGTGCGGACGCAGCGTAAAAGAGTTAGTAGTTTATTTTGTCACTGCCTGTAATTTATTGCAGATTGCTTGTATTTGCTTAATTGTTTACTAAATGTTTGAGGTGTGAAATAAACCGCAGTGGAGCAAAATATGGGCGTGTGTGGTTGGAGGATGTGTTTGTGCGTGCGTGCACGCGGGGGGGGGGCGCGAACATTTTTCCTGTAACACAAAGGGGACCCAGCAAAAAAAGAACCACTGTTCTATTCAAAGGGTTTACATGTTGAACAAATCTGGTCCTCACCAGGTTCTAAGATGATCAAATACAACCTCAGATGAACAACAATGCATGACATGTTACACCATGCCATTATTTAGTCAACACAAACAAATCTAAAATGCTAAAGCAGTGTCTGAAACAACAAAACCCCATGACTCCACTGACTGTGCGCTAACCTGAAGGAATCGTTTTCTGCAGGCCTTTATCAGATATTGCACAGAGGTGTGTAGACATGCAGCTCTTCAGGTCCTGCCACAGCATTTCAGTCGCGCTGAGCTCTGGACTTTTGGCCATTGCAGCACCTTGGTTGTTTTCATTCTGTTGTAGCTGTGCTGGTGTGCTTGGCATTATTGTCCTGCTACTGTACTTAAACTGTCACACAGATGGCCTCACACTTGACTCTATTATCCTTTGGTATACAAAGACGACTCGTACACTGCTAGGTGCCGAGGTCCTGTGGCTGCTAAACAAGCGCATTAGCCTCCCACAACCATGATCGACACTTGGTGTTTGTGGTGTGCATCATGGCCAAGCGTCTCTACTTTGGTCTCATCTATCCAAAGGGTGTTTTTGCAGAAGTCAGAGCTGTGCTACAATGTTCCTTTGAGATAGAAGAGGCACTGTTATGAATTTTAACAAAGGCTTGTAAATGTAGCTCTTGGATTGTCTTTTTGCCTTTCGTAGAGGTAAATGTGCTGTGCTGTCTACTCTTAGGAGGATTGGAAACTATTTTGAATGTTTCCCACTTGGGTAGGAACAATTGCTTGGGTAATCCCCACTGATGTCTTTCCTCTTTGGCCTTGTGTTAACATCTGAATGCCAGCAAACTGCACAAACCTCTGTGTGCTCCTTACCCTCTTAATCCCTGTGCATGCAGCACACAGTGCTTCTAGATTTTGATAAATAATAACTTTTCATGTTTTGTAATTCATCTGAGCTGAATTTAAAGCTTGATAAGAACCAGATGATGTATTATTATGCTTAAATTTGAGTTTAAATCTTTTATTGAAGTTAAATTTGCTTCAAAGTTCTGTAAATGTCAGCATTGTGTTTGATACTATCTATATCTTATCTTGACTGCTGTGTCTTTAGATACCTCGTAGTTGGAAGACTGCTAGCATTTTGAATGGTTTAAAACGTGATTTTTCTCACCTGTGTAACTGCCTGACATGCCTGTGAGGGTGAATGTTTGTCGCACCTGTGTGAGCAGGTATATTTTCCTCGGCTGTAAGAACCAGTTCAGTTCAGTTTGGGCTGTTTATTGTTTGCTGTGTGCAGCTGGTATCTGCAGGACTCACATCCTTTGCATATTTATAGTAGAATGTGACAGAACACCTACAATACAATATACATTTTATAGCTCACAAAATAGCACATACATATTATCAATACAAGCATGTTTATATGTTACTGTCATCAACTTTTATCTTGTCCTCGTCTCCCTATGCTCTCATTTGTTTCTCTTTCTCCTCACCCTCCCAGCCAGTGGCAGGAGATTGCTGCCCCTCCCTGACCCTGGTCCTGCCAGACATCAGAAATTCATCAGTTTGTGAGATACTCAAACCAGTCACTTAAATCACCTTTCTTCTCCATTCTAATGTTCAGTTTGAAATTTCAAATTCAAATTTTATTTGTCACACACACAACCATACACAGTATGACATGGGGGTGAAATGCTTGTAGCTGTACAATGTCTGACCATTAAATGACAAAAAAAGTTTTACAGTATTTAACAATTTACAGGTTACTACAAAATTTACAAATTAATTTAGGAATTTACAGTAAAAAATGTGCAAATAGCAGAAGAGATTATAAAGATTATAAATTATAGGAAATATAGGATTATAGGAAATGTGTGGTGGTGCGTGTGGTGATGTGTGGGAGAGTCCAGTCCTACACCTGGTTCAGGGCCCGAATAGCCTGGGGGAAGAAGCTCCTCCTCATTCTCTCTGTTTTGGCCTTAAGGGAGCGGAAGCGCTTCGTCAGGTTGTCTTGACTATGTCTCCATGCCTAAAGGTATTGAATTACTACTATGTGATCACATATTTGTGTAAACAAGCAGTTGAAAATGTGGTCTTAACAAAGTGGCCAGTGAGTGTAAGTTCCCAACACAGCAAAAGTTTTGCGAGATCTCGCAAAAGTCCGTCTTTTTCTCCCATGTCCCCTGCGGGGCTCCGTAGAAAGGAAATCAGTGGTATCGCACATCACAACCAAAAAGTGATCGTCGGGCAGAAAGTGATCGCCGTCCGCGGGAGCGCGCAGCTGCTTAAAGCTGTAGCGCCCAGATTACTTACAGCTACTTCCATGCAGCTGATATAAACAGCTTCAACTGTCTGTTTGTTGAAAAATGGTCTTTCTTTGCCTTTAGACAACAATTCTGATGGCAAAAGAGCCAAACGGGACAGGCAAAAAAAAAAAGAAAAAAAAAAAAAAAAGAAAAATGGTAACGCGACCGCATTTTTTTGTTAGTAACTGTAACGGCGTTGTAACGATAGGAATAGTAATTAGTTAGATTACTCGTTACTGAAAAAAGTAGCGCCGTTATTCCCATCACTGTATGAATATTGTAAACTCTTATAATTTCTGGAAAAAAACAAACTGCATTTCAATTCAAAACAGAGACACAAAAATAACATCCCTGGACAAAATTGTGCAGACTTAAAAATAAAGTACTTTACTTTAAGGATTTTCAAAATGGTATTGTCTTTTAATAATGATGACACAAATGTCAACATAAAGTACAGGTTTTCTTCTTAGAACTAAGGCAGAAACATAAAAGGTTATTTGAGCAGCTTCACCTTTAAACTCTGAGTAACCTTAGCCAACATTATTTGGTACATGAGGCTAAAACGGTGTGATCATCCAGCATTTTAGTGCAAAAAATCACAAACCCATTGGACTCACAATAAGTGCATTCATGTCAGATGCTCGTTCCAACCTACATGATTAGAATTTCAGAAACTACCAAAGTCAATGTTTACATGAAATGTTGCATCAAAATGGACCTTAACATCCATCCTACTGAATTTACCTGAAAGGATAAAATATTCAAGATTATCCTTACCACTGTCCTGAAGAAATGAAGTAGAGGTCTGCAGGGACCCGACCAGATTTCTTGCGGCGCGGGAATAAATTTCCAAATAAAATGCGGTAGCGGTCGGTAACTCTGGTGTAATTTGAACGGGAGCGGGCGGTCTGAAAATATAGCGTGCCCGACATTTTTTCGGAACAGCATATCTGTGATTTCCTCATTCTAATTGAGCACTGGTACAGCCAGTGCTCACGCCTGTTACACGCACTGAGCGCATGGATCAGTGCTTTTTGCACGTGCATTTTACTTGCACAGTCTGTGACTCTGTGCGCGCATCACCTGCATCAGAGCGCGCTTTACCAACATGGCAGAGCAAACTGAAGATGCAATTTCCTTGAAGGACGTTCAGCTGGGATTAGACAACGGTCAGTTTACTTTAAGGAAACCCACATCAGGCAAGTCTGATGTATGGGAGTCTTTTTCATGCGTCATAGACGCAAATGGAAAAAAATTACCCTTTGTACAATGCGATAAATGCCTCAAAGTTTTACCCTTTTGCAGTCACAAGACTGGAACCTCAGGTTTAAGGCGGCACTCATGTCCCATCACAAAGGGGCAAACAAAACTGGCATTTACTAAATCTTTGCTGGTGCCAGAGAAGTTTAAAAAAGAAACCAGAGACAAATGTGTTCAGTTTGTTTGCCAAGACATTCGACCGTATGATACCATCTCTGGAAAAGGCTTCACACAGCTGGCCCAACATTTGGTCGACACAGCAGCAAGAATAGGAAAATTCGATGTCTGTGAGATACTACCACACCCCACAACGGTGTCAAGAAATGTTGAAATGAGGGCTCAGAGTCTACGTAAACATGTTGTGGAGGAAATCACTGCAACAATATCGAAGTTTGGATGCGCTGTTACAGCAGACATATGGACAGAAACATATCGAAAAACGTCCTTTTTGTCTGCAACCATCCATTACGTTAATGAGCAATCTGAGCTACATTCAAGAGTGCTTTTTGCTGCCCCTTTTGACCCAAGCACCTCAAAGACAGGTGAAAACATTCGAAGGCACCTGCTGCAGAATCTCAGAGTGTTTGGCATTGATGCGACAGACATGGGCAAAAAGATTATTTTTGTCACAGATCGTGGAGCCAACATGATCAGTGCCTTACGAGAATACACGAGGCTAAACTGCACAGCGCACATACTAAACGTGACTCTCTCCAGTGCGTTTGGTACTGCCATAATCGAAAAGTCTCCAGAGATCGCTAGCCTTCTGACTGATGTTAAAAAGTTGGTTACATATTTCAAACACTCAGGACAGCAGGGCAAGCTTAAAAAGTCACTGAAACAATCCATAGAGACACGATGGAACTCTAACTTTGACATGTTAAATTCTGTCTTGGAACAGTACGAAGACATTGCATCTGTGCTGACTGAGAGCAATAATTATGACAAGATCGGACGCATTAGCATCAGTACTCTTAAGTTACTAGTATCATTCCTAAAACCCTTCAAAGAGGCAACTGACGACTTGGAAACTGATAACACAGCTCCCAGTGCCTCACTTGTTCTTCCGTGGTCTGTGCGATTAATTGAGCACTGTACATCAGCCACAAAAGACCCTCTGCTCTCTGAAATTGCAACCGTCTGTGTAACACGGCTGAAAGAATTACTGTCAGCAGACAGCACTTCATCCCATTCTGTTCACATGCTTTATAAAATAGCAACCTTTCTGACACCAAATCTGCGAGGTCTGAGAATGTTAGATGAAAGAGGGCGACAGAATGTGATACAGGGAGTCAAGGAGATGATCGAAGATTTAAAGTTTGATCATGCACATGATGAGGATGTTGAACCAACACCTGCCAAAAGGCCTACTGTTCTTCATAAATTTTCAGATTGGGAGGAAGAGGAAGAATCATGTGGATCAAAATCACTAGATGTTCAGATTCAGGAGTACAGGACCATGAAACTTGAATTATGAAGTCAACAAAACATTTTGCAGTGGTGGAATTCCAACAGTTCCCAGTTCCCTGCCCTGAGCAACCTTGCAAGATTTGTCCTCTGCATCCCGGCAACGAGTGCACCTTCCGAGAGAGCATTCAGCCTTTGTGGTCGGATTTTGGAGGAGAGACGTTCAGTACTGAAACCCTCATCAGTCAGTGACATTCTTTTCCTGCATGGAAATTTAAAATAATTTGGATTTTTTAAGTAAGTTTCGTTCATTTGATTAATAGTTTATAATTTTGAGATGTCGTTTATTGTTGTATTTATATATGCATATTTTCTTTTGTAGGAGAGACCTTGAATTCGACATTGGGACATTTTTTCGTTAAACTGATAGTTTAAACAACCATTTAATTTCGCAGTGGCCAACTATTTTGTTCTTTTGTTTACAATTTTAAGTGACTTTTTTTTTTTTTCGCGACACTTTCCCTACTGTGTTGACAGAAAAATGTTACGTTTGTATTTTACATAAAAATAACAAGTAGGCCACAATGCTGTATTCGTTTTTATTTATTTTATTTTTGCAACACGTTTTCCATGTTAAAAGATAAATGTTGCATGTTGACAGATAAATGCATCTTGTTTAAGAAAAATAAATACAATCATTGCACAACCTGCAGTTTTATCTGTTATCTCTATTTTTTGGTGGTACCCCATTTAAATGTGAGATTTTGGAAACCAGATCTAAATTTAGCGGGAACGGTTGGGTCGGGTAGAAAATTATTCTAAGCGGGCAGCGGGTGAACAAAGACTGAATATACAGCGGGAGCGGTCGGGTGCGGTACAAAACCTTGCGGGAGCGGGCAGGAGCGGGACTAAAAAAACATTCCCGCGCAGACCTCTAAAATGAAGTGTATGTTCATACGATACACTTCTTCTAAGAGAATGTAATTACCAGTGAGGCTGAACAAGTATCAGGTCATATATACAGTAAAGGCGCCTCAGCCTTGATGCACCTTAAAGACAGAAGAGACTCTGCTCTGCGTTTACAACAGTAATGGTCACACTTGAGATATGCTTATTACAATAATGAGCTGTGCAGTGAAAGTCATTTACACCTACAGAGAAGCCAAAGCTGTTTAAGACAAACAAGCTGGTCTGCACTGGTGAGGATGGCAGAACAGCCTCTGCTTTAAGATGAAAATGAACAAGTTATAAAACATGTTTCTGATTAATGAGAGCATAACATTCCAATAATCTGTGAAATAACTTATCTGCCTCATTAATAACTTATGTGAATTAGTTTGGTGCAAAGAAAAGTCAGATTAAAAAATGAGCACAGATTCTGTCAAATTAGGAAAGTAAAAATTATATTGGTCACTGCTCCTAATCTTGAGAAGAATTAGTCATAGTACTCTCCTCTAGACAGAGAAAGTGCACCAATCAATCACCAATATTATTAACAGGTGAAGATCACTTTACCTGATATCTCTTCATAGTGGCACCTTTCAGTGGCTGAGACAGTTAGCAACTGAAAGTGAAACACGAAAAGTGAGCGCGAGAGCCCTCGGTGCACCTGCTCGCTGCTGCAGTCAAAGTAAACTTTATTGTCATCTCCGCTACAGTCCAGCATATAGAGACGAGACGACGAGGCTCCAGTTACAGCTGTGCAAGTAAACAAACAATAAATATAAGAAGAGTAAGAAAATAAATATACACTTTAGGACTCGGGGTAAAGGATCAATCCGGTTGTTCAGTGATGACGCGACGAATCCTACTTCCGGGTCTAAAGTAGTCTGCGTTTAATATGGCTTTTGTGTTGTTAACATGCTTAATGTTATGTATTTTCTTCTATTTGATCTCAAAAAGCTCCTAAAACAGTCAGTGATCACTGTTGACCTCCCTCGGCTTTTATTACCGCTAATCATTTATGTAAGCTCAGTTTTTAAAACCTTAGGATGAAACTACAGCCCAGCCCATGCAGCAGTATATGAATGACTGACCTCGTATTGTGGATGGATTATCGCAGTTGTTCTCCTGGCTGAAGTTTGGTCCTTTTACAGCATCCTGCCATGCGATTACATTTGTTCCTGACCACCGAGAACACTCACGTTAACTTTTATCCAGTGGAAAAAAGTTAGCTTGTTTATATTATGCTAACATAGCTGTGTCGCTAGCGGTCACGTAGCACATCATTATATAGCAGCTAGCCCAACTTCAGTAACCCTACAAACGTCACTGCTGTTTAGTTTTCTGTCTTCATTTATGCTGGAAGTGATAACAGAGCTGTACGTTTGAATTTGTTTCCAAAACCCCGCAGTCAGGACATGCTATATTGTATTTAGATAGAAGCTAGCGAGCTAACTTCCTGCTAACTTCTAACTCCGTTAAATGTCATAACTTCCGTTTTCATGGATGCCTGGATGTTAAACTCAATTGTTACACCTGGTAGAGCAGAACGCTGATCATTTTATTAAAGATGAAAGACTTTAGACAGTTTTTCAACTCTCAGTAATGCCATAGTGATCGTTTGATATATGGACCTGCAGCGGAGTTTAGACCCAGACACTGCTAGTGACGTCAGACTGAACAACCGGATAACAATTTAAAATTTACAGTTTGATGATTTAAAGTCTCACACAACCCGTCAAAAAGGGCGGGGCCGGCTGCTTCCAAATAGAGCACATTTCATTTATAATGATGTAAATCCAAGCCCATCATGGATTCATGATCTGAATCCTGGGTTGTGTGAAATCCCAGAAATAAACCCTGGACAAAGTGAATCTGTGAACTAAGGTGTAGGTCTGTTAGATCATGTTGTGGTGATCCTCGGGTTGGGGGATGGGTGTTCATACTGGAGTGCAAAATTAAAACCAGTGGAAGATGCACAAGAAAAGTTGAAAGCCATCAGGTGCTCAGTTTAGAACAAAGATAAAGGAAGAGGAGGAGAAATGAGCAACAGATGCAGGTAAGCAGATGTGTGATTGGATAATGGCAGGTCATCCTGAACCAATCAGAGTCAGAATACTTTGTTAATCCCTAAGGAAATTATGTGGGTTACAGTTGCTCCAAGAAGAAATGGTAAAAATAGCAACAGTAACAGACTAAACTCCAAACAATACATTATGTTACCGATTTTAATATTAATTGTCAATTGTTGATTTGTCCTGTTCTCATTGTATGACGAATTATGATGGCTGTTTGGTAGCTGTTTGCATACAATGCATACTCTCTCTCTCTCTTTATATGTGTGTGTGTGTACAACAGTTTTATGTTAATGTACAATCCTTAATATGTTGTGTGTGTGTGTGTGTGGGGGGGGGGGTTCACCCAGGGTGCCAAACAGGCTAGGACCGCCACTGTTGGATACACTGTGTATGTCAATGCAGGTCAACAGCAAGCCAAACTCAATCTTCATGAGCCAGGAAACCGAGCGTCTTGCTCCTTTATTACAATTGTGGCTTGAATAGCTCGATGAAAGTGTCGAGTGAAACTAAAAGTAAACCAGAAAATAAAATTTCCTTTAGCTCTTTGACATGTGAAATAACAAAAAGAAATAGCTAGAGATAGAAAACATGTATCAAAGTTAGTCTTAGCTGCTAAGTAATGATAAACAGTTGTTTTAGCAATCCTACACAACTTAGATTGTTAGCATCATTGCTATGACCATGCTCTAAGCAAAATCCGCTTCTGGGATATGGCTAATTCCTGGTACAAACACATTCTCAAAACGATCTCTAAATCTTATAAACATATAAAGCAAATTAGAACATGTAACAAACTTACAGCCTTGCTTTCGATGGTGTATATAAAGATTCAGGCCACAGAAGGTGAAGTTTAAACACGGATAGGCAGGTTTTCTGTACAATGTTTTTTCCCAACTGACCACGCCTTCTGCTTCCCACAGTGCATTGTGAACACAGATTACACATTTAAAATAAGCTACAGAAAAACTAATGCTGACTGTATAGAAAATATTTTTAACTAAATGACTTTTTTAACATACACTGAAAAAAAGGGATTGGCCAGCTCTTGGATTTACGTAAGCATCTTGCGTGTATTTAACACAATTGCCTCATGCTTTAAAGTTAAGTGTAACTACATAGTGTAGAAACTACATGATATGCAGAGAGGCTAGATTAAATTGTTCATATCATGTTCAAGTGAAGTAAGTCAATAATATATCAATGTTAAATCCCACGACACTGCACGGGTTTCAGACTCGCGCTCTTTAGATCGTGGTTTCAGGAAGGCATCCATCTCAGTCAAGTCGAGCAGCCACCTCTACTTTTTTTAGTATACCAAAAAAGTAAATTGGGTGGTTGTTGCATTAAAAAAGTCCAACTTGTAATTTAAACACAATAATTTCATGTTTCTATGAACGTAATTAAATCATGAAGGATCTGTATGAAATTCAACAACTTAATTTGTTCTTGTTGAGACGACCTGATACAATCTAGTGAGAGTGGTTAGTTGCTGAACTCATGAAATTCACAAGATCACACAAGATTTCAAACTGCAGGAAAATCACTGGAGTTATAAGAGGCAGACAACTGCACACACACCACGTGCATGCTGTTGCTATTTATTGTGGATTATTACAAAAACAAAAGAATTCTGCATCAAATACAGGAAATCATAGCTTTCCTACATTTCCTAGATTGTTGGCATGGTGGTTAGTGCTGTTGCTTCACAGTAAGAAGGTCCTGTGTTCAAATCCACATTCTTTGCAGGTTTCTCTCTGGGTATTCTGGTTTCCTCCCGCAGTTAAAAGTCATGCAGTTGTTAGAGTTAGGGTTAACTGGTGATTCTAAATTATCTGTGAATGTAAGCGTAAATGGTTGTTTGTTTCTATGTGATAGACTGGTCAGCTGTCCAGGGTGTACCGTGCCTTGTAACCTATCACTTCAGGGTTATTTCTCAGCCCTCCTGCAACCAGGATAAAGGAGGATGGTAGTTGTTGACGACCCATTCAATTTTTATGGTAACCAGGATCTAGACTTTGTTGAACATTATGTAATATGAAGACAGCATGTAGGATTTAAGTGACCAAGTAGTACTGGGGTAAAAGTTATTGAATAGTGTTGAAAAAAAATGACAAAATTGTGAAGGATTAAAATATTCCAGGAGCTCAACTTACTTCATCTGAACATGTTTCAATCGTGTTTTATGAACACAAAATGCACATGTTTACTGAATATGAAAAAGTTGTGTTGATTTAACGCAGTCGTTTAAGTTTCTGCCAAAGCAAAACATTTGTGTGCAACCAGTGTCCACTATTGAATCAAGTAAATCCAATATGGCCTTTTTTTCAGTGTAGATGCCACAGATGAAATATGACATTTTTTAATCGCTAAATTATTATGAATCATTTTTTAATCTTTTACTTGGGACAGAACAACCCGATCTACCTGCTGAGCTACAGCCACAGTGATTCAATCCAATAGGCAAGTTATTGCAGCTCAAATTGTCAAAAAATGTTAATGTTGATTCTGACAGTAAGGTGTCAGAATACATAGTGCATTGCACTTTATTGTATATGACGTTTGTATATGGAGAGGATGCCCGTGTTTGCTTTTTTGACACCAACACAATATTAGAAAGTTAGTCATAAATTCCTGAACGGTGTACACTGAAAAAAAGGCCATGTTGGATTTACTTGATTCAATAGTGGACACTGGTTGCACACAAATGTTCACCTTGAGGCGACTGTTGTTATGTATATAAATAAAATTGAATTGAATTTAAAGACTAGAATATGAGTGCCTGCATATGATGCAAGACAAACAGATGACCTGGCAATGAACAAGGGGAGACTCAGATAATAAATACACAGAGGGTTGACAAGGGAAGGGGAAACACAGCTGGGATGAATAGACATAATGAAACAGGAGGAAGCAAAACTGAACACACTGAGCTCAGGATGCGAGACTGTCAAAATAAAACAGACACATACGAATTCTAACTAATTCATGGAGCTTGACACAGGAGCCAGGAGGAAGGAAGAGCATAGAGAACTTAGCATGAGTGCTTAGACGGACTGGAGAGACCACGGGCGGAGAAACGAAGAGCGGAAACACGGAAACAGTTAAGGGAGATGAGACATGGAGGGAGAGAGAGCGAGCATGGAACACAGGGAGAGAGAGCGAGGGGTGAGAGACACAGAGGGAGAGAGAGCGAGGGGGTGAGAGACACAGAGGGAGAGAGAGCGAGGGGGTGAGAGACACAGAGGGAGAGAGAGCGACACAGAGGGAGAGAGAGCGAGGGGGTGAGAGACACAGAGGGAGAGAGAGCGAGGGGTGAGAGACACAGAGGGAGAGAGAGCGACACAGAGGGAGAGAGAGTGAGGGGGTGAGAGACACAGAGGGAGAGAGAGCGACACAGAGGGAGAGAGAGCGAGGGGGTGAGAGACACAGAGGGAGAGAGAGCGAGGGGGTGAGAGACACAGAGGGAGAGAGAGCGAGGGGGTGAGAGACACAGAGGGAGAGAGAGCGACACAGAGGGAGAGAGAGCGAGGGGGTGAGAGACACAGAGGGAGAGAGAGCGAGGGGGTGAGAGACACAGAGGGAGAGAGAGCGACACAGAGGGAGAGAGAGCGAGGGGGTGAGAGACACAGAGGGAGAGAGAGCGACACAGAGGGAGAGAGAGCGAGGGGGTGAGAGACACAGAGGGAGAGAGAGCGACACAGAGGGAGAGAGAGCGAGGGGGTGAGAGACACAGAGGGAGAGAGAGCGACACAGAGGGAGAGAGAGTGAGGGGGTGAGAGACACAGAGGGAGAGAGAGCGAGGGGGTGAGAGACACAGAGGGAGAGAGAGCGACACAGAGGGAGAGAGAGTGAGGGGGTGAGAGACACAGAGGGAGAGAGAGCGAGGGGGTGAGAGACACAGAGGGAGAGAGAGCGAGGGGGTGAGAGACACAGAGGGAGAGAGAGCGACACAGAGGGAGAGAGAGCGAGGGGGTGAGAGACACAGAGGGAGAGAGAGCGAGGGGGTGAGAGACACAGAGGGAGAGAGAGCGACACAGAGGGAGAGAGAGCGAGGGGGTGAGAGACACAGAGGGAGAGAGAGCGAGGGGGTGAGAGACACAGAGGGAGAGAGAGCGACACAGAGGGAGAGAGAGCGAGGGGGTGAGAGACACAGAGGGAGAGAGAGCGACACAGAGGGAGAGAGAGTGAGGGGGTGAGAGACACAGAGGGAGAGAGAGCGAGGGGGTGAGAGACACAGAGGGAGAGAGAGCGACACAAAGGGAGAGAGAGTGAGGGGGTGAGAGACACAGAGGGAGAGAGAGCGAGGGGGTGAGAGACACAGAGGGAGAGAGAGCGACACAGAGGGAGAGAGAGCGAGGGGGTGAGAGACACAGAGGGAGAGAGAGCGAGGGGGTGAGAGACACAGAGGGAGAGAGAGCGACACAGACGGAGAGAGAGCGAGGGGGTGAGAGACACAGAGGGAGAGAGAGCGAGGGGGTGAGAGACACAGAGGGAGAGAGAGCGAGGGGGTGAGAGACACAGAGGGAGAGAGAGCGAGCAGGGAACACAGGGAGAGAGAACCAGGGGTGAGAGACACAGAGGGAGAGAGAGCGACACAGAGGGAGAGAGAGCGAGGGGGTGAGAGACACAGAGGGAGAGAGAGCGAGGGGGTGAGAGACACAGAGGGAGAGAGACACAGAGGGAGAGAGAGCGAGGGGGTGAGAGACACAGAGGGAGAGAGAGCGACACAGAGGGAGAGAGAGCGAGGGGGTGAGAGACACAGAGGGAGAGAGAGCGAGGGGGTGAGAGACACAGAGGGAGAGAGAGCGACACAGAGGGAGAGAGAGCGAGGGAGTGAGAGACAGAGGGAGAGAGAGCGAGGGGGTGAGAGACACAGAGGGAGAGAGAGCGAGGGGGTGAGAGACACAGAGGGAGAGAGAGCGAGGGGGTGAGAGACACAGAGGGAGAGAGAGCAACACAGAGGGAGAGAGAGCGAGGGGGTGAGAGACACAGAGGGAGAGAGAGCGAGGGGGTGAGAGACACAGAGGGAGAGAGAGCGAGGGGGTGAGAGACACAGAGGGAGAGAGAGCGAGGGGGTGAGAGACACAGAGGGAGAGAGAGCAACACAGAGGGAGAGAGAGCGAGGGGGTGAGAGACACAGAGGGAGAGAGAGCGACACAGAGGGAGAGAGAGCGAGGGGGTGAGAGACTCAGAGGGAGAGAGAGCGAGGGAGTGAGAGACACAGAGGGAGAGAGAGCGAGGGGGTGAGAGACACAGAGGGAGAGAGAGCGAGGGGGTGAGAGACACAGAGGGAGAGAGAGCGAGCAGGGAACACAGGGAGAGAGAACCAGGGGTGAGAGACACAGAGGGAGAGAGAGCGACACAGAGGGAGAGAGAGCGAGGGGGTGAGAGACACAGAGGGAGAGAGAGCGAGGGAGTGAGAGACACAGAGGGAGAGAGAGCGAGGGGGTGAGAGACACAGAGGGAGAGAGAGTGACACAGAGGGAGAGAGAGCGAGGGGGTGAGAGACACAGAGGGAGAGAGAGCGAGGGGGTGAGAGACACAGAGGGAGAGAGAGCGAGGGGGTGAGAGACACAGAGGGAAAGAGACACAGAGGGAGAGAGACACAGAGGGAGAGAGAGCGAGGGGGTGAGAGACACAGAGGGAGAGAGAGCGACACAGAGGGAGAGAGAGCGAGGGGGTGAGAGACACAGAGGGAGAGAGAGCGAGAGGGTGAGAGACACAGAGGGAGAGAGAGCGAGGGAGTGAGAGACACAGAGGGAGAGAGAGCGAGGGGGTGAGAGACACAGAGGGAGAGAGAGCGAGGGGGTGAGAGACACAGAGGGAGAGAGAGCGAGGGAGTGAGAGACACAGAGGGAGAGAGAGCGAGGGAGTGAGAGACACAGAGGGAGAGAGAGCGAGGGGGTGAGAGACACAGAGGGAGAGAGAGCGAGGGAGTGAGAGACACAGAGGGAGAGAGAGCGAGGGAGTGAGAGACACAGAGGGAGAGAGAGCGAGGGAGTGAGAGACACAGAGGGAGAGAGAGCGAGGGAGTGAGAGACACAGAGGGAGAGAGAGCGAGGGGGTGAGAGACACAGAGGGAGAGAGAGCGAGGGGGTGAGAGACTCAGAGGGAGAGAGAAGATCCAGACAGTAATACTAACTAATGATTAAATGCAGGAAGTTACACGGAGTTTAACACACTGAGGGACCAGTGGACGGGGCCACGTATTTCTACCCTCCATGTCTCTCACTCCCTCGCTCTCTCACTCCCTCGAGAGAGAGAGCGAGAGAGGGAGTGAGAGACACATGAAGGGCTGGGGAGAACACACATGGATGTAAGAGACAGACAGGGGAGACATGGAAAGAAACACGAGGGGAAGATGGGAACACAAAAGTCAAAACTAAATGATGGGAAGAACATTACAACACAAGGGAGTCACAAAACACTATGCACACAAGATGCCAAATGAGCCAGAACCATTACAATATTTATTCCTTAATGTAAGGAAGAGATTATGAGTCATTCTTTAAAATGTAAGACAATATGATGCTCAACGTAAATATTGCTCCCTTATTCACAAGGGATTCACAGCAGGTAGTGCTACATGGTTTATGTGGCACATTTTGATACCGGATGCCCTTCCTGACGCAACCCCCGAGGGATTTGTGCCTACTCCTGAGATTAAACTGGAGATTTTTCACTCGTTAGGTGACTGTATAAACAACTACAGTAAGCAGCCACTCATAAGTTAGTTATTCACGAGGGGTCACCACAGCAGGCAACTCTGCATATTTGATTTGGGAGATTTTTATGGAGGATGCCCCATCTGATGCAACGCTTTCTTTGATTTACACACACTAGTCTCATTTCACTAGTTTTTACTACAAATTTAAAAGTCATTTACGGTCATGAGGATCGTGCTAGTCTTCTTTCTCTCTGAACACACCAGCTCATACCAAGCAGCACCCCGTGATATTAACAAATAACCAACACTAAAGAGCCAAAAACATTTTTTAAATGATAATGTCACACAGTGGAAATTTGTGTTTTAAAGTTGTATCAATCTGTGTATTGGTACATAGTGTTGATTTTATTTGCATGGTTTTATTGTGATATTTATATTATGTGTGTTAATGTTGTACCATATTCCTTTAACCCACTGTGGACTAAACAGACAATTGTAGGCACCTGTGAGGTGGGGGCGTACCCCAAGGTGGCCTATCAGCCGCCAGATTGACCTGTTAAAGGGGATCGTGAGCGCAGAGACAAAAAGAAGCGACGCATGAAAGGTGAGCAGAAGAAAAAGGAACGCGTGCAAGCGTGTGTGGAAGGAGCTGCTGCCTGACTGTGGGGCGCCACGAGTCGTTCGGTGATCCAGTCCCAACGGCAGGAACAGCAACAGTGGGTGGCGATGGCCGCAAATCACAACAGGGCAGGGATGCCCTTCTGCCTGCATCTGACGGTGAGACGAGGGAGGCCGTGTTCAGGTGTGGAGTGGGGCGGGACTGTGCGGCGACGCGCTGTCGGGAGGAGACAGGTCTGCGATAGGAGCCTCCTCCCTGGTCTGCTGCTGGCGAGTTTTACCATACGGGAAGAGAAGTTCCTCTCCTGTCTCTTTCAGATAAGGACCATTCGCCCATGTGTGGGACTGTGGGAGGTAGGGCTGAACGATATATCGCATTTGCGATAATATCGCGACATGATCAAGTGCAATTTTCTAACCGCAAAGGCTGCGATTATACTCTGGACATGTCCAAATTCATGGGCTGCATCCTCCTGAGGCCGCATTTGTAGACCGATTACGTCACAGCGACGCGCCGAAGGCTGTCCAAATTACTACCATATCCCAGAATTCATAGCGCGGCCCAGCCAAACTCCAGTTTCCAACAATGGCGGCCGCTACTAAGTTTTAAAATTACTCATACTAATCTTTCTGGGTCACAAAATAAACTTTTAACATATTTTCAGGCGAGAAAGTAGTTGTGTAAACATCAAATATCTGCTCGGTTTATCAAGATATCCCATATTTGCAAAAGTGCTTCGACGTTTTCAGAGGCGTCTGCTACCCACCAGCTCGACAGCTAGCCGGGAGCTCGAGGGTTACTGATGCGGCCGAGAACGGCACAACTCCCGGCACATCATTTTCAGATCACCGCGGAGTTTCGCTGCTCGGGTTAAACGTGATATATAAGTCACTTAGACAACCTAAAAATGTTATTGTTGGGCTTTTTTCAGTGTTTTGTTTGTTCGTGAGTAAATCGGTTTGGCTGAGATTAAAGTTATTAGATTAGATAAAATAAAACTTTATTAATCCCCCGGGTGGGTTCCTCCTTGGTTTTCACACAGCTGACTAAACGTCAAACAGAAAACTTATTAAACAGAAGTATGAGACAGTCGAGAATTTACACCAGTGTCTGGTTATATTTTAGATAGCAAGAAGCAGACGGCCGAGTTTATTAAACTCCACCGAGACAGCGGTGACGCTAATCAGAACTAGACCGTCCAATTTCACGCCTTTAAACTTTAAAGGCGTGTTTGTGTGTGTGTTTATACAATTGCTATTATGTTTACACTTTATGTGTAATGTTACTGACTGCAGAGATCAGTAAGATGTGTGTATTTTTTATTTATTAGTTTTATTTATTTAATATTATTTTTTAATTGAATGACTGTCTAGTAGTTCACAGATGTCGAAAAACTGAGTGTGGTAAAGCCACTGATTTTTTTTATGTATATTTCTGCAATCTGCACATTGTACTGACTTTCATTTTAATGTTTACACCAGGGTTCCTTGTCAGCACTTTATGCTCAGATGTTTGTAAGCTAAAAATAAACTATTGTGTATGTTCAAATATACTGTTGTGATTGAAGAAGTTAAATAAAAATGTCAGTCATCAATTCATGCATCACCTCATGTCATCATAACAGAGGTCTGTCTTCCAGGAAAGAACAGTTTAAAATTAATGTAATATAGTATTGGCCATACTATATGATGTATTGCTTGTCTTTGTTTAATAATACAGAAGACAAAGACCTTAAAAAATAATCGCATATCGCATCGCAATCGCAATATTGGGGCAAAAAATCGCAATTAGATTATTTTCCATAATCGTTCAGCCCTAGTGGGAGGGTAATTTTAGCATATGGAAAACATGTTTTAGCCTTGTTTTAATAGTGTATAGTTATTTCTGCCGGCAAGGTTTTTAGCGGGTTGCAAACACTGTTTTTATTGTATACGGGGAATTTAGTTTGTATCTGTGATTCTGGCTGTGTTTTTTTTTTTTATGAAAATAAATGGTGTGTTTGAAGCCAGCTTAGTTTCTGTGCCCTGAGCACTGACCCGCTCACTCCCCTTTTCGCTTGTATGTATACGGACGTGGTGGTGAAGATTTAGGTCCACCAGTCTTAGCGGCTACAATAACTCGTCCATCTGTGCTTTAGTTTTGATGGGGAAATTCTAGTATGTTATTAGTCTTTTTCTTACTAAGTAGCCATTATAACCAATGGACCCCTCTGTGCATCGGACCATGGTTAGCTACTTGCTAACAAACTTGCTAGCGTATTTGCCAAAGACAACATTAACATTTGTTGCAGTAGCCATCCTTTTCTGAAAGCGCCGCACACCCTTGGCCATGACCTCTCAGTGAGCTTCATGGTGTAGTCACCTGAACTGGTTTCACCTCACAGGTGAGCCTGTCAGGGTTCATTGGTGGGGTTTGTTGCCTTCTTAATGACGTTGGGACCATCAGTTGTGTTGTGCAGCAGTCAGGTTGGTGCACAGCTGACAGGCCTGTTTGACAACTGTTAGAATTCATATTACGGCGAGAACCAATCAGCTGAGTGAAGAGAAACAACAGCCCATCATTACTTTAAGAACTGAAGGTCAGTCAGTCGGTAAACTGCTAAAACTTGTGCAGTCGTAAAAACCATCAAGACCACGATAAAGCTGTCTGACATGAGGACGCCCCAGGAAAGAAAGACCAGGAGTCCCTCTGCTGCTGAGGATACGTTCATCCCAGTCACCAGCCTCACAAATCACAAGTTAGCAGCAGCTCAGATCAGAGCCCAGATAGATGCCACACAGAGCTCCAGTAGCAGACACATCTCTGCATGTTCAGAGGAGACCGTGTGAATCAGGTGAACGATGGTCTCTACATGCATGTGGGAAGCATGGAGAAGGAGGTGTGATGGTGTGGGGGGGCTTTGCTGGTGACACTGTAGGATATTTATAATAAAATTGAGGGCACACTGAACCAGCATGGCTACCACAGCATCCTGCAGTGACATGCCATCCCATCATTTATTTTCCAACAGGACAATGACCCTAAACACACCTCCAGGCTGTATAACAGCTATTTGACCAAAAAGGAGAGTGAATGGCCAGAGTTTCAAGTAATGAGGTTAGTGTATGTACAAGTAATTCCTGTGAGACTTCTGTAAATGCTTCTCCCTTCCTTGGGCACTCTGACGTTACATAATGTGTGGGTAGCCTGCTGCAGCAGGGTCACTTATATGACAGACGATGCTAACTGTTGGCATTTTAGGAAATATGGAGAATATATCCCATCAGCACGGTTTTATTTGACTTGTTTTTCTGGGCTCGACGTCATTCTTCACTTTTTAATTATTTATTTGTTTTGTTTTGAAATAGGTGTGAAAAGCCTGATTGGTTCTGGGAATATGTCAACAGCTTCATTTAAAAACGAGTTTCTTTAGCTGCGTCCAGACTTGAGCTCAGGGCCCGATGGTCAGAGTGAGCCTCTCTGCTGAAACACTGTCCTGTTGGTGATTAAATGGTGAATAAACCAAAACCTTTAGCAGTACCATTTTCATTTCTGTAAATTATTAGAATGTTTGAGATCAGTTTATATGAGCAAATTATAACATATTAGTGTCAGTTCATAGGATCCTTACAGAGGTATTTACAGTGATAAAAATCTTTTCAATCAATACAATGTTTTTGTTTTTTTGGAGGTCATGGATACAGCATCAGCAGAGTGATTTCATCCAAGTCAGTCCTATTCAGTCCAGTCAAGAAGAAGAGACGCCAACATGTTTCTGTTTTCCAGCATAAAGCGCCACCACAAGAGTAAGTCTTCCATTTCTCTGTGGGTTTAAGCAACTGATTCCCCCGAGAGTGTGGCCCTTGTGACTCTCACAGAGGTCATGGTTGTGTGTTTGTGTTTGGATGGAAGCTATTCTGTGTGTTTTGAGCCAATAAAATGCAATCAGCTTTATCCACAGGGGACGTAAGTGCAGCATTTTCACACTGACATGCAGACAATGTCTAGGCCTCCTCACACTAATGCTTTGTTGGACAAAGCTTCCAAGAAGGAATAAGGTGCTCCTCAAACAGCCAGCTGGGATGATACTCCGTCGTCATTGTAATAAAGTTTCCAGCTTGTTTCATCAATCAGGTTTGTTGGTTCCCTCGTGTTTATATACTGTGGCAGTCTTAAAGTCAGAAAACACTAGAATATTACAATATGTCATTAATATTACACCCAGTAAAGATGCAAGAAACACAGATAAGAGGTCAGGGATCTAAGTAGTGTGGCTAACCATGCTTAGAGTTAAAATATAAAAATAGAAAGCCATATTTAATTTATTGCTATTATTTATTCATGGATTTACCATAACAAGCTGAGACCCAGCATGTCAAATGAAACATGATAAATATTCATGATCTTGAGTGATGGGGAAAAAAAAACCTTTTGTCTTACCAGAAGTTTCCTTATACGTGTAAAGAAAAACAGTAAGGAGGCATTATCTTTGCTCCTAACTGCACTCAGGGATTTTTGTTATGGTGCCAAAATCAAAGCCATTTCTTTACACACATGCAGGCGTTACATTCGTTACATTATACATTACATATGGTTAAAATGCATCAAGTGTGGTAAATATACATGTTTCATATAAACAAACTCCAAAAATAGTTTCTGTCCTCCACAGAACATCACAGGACTAAAACCTCGCATATTTCAAAACTCCATATAATCCATTTCTCTCTCTCTCTCTGTCTCTCTCTCTCGCTCTCTCACTTTTGCTCCTCGCTAACAATCCCAAAATTTTCCCTCCTCCTTAACAACCAACTTTTATCCATAAATGGGAACGTTGTTGCTGTTTTTGCCATTTCTTCCTGCACTAAACATGACAATATTATCCACTACAATCATTGCGTATATTTTTTATAATCACTCTGGTTTTATGTCAACACGATTTAAAATCTGGAGAGTTTGAAGCGTCCTGTTGTTTTGTCATCTTAAATCATTCATGAAGTTTGGAGGTGCCAAACGTAACAATCAACCACCTGTACTGAAATCTAAAAATGTCCATGATGCACAATCAAGGTGTTTGTTGCTACTGACAACAGTGGGCTGAACCATCTTTAATGGGGGAGGGAGGCAAAGACTATTATATTCAATGTTAATTGTAGCTAGGCTCAGTGTTAATGATAACTTATTTATTTAATAAATAACGTCGTCATGTGTAAAATTAGGGCGGCACTAGGGATGGCAAGAAATCGCTACAATAGAGCCGCCCGATTGCATTATATTTAATGTACTGTGTGTATTTTAGAATAGAATAGAATTCAACTTTATTGTCATTGCACATGCACAGGTACAGGGCAACGAAATGCAGTTTGCATCCATCCAGAAGTGCTTTAGTGATATAGATATATTACAATATATATTAGCAATAATATAGATATGTGAGTATATTACAGAAATGGGTCTATTATGTTATAATGAACACGGTATGAAGTATGTTGTGAATATTCTATAACTATAAGTATGTACAGGCTGTAGTGAGTACAAGCTATGTACAGGATATGAACAGGATATAAATATGAAAAACTATACAGAATATGAAATAAATAACTTTACAGAAATCTGAGATATACAGCTATACAGAAATGGGAACTATGCAAGTTGTAAACAGTTGTAGGATTAAAGATTATCGAATGTACAGAATGATTATTTACACAGAGCTATACAGTAGTGCAGTTAAGATAAGTGAGATATAATTCCTACAGAGGCTATATAAAGTGCTAGTGGTTGTGAGTGGTGGTTCAGTCCATGTTATTATTGTGTTTGAGGGTACAGTTGTCCATTGTGGGTGTGTGTATGTTCAGTCCATGAGTTAACGTGGGTCAGATGTCAGGAGGCAGAGTTCAGGAGTCTGACAGCTGTGGGGAAGAAGCTGTTCCGGTACCTGGTGGTCTTAGTCCGGAGGCTCCTGTGGCGCCTCCCGGAGGGCAGGAGGGTGAAGAGTCCATGTGATGGGTGACTGGGGTCTTTGATGATTTTCCCAGCCCTTTTCAGACACCGCTTCCTGTAGATGTCTTTTATGGCAGGAAGTGGTGCTCCTGCGATGCGCTGGGCAGTTTTCACGACCCTCTGCAACGCCTTCCGGTCCGAGGCAGAGCAGTTCCCGTACCAGACTGTTATACAGTTGGTCAGGATGCTCTCGATGGTGCAGCGATAGAAGTTCACCAGGATGTCTGAGGACAGGTGGTTCTTCCTCAGAGTCCTCAAGAAGAAGAGGCGCTGGTGAGCCTTCTTGACCAGCTTGGAGCAGTTGGTCGTCCAGGTGAGATCCTCGGAGATGTGGACTCCCAGGAACTTGAAGCGGCTCACACGCTCCACAGCCATCCCCTTAATGTGGATGGGTGGATGTGGGTCAGCATTCCTCCTGTAGTCCACGATGAGCTCCTTGGTCTTCTCGGTGTTAAGCAGCAGGTTGTTTGTGTCGCACCACTCAGCCAGACGATCCACCTCCTCCCTGTAGGCGGCCTCATCGTTGTCACTGATGAGGCCAATCACCGTGGTGTCATCTGCAAACTTAATGATGGTGTTGGAACCATCAGCAGGTCTGCAGTCGTGGGTGAAGAGGGAGTAGAGGAAAGGGCTCATCACACAGCCTTGTGTGTGTGTGTAGATGAGCAGCGGTTATCCAGCCGGACATGTTGGGGCCGGTTGGTCAGGAAGTCCAGTAACCATTTGCAGATGAGGGAACTGATGCCCAGGCCTGTCAGTTTCCTGATGAGCTGTGAGGGGTGGATTGTATTGAACGCTGAACTGAAGTCTATAAACAGCATTCTGGCGTAGGTGTTGTTGTTGTCCAGGTGTGAGAGGACAGAGTGCAGTGCGATGGAGACAGCATCCTCTGTGCTCCTGTTCTGGCGGTATGCGAATTGGTGGGGGTCCAGGGTGGGGGGGAGACAGGATTTGAAGTGTGCTAGGACCAGCTGCTCTAAGCACTTAGTGATGATGGGGGTGAGTGCTACTGGGCGGTAGTCATTGAGGCAAGATGGGTTGGAGTTTTTGGGTATCGGGACGATGGAGGTGGAGTTGAAGCAGGCCGGTACCACAGCGTGGGCCAAGGACAGATTGAATATGTCTGTCAGCACTCCTGCAAGCTCCCCAGAACACGCTCTGAGAACACGCCCGGGGATGCCATCAGGGCCTGCAGCCTTGTGGACATTGATCCTGCTCAGCACCGCTCCTACATCGGTGGGGGAGAGAGTCATAGGTTGGTGGTCTGGCGTCATGTCTGCTTTGGTTGTGGTTGTGGGGTTCCCTCGCTCAAAACGAGCATAAAAGTTGTTGAGCTCGTTGAGGAAGGAGACATCAGAGGATGCGGGGGAGGGTTTGGTGGTCCTGTAGTCTGTAATGGTCTGGAGTTCTTGCCACATGCGTCGGGGGTCGGAGTTGGAGAAGTGTTCTTCTACCTTCTTTTTGTAATGGTGTTTGGCTTTTTTGATGCCCTTCTTTAGATTAGCCCTGGCTGTACTGTAGGCGTGTGCATCTCCTGACCTAAAGGCGGTGTTGCGGGCCTTCAGGAGGAGACGAACATCCCGGTTCATCCAAGGCTTCTGGTTGGGGTACATGGTGATCCGTTTCTGGGTGGTGACACGGTCTGTGGTTTCGGAGATGTAATCCAGTACAGATGAGGCGTACTGGTCCAGGTCTGTGTGGGTGAACATATTCCAGTCTGTGTTTTTAAATCTGTCCTGGAGCACTGCCTCTGTCCCCTCTGGCCACACTTTAATTGTCCTCACAGCAGGTTTCACACGTTGGATGAGTGGTGAATACCTAGGTGTGAGGAACAGGGAGAGATGGTCCGACTGTCCAATGTGGGGGAGGGGTGTGGCTTTGTAGGCTCCAGCCAGGTTGGAATACACATGGTCTAAAGTCTTGTCCCCTCTGGTGTGGCAGGAGACATGTTGGTGGAATCTGGGGAGGACTGTCTTTAAGTTGGTGTGGTTGAAGTCACCAGCAACAATAAAAGCAGCCTCGGGGTGTTTATTCTGGTGTTTGTTAATGGCTGCAGAAAGTTCTTTCATGGCCAACCTAGCATTAGCATCGGGGGGGATATACACGGCAGTGAGTATGATCGAAGTGAGTTCTCTGGGGAGGTAATAAGGTCTGCATTTGACCATTAAAAACTCCGCATTAGGTGAGCAGTGACTCTCAGTAGTAGTGGAGTTCATGCACCAAGCATTGTTAATATAAATGCACAAACCTCCACCTCTGGTCTTGCCGGAGTCATCTGCTAGCCTGTCGGCTCGGTGTGTGTGGCGTCCTGCTAACTCGATAGCATTGTCCGGGCAGCTGGACATTTTATGGAGCTTTGTTAGTGAGATCTGATCAGATCTCCACAGTGATTACACTGCAAGAGTGGCTGGTTTGATAATTAAGTGTTTGTATTATTTATTAATAATTAATTACATCATCTTTTGTAGAAATACACTGTTTTAGTAAATGTATTATTTGATCATTAATTATCTGAGGACTAAGAAGAAAGAAGGCGTAATATGAAGGTTGCAAAAACAGAGGAGGAGAGACGAGGGTACAGGCAGAGAATGAACTGTTAGAATATTAAACTATAAGAATAATAAGACAATAGTAGAATATATAATACGAATATAAAAACCGACTGAAAACAAAACTGAGCATAAAGAAACAATTTGAATAAATCCTTTCACTAGCAAATAATGCATGACTGTAATTATTAAAACGTTTGTGAGGAGTGACGTCACAGTTACTAATCAAAAACGTTACTACATGAATTTTTCAATTATCTGCATGATGGGTGGAAAAAGATCCAACATCTTTTTTATGCACACTTCCAAGTATGGAGCTCAGTTCATGTGTGAACGAGGACGTGTCAGTTTGATCTACATCTTTTACTTTTAATTTATTGCATGAAAGGAGAAGAATCCCAGCAAACACTGTGGGGTGGAATTATCATCAGATGACAGTCTTACCTTGACATCTACGCTCGAAAACCTGTTCTATAACCTCCCCGTCTGCTGGACATTATCATGAAACGTCCTCTGGATATCCTCTGTGGGCTTATGGAGGGGAACTTTCTGTACAAGCCTCGTCTGTGTCACAGTCTTTGTCATAATAATGACACCAATTTAGACCACACAGAAAACATCAATATTTCATGCACGTTTGCTGGGATGTGATGGTAATGAGCATTGCTTAGTCCAAGCTGAGCAGGAACCTTTGCTGCACCATAGTCTGAGCTTAAGAACTGGATCATTTTACCTGTGCTCGTTTCAGCAGAATCACCGCAACATTTCTACACACAGAGAGGTTTTTGCTGATTTGTTGTCTGAATTTAAATAACATTTTAAACAAACAACATCTGTTTTTGTCACATGTGCACAGAAATAACATTTGAGGTTGACGAAGCTTTTGGTTACTTCATAGATTTTCTTTAGCGCTTACACAAAATATAAGGCTGCGATGTGTTTGCGTGTCCCTGCACCACTGCAGGTCACAGACTTCAGTACATCTGTCTGATATTTCTCAGGCTGGTAAACACCGAGTCCACAGTCGCTGCTGTTCACTATTGTTCAGTCTCTTTTGAAAGCTGATGGTGAAATGAATGGAAAAGAGAAGAAACACTATAACTTACGTAGCATATAGTGACATTATCCCAGACTGCCTAGCAACCATGGTCACTCCACATACAAAAGCTTTCCCCACATGCATGCTAATGATGACGACTCTCTTATGATTCCTTCGCAGACAGTCCAAGGGCACTTGTACCGACTGAGTCCTTTATACAATTACACTAAATATTTCTCTTTTACATTAAAAAACCCCAAACTTAATTCCAAAGCAGTTCCTGTTAATTTAGCTTTCTCTTCATATTAGGTTGTTTCTTTCTTTACTGTGTTTCTTTCTTTTATTAGAAGATAATGTTATGCTGAAAGCTTTTCAACGGTCTGAATTCAAAGCAAATCTAAAGCTTTCAGAGAGCAAAGGCTTCATTCCTGACTTACCATCTTATATAAGTGCTCAGCCAAACAGGGCGAAATCCACAGTCAAAGCGGCAGAGCTGTCAGTCTCCCCACCAGCAGCAGACTTAGCAGCCAAGAATGTGCTGAAGCCACAGGCTGCAAGTTTGTGAATTTTTCATCAGCGTAGCCAGTCCTCCTCTCAGAAACCTCCTTTGTAATTTGAACGAGCACAGCACTGCTGTCCTTGTTCTTCTTAGATTGTTTTTAACATGCTTGGCTCTTACTTTCTGGGCTCATTGCAGTTCATAGAGAACGTTCTGGATAAAATTTAAAAGACAGAAAGTTAAATTAAATCTCAGATTCACTTAACATAAGTAATGTTGCTACTACATGTATTACATTACGTATGAACCACAAAATTAAATATTCTCATTAGATTACTTTCCTTTTTTCATTACATTACTTTATGCATTCCACAACATCACTAAGAAGCACCACTGTGCACTTGCTAGTTAACACATGCCCACATATTACAACAACATTGGTCAAAATAGTAACAGTGACCTAGAAATGGGTCATTTTGTTTTTGTGCCACACGCTTGGTTCTTGGTTACTTGGAGTCCGGCTCCAGTCTGCCCGAGGTTTTATCAACACCATGTGTCTGGCCCCACACAACAAAGTGTATAAATAAACAATAATTTGTTTTGTGGACATTTTTACTTCTGATCATCACTTTATTTTTTAACATCACTATAAATATTCTTCTGTCTCCTGTTCACCATGTGGTGAGCTCTCACATCGTAAATTCCTCTGCTGATGAGAAATTCTCTGATGTTTTTAATTTATTCATGTCCTTTTAAGCTAGTGTTGATCTTTTAATTTTAAATGAAATCTGTCCTGTTAAATTGAGATTAGTGCCTGTTTCTACATCCTCACCTTGGATAAATGATGTTCTGCTTATATATGCCAATATAAGAAGTATTAATTATCCATCACCATCACATTGTCCGCTCCTGCTCCAGCTCAGCCTGTTACTCTTGCTTGTATCACTTAACTAGTGTTGGAAAGTAATGGAACACATGTACCAGTGTTATGTATTTAAAATACAAGATATGAGTACCGTAATTGTCGGGCTATAAGCCACTACTTTTTGCAGAAGCTTTGAACCCTGCGGCTTTTAGTCAGGTGCGGCTTTTCTATGGATTGTCCATGAGCGGATTTGTTTTGTTTCTTCCGCTGTTGTACGGCACTACATTGCCTGGCGGAAGAATCGGGGTTCAAGAGTGGTATGTTGGTCATATGTCCATCCGCCAGGCAACGTAGTGCCGTATGAAGTAGCGCAAAAAACAAACTTCAAATTAACGCTACGTGTTCAGTGGGAGGTGTGGATGATGAGCGGCGATAAACTTGCGAAAAGCAAGTTATGCCCAACTCCACCGGTGGATTCTGACAGCGTGGAAAAGTTTGAAAACATCCATGATCACCAACGGATTTGAAGGGCTGGACTGTTGCATGATGGAGAGGAGGACACCGCCACGGCTCTTCTGAGGGTGTTCGACTCTGACACTGACAACGAGGATTTGTTTGGTTTTGAAAGTGACAACGAAGGAGAGAAGCTGAGAGTGGATGACGAAGCCATCCTGAGCCTGTTCGTTTCCGACACTGGAGAAGAGGACTTTGGTGGTTTTAGTGCGCAGGAAGAAGAGAAAGATGGTGAATGACTGACTTTTCTTCTTGTTAAAGCCGTGTCACTGCACCTGAGCCTAAAAGGTAGGCCGAAGCTATTTTTCTGGTGTGCTGTAGATTATTGTTATGTACTACATTTGTTACTCATTTATGAAGCACAGTACATGTTTCGTACTTGTAATTACCGCTACTTGTACATATACCTAAAAAGTTATGCAAATATGTACCCATAACTTGTTTTTCAAAATATTAATAAAAGTTATGTCTCCAAACAGCCATCTCTTTCCTGACAATTCGCTTTGTGCATATTCTCTTACATATCTCTTATATTATACATATGATAAGTCAACATTGAAACACCTGCGGCTTTTAGTCAGGTGCGGCTAATGTATGTACAAAACAGGATTTTCCCCTGATTTTAGCTTGTGGGGCTAATATTCAGGTGCGCTCTGTAGTCCGGGAAATACGGTAACTGTATTTCCCGGACATTACAGTTACCATTTAGATAGGTGAAAATTAAAATAGTTACTTTGTTGAAATAAATGGATTACACTGCGGTCTTTTAGCGTTTCATATGTTAGGCTATCCCCTCTCTAATTGCCGGAAACCCAAACAAAACACACAGTAAGAGGCTCTAATGTAAGCGTCGTGTTAATGTTGGTGGCGTCAGTTACACAATGGACCCAGAGCCAGCACAGCAGAGCCAGCAGTGCACGGACAGGAATGCATTTCTTACTTATTAAGCCCAACACCACTTCACATTTAAAGAAGAAAGGGATGAAATCTGACTGTTCAATGCAAACTCTGTTTGCCAGCAACCAAACTGCTCTCAGTGTACAAAGACTCCAACCTAAAGAAACATCTGGAAGTAGGTTCTTTATTTAAACCTAACGTTAGCCTGCTGCAGCTAGCTTGTTTTAGTTGTGCTAGCTACCTGGTTTATGTGCCACTTCACTGCTGTGTGATTTATTACTATTACTCAAGGCTGCATTACAACCTGCTAGCTGCAAATAATGATGCAATAACCTCAGCTAACACCATCTAACCATGTTAGCTCAGTGCTGAGTATCCTTCAGTAATAGTAATAAATCACACAGCAATAGTACATTCATGTAGTTGTAAAACGCATGACAATATATCAAGTAATCCAAAGTATTCAGAATACGTTACTGTCATTGAGTAACGTGAATGTAATCTGTAATCTGTAGTGGAGTACATTTTAAAAGTAACTTTCCCAACACTGCACTTAACATAAACACAGCAGGTTGTTCACCGCTCTAACACTTCTGCCTCCATCTCACTGGTTGTTAGTAAATGACAGAGCACACTTTGACTTAGAAATCCTCTCAAACTTTGCAGATGTTTTTCTACCTGACAGGAAGCTGTGAGTTATGTTTAGTGTGCTATAATAACATTACCTTAAAGCAGACTGAACTGACTCAGTTCAGTCTGACCTACAACAGCAGGTACTGTTATTGAATTACAGTTTTCAGGTAAAGAATAGTGAAAGGAAACAGTTTCACTGAACTGCTGATCTTGTTCCCTTAACAACAGCTGCTTTTTAGTGATGATGAATATTGGATGTTATTCTATCAGTGCCTGGCAACTAGACTACAGAGTGACGCACATATAAAAAACACAAACTGTGAAATCTGTCAGGACATGGGTAATTTAATATGCATGAGCAGATTTTAAACAGACATACATGGGTTGACTTAAAAGTAGGGCTGAACGATATATCGCATTTGCGATAATATCGCGACATGATCAAGTGCAATTTTCTAACCGCAAAGGCTGCGATTATACTCTGGACATGTCCAAATTCATGGGCTGCATCCTCCTGAGGCCGCATTTGTAGACCGATTACGTCACAGCGACGCGCCGAAGGCTGTCCAAATTACTACCATATCCCAGAATTCATAGCCCAGCCAAACTCCAGTTTCCAACAATGGCGGCCGCTACTAAGTTTTAAAATTACTCATACTAATCTTTCTGGGTCACAAAATGTTTAACATATTTTCAGGCGAGAAAGTAGTTGTGTAAACATCAAATATCTGCTCGGTTTATCAAGATATCCCATATTTGCAAAAGTGCTTCGACGTTTTCAGAGGCGTCTGCTACCCACCAGCTCGACAGCTAGCCGGGAGCTCGAGGATTACTGATGCGGCCGAGAACGGCACAACTCCCGGCACATCATTTTCAGATCACCGCGGAGTTTCGCTGCTCGGGTTAAACGTGATATATAAGTCACTTAGACAACCTAAAAATGTTATTGTTGGGCTTTTTTCAGTGTTTTGTTTGTTCGTGAGTAAATCGGTTTGGCTGAGATTAAAGTTATTAGATTAGATAAAATAAAACTTTATTAATCCCCCGGGTGGGTTCCTCCTTGGTTTTCACACAGCTGACTAAACGTCAAACAGAAAACTTATTAAACAGAAGTATGAGACAGTCGAGAATTTACACCAGTGTCTGGTTATATTTTAGATAGCAAGAAGCAGACGGCCGAGTTTATTAAACTCCACCGAGACAGCGGTGACACTAATCAGAACTAGACCGTCCAATTTCACGCCTTTAAACTTTAAAGGCGTGTTTGTGTGTGTGTTTATACAATTGCTATTATGTTTGCACTTTATGTGTAATGTTACTGACTGCAGAGATCAGTAAGATGTGTGTATTTTTTATTTATTAGTTTTATTTATTTAATATTATTTTTTAATTGAATGACTGTCTAGTAGTTCACAGATGTCGAAAAACTGAGTGTGGTAAAGCCACTGATTTTGTTTATGTATATTTCTGCAATCTGCACATTGTACTGACTTTCATTTTAATGTTTACACCAGGGTTCCTTGTCAGCACTTTATGCTCAGATGTTTGTAAGCTAAAAATAAACTATTGTGTATGTTCAAATATACTGTTGTGATTGAAGAAGTTAAATAAAAATGTCAGTCATCAATTCATGCATCACCTCATGTCATCATAACAGAGGTCTGTCTTCCAGGAAAGAACAGTTTAAAATTAATGTAATATAGTATTGGCCATACTATATGATGTATTGCTTGTCTTTGTTTAATAATACAGAAGACAAAGACCTTAAAAAATAATCGCATATCGCATCGCAATCGCAATATTGGGGCAAAAAAATCGCAATTAGATTATTTTCCATAATCGTTCAGCCCTACTTAAAAGAATAAAGTTTTTTGTAAATACCATATTTTAGTAAATGCAAAAATCAAAGTAACTCCAGGACCTGGTTTTTCTGTGCTCGTACAAGCCCTGCTGCAGACCAGCACTCTCCCAGCCCCCAGCACACTCGTACGCCCGTAAAACACTGGAGAGTCATGGAGGCCTCCATCAAATGAAGATTCATTGTGTGGCTCAGCGATATCCTGGGACATAAATCATCAGTGTGGGGCAGATAGTGTGGCAAGTCATTTCCTGCTCGCAACGTCTCTTTTTTTCTGTCCATTTTATGTGTTTATATCAACCTTTTTGCCACTGCTGTGTTTGGAAGCTGAGACTGGAAATATATTTATGACAACTTTGAAATTCACACTGGTTATTGGAATGTTACAAATGGGGGATTCCCAGCCAGTCACTATCACCACACGGGAAAAAAAGCATATATATAAATATCAGGTTAATTATTAACAGCTAATAGATAAACAGTTCTCTTATAAAGAAGAATTTAAGGGAAGATTGTCACGTTTCTATTATTGCTGATGCTGTGAAGCCATGATTTTAGCTGACATGATGGATTGCTAGCTTTGCAAATAGATTTGTAACTCAAACAGAAACAGGAGACTGTCAGCAGCAACGTCAACTTTATTTTTGGTAAATAGACTAAAACTTTAAGATTGTAAAGTTAGTTCACTCTCTGGAACAGCAGACAAAGTTTACTAGAGTGTCTGTGAAATTTATTCATTATTTACATGACATGGCACAAATAATACAGACATGTTGACATTTAATTGGCAGGTATTTAATTTTGATGTTCAATAAGTAAACACTGCACAGAAGCTTGCAGACAAGTCCAAATACTAAATAAGTAAATAAAACGTACAAAAATAAATCCCTGCAGTTCCTCTGATCAACACTTGAGGCAGACTCCAAAAACGAGTCAAAAGCCTTCAGAGTCTTAAAAACCGTGTTTTTTTAACCTCGTACAAAAAATGGTTTTGACCTCTATCTGGTCTTTAACCGCCTAAGACCTGAACTCTTCCACTGCATGCATTTTTCATTTCTCTTTGATATTTGACATATTGGGGCCCGATGAATGTAAAAACAAAGATTTTTTTTTTTGCCACATATGAGCATATTCATTGAAAATTTTGATAGAACAGTAGCAGTATAACGTACTTGTAAGTGGATATCAGGCCCTTGTAGAGCAAAGTTCAGTATTTTTGTCTAAATAACCCAAAATGTGATGTCCACATATGTGGATGCAGGTCCTAGGAGGTTAAGTCTGACGTCACTAGCCGTGTCTGGGCCTAAACTCCGCTGCAGGTCCATAAATCAAACGATCACTATGGCATTACTGAGAGTTAAAAACTGTCTAAAGTCTTTCATCTTTAATAAAATGATCAGCGTTCTGCTCTACCAGGTGTAACAATTGAGTTTAACATCCAGGCATCCATGAAAACGGAATTTAAGACATTTAACGGAGTTAGAAGTTAGCAGGAAGTTAGCTCGCTAGCTTCTATCTAAATACAATATAGCATGTCCTGACTGCGGGGTTTTGGAAACAAATTAAAACGTACAGCTCTGCTATCACTTCCAGCATAAATGAAGACAGAAAACTAAACAGCAGTGACGTTTGTAGGGTTACTGAAGTTGGGCTAGCTGGTATATAATGATGTGCTACGTGACCGCTAGCGACACAGCTATGTTAGCATAATATAAACAAGTTAACTTTTTTTCCACTCGATAAAAGTTAACGTGAGTGTTCTCGGTGGTCAGGAACAAATGTAATCGCATGGCAGGATGCTGTAAAAGGACCAAACTTCAGCCAGGAGAACAACTGAGATAATCCATCCACAATACGAGGTTAGTCATTCATATACTGCTGCATGGGCTGGGCTGTAGCTACATCCTAAGGTTTTAAAAACTGAGCTTAAATAAATGATTAGCGGTAATAAAAGCCGAGGGAGGTCAACAGTGATCACTGACTGTTTTAGGAGCTTTTTGAGATTAAATAGAAGAAAATACAAAACATTAAACATGTTAACAACACAAAAGCCATATTAAACACAGACTACTTTATGCCTGGAAGCAGGATTCATCACGTCATCACTTAAAGGCCGGATAGATAGTTTTGTCCTTGACAACAGCTGTAACTCACCCATGCGAACACTAGAATTAGAAGCATGGCTGCTAACAGCTCTGATATTAGAGGAAGCGCTGGCCAGTTGCTGTCTGTTACCTTGCAGGTGTGTGCAGAATATTATAATGTGACAGTGTAGAGGAAATTATTCACCTCATCTTTTTATCCTGTTAGACATTTGTGTGATATCTGGAAGAATTGCTGAAATAAGTCTTGAATATGGGAAAAAAAACATTCAGCGCCACAGTGACGGTGTTATCAGCCCATCATCAACTGAGCATCGTAGCATGCTTGAAGAAACTTCCTGAAGGTGTTCCTGAGGTATCACCAAGTGGTTGCTATGAAACACTTTACTGCTGCTCTTTATGGTACTCACCTGCTCTGGTCCAAAGTTTCTGTCATTTCTATTAAGCTGAAAAGTCGAGACAAGCAGTCGTCTAGGTCTCTAGTTTTCTCTGCAGCCACTAAAACTGCAACTTGTTTTAGGTTATGATGACTTTTTTTCTCAAACCAAAAATTAGTTATGTATGACAGCAGTCCCCAATTTGTGCAACAGACCGGCCTTTAAGGTGTTGTGGACAAATACAACAAAATAAAACCAGTACCAGTGTCAAAAAAAAAAAAATTTATTCATAACGCGCGGGAAAAGACCCAGGGAAACCGAGTTTACGATAAAAATGATTAAAAGAAAACAATGACAAAAACTCTGAAAACCATAAATTTCACACCCGAGCCTCAACTCTCACTGGCCGGCATCACATGACTCTCAGTCCGTGGCCCGGAGGTTGAGGACCGCTGATGTTATCGTCTCCTGGGATAATTATATGCATGTAGAGAGCATTGTTGCTTCAACATACAGTAAGTAAACCTGTTGTTTTGAAGCACTGTGTGAAAAAAGAGATAACGCCAAACTACTTTCAGGAATTGTTTATTACCCAGAATGCATGGAAACCAGTTCAGAGAGGATATGAGACATGGTGGAGGCTGACACAGTGATCTGTCCCTGCAGTCAAATGCAGACAAATGGCTCCACTCCATCATTGCCACAAGAATAACAGGTGCTCAAATGCCAATCTGTATGGTGCTTCATGGCTGAAAATGACTAAATGTAAATGTCATCTCTGTAATAAATAGCCTTCATTACATGGGACTAATTATGCAGGAAATCTTGATGGCCCCTCAACTTAAGCAAATATTGTCCAAACCAAGCAAATGAAAATGTCTCCAAAGTGTGGGGCAGCACATCTTGCTCCCGTTTGTTGAAAACCCCAAACAGATCCACACAGTACATCCCGTCACTGCTCCAAGCAGCACATCTGTCCTGACAAGCAGGTGATAATTTAATTCAAGAGAGGGGATAATTGAATTTAAGAGGCCGAGTGAGGCATGTCAATGAATTAATCTGGTCTTTCTACAGTCCATTAAGGAATTACCCACCCATGCTAACAGCAGCTCTCCCTAAAGACTTGTAGCATGAGCATCAGTGTTATTAGATGTTCAGGGATCGAGTCGGTTAATGTCGGGGACAAAAGTCATTCATCTCATCAGTAACATGCATGAAGCAAAATGCACTGGCTCTGTTGACATGCTTTTAAACCAAGGTTTGCAGTGACGCTACTGTAACCGCAGCTAATAAATTCATATCAAGTGCTGATGCTGTGTGCGTGTTAAATTCATTTCTGCAGTTGATTTGCCAGAGTCTGCTTCCACATCTGCTTTGCTGGATAGTAAAGCTTTGGGTGTCTTCCAGCATGAGGGGAGTGAGAATTAGAGCAGGCAGCAGAATGGCAGCATGGCTGATGTGATGTCAGACGGGGAATAAATACGGCAGCAGCTGAGAATGAGACCTTCACACCTGTGCTCAGAGTGCTTCTTGTTCAGGCTGCTTCCTGTTTGCAGTTTTATTGATTGTTTGTGTTGCTCATATTCTCACCGTCTCACTCTATGGCAGCTGCCATAAACACCACGCTTTACATTTCTACGTCATTTATTTATTTCTTTATTTTGGTTGGAGGTGGGTGCCTGAGGGTGGAATTTGCTTTTTTTTACACTTGCAGGGTTTGGGAAAGGCAGTTCCTGGCTAACGCTTGTGCAGTCACCAGTTTCTCATCATCATCATCATCGTTGTACCACCGTGACATGAAACCATCACTCTCGTCACACCAGGCATTAACACAAATACATTATATTGATTATATTGAAATGTTCAGTGACTTTTCTTTGAGTGGATCGAGCTGTAGAGCGCTGACTCATGCGACCACTACAGACGATGACGCTCTTCCAACCCTATCAGTTAAATCTTTCACTGTCATTTAAACACAGGTGAAACATCCCTGAGTCAAAACAATTCTCATTAAGCTCTGAGTATTTTTGCAGTTTGCACTGCTCATTTTTAGTTACTTATTAACAGAGATGGGCAGTGACGTGTTACTGTAATCCGATTACTTTTCAAGTAACGAGTAAAGTAAGGGATTACTATTGCAAAAACGGTAATTAGATTACCGTTACTTTCCCGTAGGAACGCTGCGTTACTGCGTTACTAAAACCGTGATTTTTTGCGAGAATGTCTCACGACAGTGACGTAAGCGAGTGCGCCGTTAGTGACAACAGCTGTGTGCAGATCAACAATGGATCATATATCGAGTGCAGAGAGAGTATGAGCGTGCAGCGTTTAAAGCGTGGAAGTACTGACCTTACTTTGAGTTTGATTCCATAAAAAGTGACAAAAACATTAGTGTCCGCTGTGCGTGGGAAGAAAACTTCTTTTTACAGTGAAAAAAACCCCTAAACTTCCAACAAGCACCGAGTAGCTACGACGTAATGGGAAACTCACAGAGAAACTCGCGGATTCTTCCACTGACCGCGGCACACCTGCACCAGGGTAACCCTCCGCCTACCCCACTCCTGCTTTACAGGTGAAAATAGAGCAACAGGACCACTGAGTCTTTGACTTTATTTATTTTGTACTGTGTTTTACTTGCATCTATATGAAAGACTGAGTGTAAACACAAAGAATATTTTATGTGCTGGAATGTGCAGAAAATTGGTTTAAATGATAAACTAATTTATTCAAGTCAGAGAATGTTGCAGATAATTAAATTTTTGCTTGATGCCTAAAGTTAAAAGATTAAAACTAATAAAACAAGTTTTAAAAAGAGACTTTTCCATTTGATTACATTTTGTATGATGGATTATGCAGAAAAAGTAGAATTGGGCTGAAAGATCTATTTATCACCTCTTCAGGTTGTAAATCGTGTTTTTAAAAAGTAACTAAGTAATTAATTACTTTTGAAAATAAGTAACTTGACCAACACTGCTTATTAATATGAATAAAATATTCAAATTGCACTTTAATTCCAGTATGTCCAAGTTATTTTCCCTGACTCCTGAGTGAAATAAGGGCAGGAGCACTGAATGCCTTGTATTGACTTATTAAATCAAAGAGATTGTGCATGTGTGAAATGAGGTGTGCAACAAACACACTGTAGTGTCTTCGGCCTCTTGTTCCGGTGGTGGGAGGAGTGTTTCCGTCAGTGCTCGGCAGTCCGTGTATCATTTCTTATGATATTTTCCAAGTCTTTCTTGCACTGACAGCAGGTGGGAGGTTTGTGCAGAACAAAGCTTTTGACTGACCGGTGGGTGTCCAGTATGCCTGAATACACGCTGGAGAAAGCTACTGTTGACTTTTCAATCATTTTCACTTTGTCCCACAGAGCGGAACGTGGTTGTCAAGGGGACAAAGAAGATAGAGAGGAGGGGGAAGGAGATGGAGGCAGGTCTGTCTGTGGAGACGAAGCTGAGCTATAATTTAATTCTTATAATTACAGTAATAATACATCTTATTTATAGAACACAGGTCATGCATTCAGTTCAGCTAAGAGTGTGTGAATAATGAATAATTAACAAATGAACAGAAAACAAACTTAGGACTGGTCCGTGCCATGCAGTTCAAATTGGGCAATTAAGTAAATTTAAAATGAAATATGAAAGTTTTAGTAAAGTGTTTCATAGCTAACAAGCACATTTCCTGAGTCCCATATCCACAAAGGTGATGATGGGTATTTTGCAAAGACGATCTGACAGTGATGAAAAAGATTCATGAATATGAATCACTTTGTTTGCGTGAAATTTTAAAATCAGTTTTTAAAGATCCTCAGAAGAATTTTCCAAAATGTGGCCTGACATGTTTTCTCCCAATTCAAAATTCTATCAGTATTAAGCTGAGGGAAGGTTTTTTAGAAGGCCAGTCAATGAATAATGCATTATAGTAGAGAAGTTTGTCTGATATGAACTTGAAGTTAGTTTTCCACAACATTACAGGTCACGAGGCATCGATGTTTGAGCTCAAGACCTTCTTGCTGTGAGCCCTAACACCAGGATCCTTTTCTAAGCAGCTGACAGCTGGTAACTGTGCAGGGGCGGGTCTAGCAAAGCTTTGTCGGGTGCCAGGTTGGGCATTAACAGGGAGAGGGGGGCACAAAGAAATACTTTTCTTTCTTATTCTCATTTAAAAACTCCCCCAGCGGGGGAGCTGGCCCCAGGGAGGGGTTACCTGCCCCTCCCTTCCTTCCCTCCCCATCTCCAGCTGCCTCCCTCTTCCCGCTCCTCCACAACCACCCACACATGCAGGGCCTTGGAGTGGGGGTATGTCACCAGGGTGCAGAGGAGGCTACCCCCCCCCCTGTCCCCTTCTGGCTGCCTCTGCCTCAATTTTATCCCACATCTTAGACATTCACATTATTCACACTCTCATTACACATACATATAGGATCTTGGGGGTGGGCACAATCACGGAGTCCAAATCACCATCAGGGTGTATACCTCACCCCTGACGTCGTTGCCCACCTCTCAATTTTAAATACACTTAGTCAATGAGGGTTAGCAGGAGGGACTATGCGCTTACCTGCTGCTCCTTGGCAGGTAGCTCCATGCCCTCCTGGGTTTTAATTGCACCTTAGAACACATATGCATCAACACTACAATGAGCGGGTGGAGGGAGGTTTGGAGTCTTCTCCCACCCCCATTCTCTGCGGCCTGCTGGAGCGGGAGGGCTAGTAGGAGGAGTTGGCCGTCCGACTGCGGTCTGGGGTGTGGGGCCTCCCTGCTGCTGCGGAGTCGGGGTGGTCTGCCTCTCCCCACCGCAGGGAAAAGGGTAACACCACCTGGGTCTGGGTGCAATTCCCCCCTCCAGGGGCAAGGGTACCTAGACCCGGATTGTAGAGTACGTTTGGGGAGTGTGATTGTGTGTACAGCGTCTCTTTATGTCTGTCTCCACGTTGGTTGAGTGTGGAGTGAGTGCATATGAGAGCATGAGGGTGGGAATGGATGTTTGTGTCTGTGTGTGCCTGTATGTCTGTGTCTATATGTCAGGTTGGGTATCAGACGCCACCTCTCTGGGGACACCTCAGGCCCTCCAAGGTTTGGAGGCCTATCTCCACTCACCACCACTTCCCCTGCCGGTGGCGGACTCCCTCAGGTGTCGGTGTGTTGGTGGTTCTTTGTGTCTGGGGGTGGGCGTCCGGGTACACACCGGCTCACTCCTTGGCGGCCGCTTGTCGGGGCCTGGGGCCTGGGGCTCGCTCGGGCCCCCTTTGGAGGTGGGGTGCCCCCGGCCTCTCGGCCTAGGGCTCGGTCACTCAGGCGCAGCTGGGGGCCGGCGGAGCTCACGGGCGCGTCACTGCAACCCCCCCTGGCTTCTGCTCCGCGGCTGCTGAGTGAGCCCTCATCTGGGACTCTCCTCAGCTCTTACTGGAACAGTGGCGCGGCTGCCCCTCTGTTGGTCTTCCATGGTCTTTTGTGTTCTGGGGGCCTCTGGATGTCTGGAGTTTTGATCTCCTCCATACCCGCTTCACACCCTGGAGGACGGAGCTGTGGCCCCCCCCACACTCCCTAGCAGATCATTACATGGAGAAACCTTTGGAATGCAAGCATGCTGATCCACACAGGTATGCACACATGGGTATTCACAGACGCGGACTAAAGCTTTCTTGGCTGCTGCCTCAAAGCACACTGTGCGCTGTCTATCTTGCGTGCTGCACAATATTGTTTATTACTTAGTAAATACTGATATCTATGACTAGCTAGTTTATTGTGATGGTGCTTTGTTTTCTCTATTATTATGTTGCTCTTTGTTGTTTGCTGTCTCCTCTGTTTGTTTGTTTGTTTGTTTGTTTTTTTTTTCTCCATACAGGTGACCCAGGAGTTTTTTTTTTTTTTTTTTTTTGTCTCTCTTCCCCCCCCTTCTCACCGTCTCTTCTCCCCTTTGGTTTTCTTTCTTTCTCTCCCCCTCTCTCTCTCATTCATTCCCCCTGTCCTATTTATTAAAAAAAAAAAAAAAAAAAAAAAAAAAAAATGACAAAGGATGAACTGAAGCTCTGCCATCACGTAATGTCGCATACTGCTGTTTCTGATGTCATTTAGAAAAAAAAAAAAAAAAAAAAAAAAAAAAACTTTGAATAAATAATTATCTGAATCTTACGACAAAAGTGGTCACCTAATTAAATGTATAGAAATCCATTACTGTATATAGTAACTAATAAGTCTAATACACCCCAGTAAGCTGTAGTACTTTGTCCTTTGGGAACCATCTGTGCAGTCTGCAGTTCTGTTGAAGAAAGATGTTGAATCTATTTAATTATTGTAGAAAAATAATTGATTTCTGTGCATTTGTTTTACACGTGCATTAAATTAAAGTTGATTACATCGATTAAGGCGGGGGGTGGTTCCCTAATATTTTTGCTGGGAGTTGGCAACCCTATTAGTGAGGTAGGTAAGTACTCTTTAAAATACCAGAATAGGGAGGAGGTTAAAATTTATTAGATTGATCAGTGTCGCTGAACTATGAAATGTTTTGGGTGCAGTGTATTTTTTGCATACAGGTATAACAGAATAGCTTCAGTCTCTTGTTTTTAAAAACTTGAGTATAAACTTGTACAAAATGCAGCAAGATATTTATAAAAACAGTTTTATTGATTACAAAATACGTTATATCAGATTCATACTGGTATCGGCACATATCCAAATGTATGATATCGGTATCGGACATTAAAAAGTGGTATCGTGCCATCTCTAGTCGTAATCAGAGAACGTATGTGTTTGACACAGTGCAAGAAATGTTACTGGCCTTCTTGTGCCAATAACGCCACTGAAACACAGAAGCAACAGGAAACACTGGAGTGTATGTAGGTAATGATTAGAGATCCAACAAAGCTGGTGTTTGCTAACAGTGACCCAGTTACGCTGTGGGCACTATAGACCAGCGGTTCCCAAAGTGTGGGGCCCGGCCCCTGGGGGGGGGGGGGGGGGCGCTGAGCGATTGCAGGGGGGGCGTGGTATGAAAAAAAAAAGAAAGAAAGAACCCTTGGACACTGGTAGCACGGGGCACCCACACAAACGCAAAGCAGGAGATGAAGCATCGCTGAATATGTTTCCAAACCAACTTCATTCTGAGCCAAAGACTAGAAAATATAATGAAGCAAATCTTCCCTTTGGCTTCACCTGCACAAGTGCCGAGGTAGGTCTCCCTGCAGGATTAGTTTCCCCTGCATCAGCAGCACGTGCTGAGCGCTTCAAATCACAAACAGTATCCCACTGTTTATGTTTTTAAACCCATTTTGCACAGAGAGGCATTTTTTGAAAAATGTGTTGATAGCAATGTTGAATATTATGACACAGGAAAAAACAGCTACACGTAAAATAATCACACTGTGACGCCTCTGCCTTTGTAAATGGAGGGACAGTAACTGCATGTGTGTATGTAAGCGTGTAAAAACTGCAGACAGTCAGATTAACAGTATTTTGTCTCCATCTCCATTCTGCAGTTCATCTCATGTAAACAATAACGTGGCCACAGCTGACGTGAAAAAGGCGCATACCTGTGACATTGTGTGACGAACTCCGTATTCCTCGTCCACACGTAAACGCAAAAACGGAGTTTTAAAAAAAATCGCAGTTTTCGGTGATTGGAAACACCGTTTACGTGGTGGTGGTCGGGCGCGAACATTTTTCTTGTAAAAAAAAAAGGGGGCCCCGCCAAAAAAAGTTTGGGAACCACTGCTCTAAACAAAGAGAAGCAGAGCCCTCATAGCTGTCACACCTTTTCTGAGAAAGGCTTCGTACAAATAAATTCAAGACTGTAATTAAAACGAAACCAGTTTCTTCTTTAGTTTTCAGGACCGACTCCTTTACTTCAGCATTTGGCCATAAAACAATCTCACAGCACACATAGTTTTCTAGCACACAAAGCTCTTAGATCAAGGAATGAGAAATGTGCAGAAATGGGGCCACAATATACTGCAGCAGCCTCGCTATTCCCAGACCTGCTCCTCAACCCAGAGATGATGACCGGGGCCATCAGTGAGCGATCAGCGAGCTTGTGGATGTCAGCCAGAGGGGTCGTACTAGTCCCAGTGTATCTATCACTGCTGCCAGGCAGGTCAGGCTGTCAGATCCCTATGGTGAGCTGCCTTCCTGGATCAGAGGGGACGCTCCACTGCCTCTATGACCCCTGGAAACCTCGGGGGGAGAGCAGCAGGATCTCGCAGCGTTTCAAAGATCTAAACTCGCAGAATATAACATACAAAAGCAAATAAAATCCCACAAGGTGAAGAGGGGTGTAGCTGCATGCCAAAGGCGAGAGGATATCACAGTCTCCGTGGTGTATATCAAACAGTAAACACATTCTTTATAACAGCTGGAAGTTTCTTTACTGCCACAAATCGTAGAAAAATACCTACCAAAGTTGAGGTAAACTATGGTCTCTGATTGGTAAACAGCAAAAACACCTTCACTCTCGTTATGATGACAGACTCTCGTTCTAACTTGTCTGAATGAATCGTTATGCCAGGGAACACAAAAGAAACAAGCAGAAGAAAAAAACAAAAATATCTAGGACCATGACCTACCAGCTTCACAACATTTATTCATCCCCACAGTAGCTCAGTACACTGTTCTACTGGAGCAGCACAATTTTAAGAAATATGTTCACATAAGGAAGAAAGTTAGCTGCAAGTGTAACACACACTGTGGAAAAAGGCATATAGGATATATGGAATATATAGAATATGTGTTAGAAAGGTGTGAACAGACTCTGCAGAGCTCATTCTTATTATTCAGATCACTGATCAGAGGTGAAACATAAAAGCTGAAGTCTAGTGAAGAAGCACCTTTATTTTACATTTTATCAAATGTAGGCTGGAGCCCATCCCAGCCGGTCCCAGGTCTATCAACTATCATGTAAGATAAGCTGACAACCAAGAACCCACTAATGGGAAACGTGTGTGTGTGGGTGAGAAGATATTTTGAGATGAGATATTTTATGATATTCACATCCAGTAAATATACAAACAAGTATCTGTGATAGATGAGGTCTCCCTGCCGTCTCTCTTTTTGTGGCCAGCATTGCTGCTGACCCGATCCTGCTCCACTCAAGATGCAAATCTGCCAGAAAGGTTTCCTGAGTCATGTGTAGACTGTAGTGAAAGTCTGATGGACAGAAACCCCAACTCAATGTTCCTACAGCAGTGGAGGAAAAAGAAATTATTGATATTGTAAATACAAAACATACACTGATATGATACTGATATTTTGAAATCTTGAAATTATCAAGAACGTCACAGAAGGAATCGTAGAACCACTAACATAGATCTGCGATTTATCATTTCACATCAGCAACACTACACGATTACAACAGTTGTGCTGCTGTATGAAACTGGGGATCGACGCCACTTCACAAATTACAGGCCTGTTTCTTTACTACCATGATTCTCCAAAATCCTAGAAAACCTGTTTAATAAATGATTAGACAGAATCTTAGATAAATATAAATTACTCTCTGACAGTCATTATGGATTCAGATCGAAAAGATCAACATGACAGGCATTAACCGAATCAATCGAGGAGATTATAAATGCTATGGATCAGAAACAGTATGCAGCCAGATGGTTCCTCGAGAAAGCCTTCGACACAATCAATTATGACATGTTAATTAATAAACTGGAACAGCATGGGATCAGGCTGCACTTCCTCATCATGCTTGGACGTTGCCTGAGGTGTTCCACAAGGCTCTGTACTGGGTCCAAAATGGTTATTTATATAACTGATGATGATATAAAAGATTTATATAATTGATATTTGTAAGGTATCTGTTATATTAACCAAAAAAAGCTAAAGGAGCTGCTGGATATGATTGTTTCAGAAATGTGCAAAATGAAAAAGTGGATTTACTTGGAGTTATCACTGAATCCAAGTAAATCTAAAACAGTCTTATTTGGGAATTCCCAAAGAAACTCACAAGTGCATATTCATATAGATGGTGTGGAAACTGAAAGAGCTCCTGAACAGTTTTCTTGGTGTGATACTAGATGATAAGATAAGCTGGAAGTCTCATATAAACCATATACAAAGTATTTCAATACTGAGCGAAGTAAAGCACATTGTGGACCACCTATCGCTCATGTTTATCCAGGGTTATAAAGTCGTACATTTCTTTAAGCTTATCACTGGTTTGTGTTGTTGTTTCGCATTTCAAACATTTGCTGACTTAGATTACTTTCTTCACTCTCTAGATGGTAAATAGACTGGTTCTTATACAGCGCTTTTCTACTCTCACTGAGCGCTTTATACAACTCGTGCATTCACCCATTCACACAAGCACTTTATCTGAAGTTTTCAGTGCTCGCATTCACATGGATGGATGCATCGGAGAGCAACATGGGGTTAGTATCTTGCCCAAGGATATTTGGCATGCAGACTGGAGGAGCCTGGGATCGAACCACCAACCTTCCGGTTTGAGTAGGTGAACATTGTGGTTCCTCCTAAAATGGTTTAATCTTCTTATTACAATCACATTAGCAGCCTGATAATGGCAGAAACAGGCTTCCCTTCAGCACAGATGACAGTAAATACGCGGCAGTTACACTGAGCAGGGTCATCTGAGTGTTGCTGGAGTCCCAGACTGCTCAACCATCCATTCTGCACTTCATCGTTGTTCTCATGCAACCTCTGCTCTTTAACTTTCACCGTCATCAATGCAAGTAAGAGTTCATAAAAGTTCCATAAACCTTGTCCGTGCTCACCACAGCACATCACAGACACAAACGGACCTTTACGCTAATGACGCCAATCAGACAAAGTACATGTTCAGCTGCTGTCTTTACAAAACTCACTGGGAGCCAATTAAGGCAAATCCTTCCTTACTGTGCAAAATTGTACCTCCTTCCAAGCTGCTCTGCAGAGAAAAACTGAGGCTAAGACGTAATTACAATGGGCAAGCAGTGCAACAGCCTGTATTCCCATGACTCTCAAAAACACTAAATAGTTGTTCAGATTTAAACATGCAGAACTTCTAGAAAAAAATTCTACATTTACAAGGAAAAGAAACATTTGAAAGTTCCTTTTATCACATCTAACTTTAACACACTCGCACAACTCACAGACTTTGAATGGCATCTCATGCACGACGAGCATAAAAGGCTGAGTGGACCAATCACAGTCAGGGCTGAAATCTTTACATACAGGATACAATGTGAGATGGTACCATCAGGCAACATTTAACAAAGGGACGTTACAAACCTTTAACAGGCACGTTATATGAACCACGTGTACAGTTTGGTTTATAATATGACTCAATATGTTTACCATAAAATAACATTTAACAAAACGATGTGTTATTAGATAACAACCAGCAGTACCAGGGCACGGTCTTTGCTCTTTAAACAGGGTCAGGGTGACTTAAGTCTCAGGACTGTAGAAATCCTTCGACTCAGCTGCTTCATGTCAGCATCATTACCCCACACCATCACATACATGCTGAAGCTGTGGTAGCAGTCTGCTGAACGTCTTTGAATGAATGATAATCTCCAATGACTCCACAAAAGAGTCGCTACAAACTAACAGTGCTTGGAAAGGTGGACTACAATTTATGTTCAGATCAGAAACAGCGACAGAGATTTAAACAGACGTGACTTCACTCTGAATAATTCTGTTACAGCATGAAGCTTGAAGAATAATAATGGATCAGGTCAGTGAGCTCACCAGTTGGTGCAAAGATTAAAGACGGGACACTTTTAGGATGGACAGGCCCGAAATTTAAGATGGTCGAGTTCTATACAGAACAACAGCTTTAGTTTAACGTCGAGACAGCAGATCTATGTTTTCAGCTCTATTTGGAAACATCTGGAGAACACATAGATGAAGAAAGTAAAGCTTTGCCTGAAAAAATGTGCGTGAGCCTGGAAAAGGCAGAAATCATATTTGATCACATTGTGGAGACGATCCTTTTCTCCTGCATCTGTTTTCAGTCATTTCTGTTCCCGTGCACTCTCTCTGTGATTGCAACACATTTTAGACTCTGGACATAAAGTACCAGTCCACACTGAGAGTATCATTGTATGACAACCCCATGAACCAGCCCAGCTCCACTCACTGGCTCACACATCCAAAGGCACTTTGAAGCTGTATACTCTTTAAGTGAAAGATGGAGTTCTCGTTAATGATGAATGATGGAGTTTGATGTTTGTTCTCTGGTCAAGTTTGATTTAAGTTTAAATTGCAGAGTGCACGTGGTCAGAATGGGACTTTTGACAGACTTCTTCCTGTGTGATCCCTCCTTGTGTAACCACTGTGAGCCTGCTGTGTCCTGTGGACACTTGCACTGCTGCCTGTTCCACTTTGAGCAGATTGAACACTGCTTTCTGTTGTTTCTTCTTTAATGATGTGCAATAAGGCTTTTTCATGAAAATCTCTTGTCCTAATTAAAAAAGAGCGATTGCATCTGGAGGGAATTGAAAGCTTGCCTCTCAGCTGTGATATCGCGCTGCTCTTTGGATGATATATAGCGGCGGTGTCTCGAATTAAGTTTGGGTGAACTTTGATAAACATGTTTACACTTTGTGAGGGACTTTTTAAAATTGTAAAATCCTAATTACTTTTCTTCTAATACCACCCGCAGGACATAAGGTACATTTTTGGTCTTAAATAAATGTACAGGAATCAATAGCATCCCCATGTTTAGATACTGTAATAGGGTTTTGGATTTTCAGAAATCGTTTCCTGAAACAATAAAGTGTTTTCAGATTGCTCAACATTAATGACCCTACAGGTAGACATGGAGATTTCAGGGGATCCTATAAAGCAGAACTCCAGGTTTTTGCTCCTGGTAACAACTCAAATGTGTGTTCTTCTTTTCCCACAGCGTGTAAATTTTGCATCTGTTTTATTAGCCTTTTGACACTTGTGAAAATTTACAAGATGACAGAGCTTGTGAAAGGAGGACTATCTACGTCCGTGGGGTTTGTTTCATATATGTCCCTCAGGAAGCTATTACTGACAAGGAGCTCTGGGTGGATATGAATGTCGCTCACCTTGCTGGGAATGACACTGGTAAAATATGTCTGTGTGGTCTCCCAAGGTAAAGGGCCAGCTTTACAAATTCATAGTTTTTACTCCCCTAAGGATTGCCTTGCTTTACATTGGCTGCCTGCATAACTGCCTGATGCCTGCAAGGTGCTGAGAGAACAGAGGAGAAAACAGTCTGTGTTTACACAACAGACAGACAGAGGCTAAACAACAGCCAGAATTAGAGAAGCACATCATCTACAGCTACATGTAAATAACTTGTGTTATAAAAAAAAGAAAAACATATTTACACAACAGCGAGCAGCAGTCTGTCTGCCAACAGTCTGACAGGCAGCTCCGATCACAAGCTGCTGCTCTACGTTCACATTCTTGCTCTAAGTAAGGTGACAACAGACTTTAGTTCAACGTGTGGACAGAGACAGCTATTACCCTACGAAGTCTTTCATTTCAAACAGAACCTGACAGGACGAGTGTGTGAAATGAGGTGTGTAGTCACTTAGCAGCACACACTGTAGCTGCGATTATTTATTTAGCCTTTGGTCTTTTTTGATTTAATAAAGTTTAATTGTAGATTTTTTTTCTTGAGGTTTCTCACATTTCTTGAAATAAGCCTCAAGCAGCGATGAGCAAATATTAACACCTTTGCCCACACTTTGATAAGTGTGTTATGGCATCAAGCCTTGGATATATCACTCTTTGGAAAATAATTAGTTAACACCTGCTTTAAAAGAAGCACTTTACCATTTTTTAACAAAGCTGCAACCAGAGCAGCAGAGTAAAGGAACAGTTTCTTGAAGGGCTCCGGCTGTTCATATAATTTTTCCAATGATGAGTAAGATTCTGAAAGATTACAGATTACAAATGTGGAACAATGAAAGTTTAGAGTCCATATCGACCTCCTCTTCACAGATCTGTCACACTCGGCCTGTTTGGAGCCCCCGTCACTTTCCAGCGTCCCATGCACCAGGTGCTGTGTCCTATTGCTGCATATGCTGCTGCCTATCTGTATGACATCACAATCCACAGCAACACCTGGGCGGAGCACGTGCAGAGGCTTATGACCCCACCTGAAGAAGTGTGCTGTTGGATCGAGGGAGGTAAATATTTGGGGTACCACCTGCTACGCCTGCAGCTGAAGAAAACAACAACCATCACATCCTGTTGAAGGAGGCTGCACACACCTAACTTTCCCCTCCCTTTTACTCTGCAGACGGACATCCTCAGACCGAGGGCTGGTACGGGGGGGTCGACCGCCCGGTTGTGTACATGAGCTGGTTGAAGAGAGAGCAAATACAGTACAGTGGAGAAGAAGTGCCTCCACCACATGAAGGATGGCAACACTCGGATCACCTGGTTGTATCTGGCTCTGCAGCCCTTTAAATTCAAGGTGACCCATAGGCCGGGGGGGCAGATGGCTGTGGTGGGGAGAGTAGGTTCAACCAACTCTCACTGTTTTAGTGACATCGGGACCTGGAGGAAGACAAATGGAGACAGGTGGAAAACTGGTGAGTGGACAACCTGTGAAAACTTACATAGTGTCAGAGGTGTTTAAAAGGGTCACAGTCCTCATGTGGGTACACCAATACAGCCGTTCACTCCTTTTCTCTCCATGAGACCTAATACATATTGATCATATGGTGAGCATTCATTGAATTGGTTGTTACAGAAACACATTCATAAAGTTGAACATACTGTAGAGCAGGTTTATTCAGTGTGCACGAGATCAGAGGACAGTGTTTAGCACTGCTGCTCCATTCATGTGGGAGAAAACAATAGTTATGATTGATGCACTGATAAACACATTTAGAGGGGAGAAAATATAGTCTGACTGCCATAATCCTTCAGCATATACTAACTCATTACTGGAGTTACCACTTCAGTCAAGAGGGAATAATTCACATGTGCATTTTTTAACACATCTCAGTGAAGGCAAATGTGGGATTTTCTGCTCTCTAACATTTCTGAAGAAAACGAAGAAATTATATCCAAAGTCCTGTGAATGTGAACTTTTTTCAGATGAAGTCATTGCTGTATCCTGCCAAAGAAGAGGTCCGTCTTCTCATTTCTAAGATCAAGTAAATAATCAGGTTAATAGGGAGCTCTTGAAGTGTTGCACATATGTTCTTCACATTTCCTTAAAAGGGCCAAGAAGCTGGGAAGGATCGCGAGCACTTCCTGGCCTAATAGAAAGTTCTGTTTGCCTAATATGATGCATAAACGTGGGAGCTCTAAACGCTGATAGTCACTATACAGTGGGCCTATGTGAGCTCTTAGAGTTTCTTTGTAAGAAACTGTGACTTTAGAGTGGTTACAGGCACGCTGCACGCCAATTCAGTCAGCGCCAAATCACAACAAAAGTCGCCTCAAGGCGCTTCATAGATACAGAGAAAAACCCAACAATCATATGACCCCCTATGAGCAGCACTTTGGCGACAGTGGGAAGGAAAAACTCCCTTTTAACAGGAAGAAACCTCCGGCAGAACCAGGCTCAGGGAGGGGCGGGGCCATCTGCTGTGATTGGTTGGGGTGAGAGAAGGAAGACAGGATAAAGTCATGCTGTGGAAGAGAGACAGAGGTTAATAACAGATATGATTCAATGCAGAGAGGTCTGTTAATACATAGTGAGTGAAGAAGAAACAGCCAGTGCATCATGGGAATCCCCCGGCAGCCTACATCTATTGCAGCATAACTAAGGGAGGATTCAGGGTCACCTGGTCCAGCCCTAACTATATGCTTTAGCAAAAAGGAAAGTTTGAAGCCTAATCTTGAAAGTAGAGATAGTGTCTGTCTCCTGAATCCAAACTGGAAGCTGGTTCCACAGAAGAGGGGCCTGAAAACTGAAGGCTCTGCCTCCCATTCTACTTTTAAATACTCTAGGAACAACAAGTAGGCCTGCAGAGCGAGAGCGAAGTGCTCTAATAGGGTGATATGGTACTACAAGGTCATTAAGATAAGATGGGGCCTGATTATTTAAGACCTTGTATGTGAGGAGCAGGATTTTGAATTCTGGATTTAACAGGAAGCCAATGAAGGGAAGCCAATACAGGAGAAATCTGCTCTCTCTTTCTAGTCCCTGTCAGGACTCTTGCTGCAGCATTTTGGATCAGCTGAAGGCTTTTCAGAGAGTTTTTAGGACTTCCTGATAATAATGAATGCATGAACTAGTTTTTCAGCGTCACTCTGAGACAGGATATTTCTAACTTTAGAGATGTTGCACAAATGGAAGAACGCAGTCTTACATATTTGTTTAATATGTGCATTGAAGGACATGTCCTGGTCAAAAATGACTCCAAGGTTCCTCACAGTGTTACTGGAGGCCAAGGTAATGCCATCCAGAGTAAGAATCTGCTTAGATACCATATTTCTAAGCTTTTCAGGGCCGAGTACAATAACCTCAGTTTGATCTGAATTAAGAAGCAGAAAGTTAGCGGCCATCCAGGTCTTTATGTCTTTAAGACATTCTTGCAGTTTAACTCATTGGTGTGTGTTATCTGGCTTCATGGACAGATAGAGCTGGGTGTCATCAGCATAGCAGTGTAAATGTATGCTATGTCTTCTAATGATGCTGCCTAAGGGAAGCATGTATAATGTAAACAGAATTGGTCCTAGCACTGAACCCTGTGGAACTCCATAATTAACCTCAGTGTGTGAAGAGGACTCTCCATTTACATGCACAAACTGGAGTCTATTAGATAGATATGATACAAACCACTGCAGCGCAGTACCTGTAATACCTACAGCATGTTCTAATCGCTCTAATAGGATATTATGGTCGACAGTATTGAACGCTGCACTGAGGTCTAGCAGGACAAGCACAGAGATGAGTCCACTGTCAGAGGCCATAAGAAGATCATTTGTAACCTTCACTAAAGCTGTTTCTGTGCTGTGATGAGCTCTGAAACCTGACTGAAACTCTTCAAATAAACCTCTGCAGATGATCTGTTAGCTGTTTGACAACTACTCTTTCAAGGATGTTTGATATAAAGGAAGGTTGGAGATTGGCCTATAATTAGCTAAGACTGCTGGGTCTAGAGATGCTTTTTGAGTAAAGGTTTAACTACAGCCAGCTTGAAGGCCTGTGGTACATAGCTGATTATTAGAGATATGTTGATCATATTTAAGATCGAAGCATTAATTAATGGCAGGACTTCTTTGAGCAGTTTTGTAGGAATGAGGTCTAAAAGACACGTTGATGGTTTGGAGGAAGTAATTATTGAAGTTAACTCAGAAAGATCAATTGGAGAAAAAGAGTCTAACTTAACATCAATGGTACTAAGAGTAGCTGTAGATAATATTACATCTGTGGGATGATTATTGGTAATTTTTTCTCTAATGATAAAAATTTTATTTGTGAAGAAGTTCATGAAGTCATTACTAGTTAACGTTAAAGGGATGGTTGGCTCAAAAGAGCTCTGACTGTTTGTCAGCCTGGCTACAGAGCTGAAGAGAAACCTGGGGTTGTTCTTATTTTCTTCAATCAGTGATGAATAGTAAGATGTTCTGGCTTTGCGGAGGGCTTTCTTATAAAGCAGCAAACTATTTCTCCAGGCTAAATGATGATCCTCTAAATTTGTGACACGCCATTTCCTCTCCAGGTTACGAGTCATCTGCTTTAGGCTACGTGTTTGAGAATTATACCACGGAGTCAGGTACTTCTGATTAGAGACCTTAGTTTTCACAGGAGCTACAGTATCCAGAGTCGTACGTAGTGAGGAGGTGAAATTATTAACAAGATAATCGACCTCTGTTGGGGTAGCGTTCAGATAGCTGCTCTGCTCTGTGTTGGTACAGGGCACTGAAGATGATAACAGTGGGTGGATTATATTCTTAAACTTAGTTACAGCGCTTTCAGAAAGACATCTACTGTGATAAAGTCTACTCTCCACCGCTGTGTAATCAATTATTGTAAATGTAAATGTTATCAGGAAATGATCAGACTGTCATGGTCCTGGGCCATGTTGGCCCAGTGTTCTTAGTTTTCTTGTATGTTTGTATTTTGTTCCCTGTTTAGGTTCTGTTTCCTGAGTTGCCCTGTTGTGTTGTTCCCTGAGTGCTTTCCCTTTGTGACTCTCACCCCCTGTGTGCCCCTCTGTGTATTCATGAGCCCTCGTCCCCTTTCGTGTTTATTCCGTGTCTCCCCTGCCCGTTATGTTGGTGTTCTCCCCGTGCTCTCTCTCCTCCTGTCTGAACCTCTGTACTTCCTGTTTCACCTCTACCGTCAGTGTTGTGTTCACTCCTGCCATGTCCCGTGATTATTATCAGTGTCACCTGTGTTCCCCGTGTGCTCCCACTTCCCTCGTTAACCCTCTGTGTATTTATGTCTGCGTCTCCCTCAGTTCTGTGTCACGTTCTCCCTCATGTTGTGTGTGTTCCTCCCTGTGTTTCTTGGCGAGCTTTGTATTTAGTTTTCCCAGTTTAGTTTCGTATTTCCTACGTTCTGCCTCTCCAGCATTAAAGCTTTAATTTTTGAGTTCATCCCCGTGTCTGTGAGTTTTGCATTTTGGGTCCTCCTCCTGCCTGCCACACAGCGATCCATGACAGAAGAACGCGACCACGACATGGACCCAGCAACTCACAACCCCTCCGCTGAGCTCCGGGAGGATTTGATCTATACGGTGGAGTACCACTGTCAGGAGTGGGAGGCGCTGCCAGGAGACGAACACCGGGAGGTCGTAGCCGTCCGTCTACAGCGGATGGTGTCCGGACTCCCGTGGCTGTTCGGCGCGCTGCACCCCCACATCCGGGACTTCCTTGTTTCCACCGTAGGCGTCCGCCCGGAGCTGCCTCTCCAGTGTGAGGGGTCGGAGGACGTTCAGCCCGGTCCGCTGGAGGATTCGCGGCCTGGCTCATCTCCTCCCCCCTCTCGGCGAAAACGGCGCTCACGCCGCCGCCGCCCTAAAGTTTCTGAGCAAACTCCGGTGGTGAGTGACACTAACTGTTTCTTCCATGCCACTTCCAAGTCGGACCAACTCGGACAATATTCTGTTCCTGAGTCCGCAGTTTTTCACGTCTGTAACTCATCAGAGATGAACAGTAAGTTTGAAAATGACTGTGTTTCCAGGCCTCATAACATTTCTAAGTTCACCTCTGCACCTATTAAGCATGAGACTGAGTTCATTGCCCCCCTAGAGACTGCTGTTCAGGCTGACTTAAAAAACTCTGGCACTGTAGACTCTGTGTGCGTCATCCCAGAGACCGTTAACTCTGTGTCTGGTAATTCTGGGTCAGTTAATCCAGAGTCTGCATTACCTACCCTCACACCCATGTTTGAGAATGACTGTTTTTCCTTTGCTCCTCCCGGGTCAGCAGTAATTGACACACAGACTGATAATCCCACTTTAGAAAAGAAAAAGACTATTTTTGAGTTGCATACTTGTGAACTAAGTGTTAAAACAAACTGTCCTGAGGCTCCTCTTCCTGCTGAAACCAGAGGGGACCCCCTGGAAAATGAACAGTGTGTCTGCCAACCTCCTAAGGCTACACTTTCTGTTTCTCAGGTTGCTTGTGACCCTCTGCCACATTTAGCTTTTCCTGCCTTGTCTGCTAGCTCTGACTCTGTTTCTCCAGGGATAAAGAATGTTGCTCCTCTCGTGTTAACACTAGCTGATGCGAAGTCTGTTAACTCAGGTTTTGAAAACACTACGACTGTGCATTCAATCACAACTGTTAAGGTTAAGTGCAACAAGTTACCGTCCGTCATGTGTAAACGGCTAGGGGAGCTCAGGTTGACTATTCCTGAGTTAGTTTCTCACCAAGTTGCCTTGGACACCGCCTGTGTTAACTCCCCAACTCCTGTACCTCCTATGTATAAGACTGTGGATGGTGTTTCTTCAGTCCTGAACTATGCTGCTCTCCTACCTGTATATTTAGAAACGGTCTGTGTGAATGCTCCTGTGTCCGCAACGGATCCCTTTGTGCTCTGTATTACTGACTCTGACTCTGCTAAACCTGGATCTTCCTGTGCTATGACTGTTTTAGAGACTGCTACTCCTAACATGGACAGCTTAAGGCCTACAGAGTTGCCAGGAGTGACTCGCCATGACTCTCTGTTCGCTATCATTGCTTCTAGCTCCACTAACTCGATTTTCCCTGTGTCTGTTTCTGTTCCTGTGCTTCGCTCTCCGCTTCCAGTTCCTGTAACCAGGGCAGCGCGGGCCCAGCTTTCCCTTGCTCCCGTACCAGTTCCTCGGGAGAGGGTGGCTGAGGTCCAGCTGGTCCCTGCTTCTGTCCCCAGCCTGGCAGAGGCGCCGTTCATCCCGGCACCCGTACCTGTTCCTCGGGTGGGGTTGATGGACACCCTGCCTTTGCCTGCTCCTGTTCCGGTTCCCCGGGTGAGGTCAGCCGTGACCCTGCCGACTCCTGCACCCGTCTCAGTTCCTCGGGTGGGAGCGACAGAGGTCCAGCTAGCTCCTGCACCTACACCGGCCCCCAGGGTAAAGGCAGCCAGAGCCCAGCTCGTCCCTACACCTGTATCTGTTCCTCGGGTGGGGATGGCTGGTGTTCGGCCAGGCCTAGCACCTGTTCCTGTTCCCAGAAGGAGAGCAACCCAGAGTCAGACACCTGCTCAACCACAAGCGCAACTACCACTACAACTGGCATTTCTGTCCATAACGCAGTCTGTAGCTCAGTTATTAGCGCAGTTTCTTGTTTTGTCGCCAGCCCAGACTTTAGCACAGTTAGCAGCTCCATTACCCATTCAGTCATCCGCTCTGTTACCACCTCAGTTTCTTGCTCCATTGCCTGTTTGGTTATCAGCCCAGTTCCCTGTTTGGTCACCAGCTCAGTCTCTAGTTCAGTTAGCTCAGTCACCAGCCGAGTTAATCGCTCAGCAACCCATTCAGACACTGCCAACCTCAGCTGGAAGCCTTTGTGAGCTTTCTCCGCCAGCTGAGGACTGCGTGGTGCTGACAAACTTTGGACAGACTGTTTGCTCTGCACAGCCCCAGCCGTTGCATCCTAAGCCGACTGCGTGCCCTGTGCAGCTACAGTTAGCGTCCCCTCAGCCAGAAGTCTCTGCACCTGCTGGCTCTGCATCTGTCTCCGCTGGGGGTTCAGGAGGACCCCTCCAGCAGCACCTCGTTTCCGCTGGCGGCTCTGCCCAGCCCGGCCAGCACCTCCTCGTCTCCGCTGGGGGTTCAGGGGAACCTCTCCAGCCGCTCCTCGTCTCCGCTGGCGGCTCTGCTCAGCCCGGCCAGCACCTCCTCGTCTCCGCTGGCGGCTCTGCTCAGCCCGGCCAGCACCTCCTCGTTTACGCTGGAGGGTCCGAGGGGCCCGTTCAGCCTCCATCAGCCTCTGCAGCTCCGCCTGGTCCAGCCTCAGCCTCAGCAGCATCCGAGTCTTCGTCCTCGTCTGGTCCAGCCTCAGCAGCATCCGAGTCTTCGTCCTCGTCTGGTCCATCCTCAGCAGCATCCGAGTCTTCGTCCTCGCCTGGTCCAGCCTCAGCAGCATCCGAGTCTTCGTCCTCGCCTGGTCCAGCCTCAGCAGCAGCCGAGTCTTCGTCCTCGCCTGGCCCCGCCTCGACTGGTCCTGTGCCCACCGGGCCTCGGCCAGTACGCCTGACACTGGAGAGCTGCCGCTGCATTCCGCGCGGTCGACCCCTGAACTGCTCCGTCGTCTCCCTCGTCGCCGCCGTTGCCTTGCGCACGGCCGGCCTCCGGACCAGCTCTGTCACCTGTGCCACCCGCCTGGTCGGCCCCCCGACCGTGTGACCCATGAACTTTTGTGCCGGTGGGCTCTGGGTCGGCCCCCTGAACTTTATTTGTACTATGGTCTTGTGCTCCTGTGTTTTCTGTTGTTCGTTTTTGTTTCCTGTTCTGGTCCCTCCGTCCTGGTCCCCCGCCTCCCGCCCTGGGTGGGTTGTTTTCTGTTTTTGTCTTGGTTCTCGGGTTTTGGCTGTCGGGAGCCAGCCCTTGTGGGGGGGGTACTGTCATGGTCCTGGGCCATGTTGGCCCAGTGTTCTTAGTTTTCTTGTATGTTTGTATTTTGTTCCCTGTTTAGGCTCTGTTTCCTGAGTTGCCCTGTTGTTTTGTTCCCTGAGTGCTTTCCCTTTGTGACTCTCACCCCCTGTGTGCCCCTCTGTGTATTCATGAGCCCTCGTCCCCTTTCGTGTTTATTCCGTGTCTCCCCTGCCCGTTATGTTGGTGTTCTCCCCGTGCTCTCTCTCCTCCTGTCTGAACCTCTGTACTTCCTGTTTCACCTCTACCGTCAGTGTTGTGTTCACTCCTGCCATGTCCCGTGATTATTATCAGTGTCACCTGTGATCCCCGTGTGCTCCCACTTCCCTCGTTAACCCTCTGTGTATTTATGTCTGCGTCTCCCTCAGTTCTGTGTCGCGTTCTCCCTCATGTTGTGTGTGTTCCTCCCTGTGTTTCTTGGCGAGCTTTGTATTTAGTTTTCCCAGTTTAGTTTTGTATTTCCTACGTTCTGCCTCTCCAGCATTAAAGCTGTAATTTTTGAGTTCATCCCCGTGTCTGTGAGTTTTGCATTTTGGGTCCTCCTCCTGCCTGCCACACAGCGATCCATGACACAGACAGGAGGAGGGTTTTCAGGAAACACTGTTAAATGTTCAGTTTCTATGCCATATGTTAAAACAAGATCTAGAGTGTGATTAAAGTGGTGGGTGGGTTCTTTTACATTTTGAGAGAAACCAATTGAGTCTAATAACAGATTAAATGCCATGTTGAGGCTGTCATTTTTAGCATCTACATGGATGTTAAAATCACCCACAATAATTATTTTATCTGAGCTGAGCAATAAATCAGATAAAAAGTCTGAAAAATCAGACAGAAACTCTGTGTAAGGCCCAGGTGGACGATAGATGATAACAAGTAAGACTGAAGTCTGAGTTTTACAGCTGGGGTGGACGAGGCTAAGCATCAGGCTTTCAAATGAATTAAAAGTCTGTCTTGGTCTTTCATTAATTAATAGGCTGGTGTGAAAAATTGCTGCCACACCTCCCCCTCGGCCTGTGCTTCGAGGTTTCTGGTAGTTAGAATGACTCGGGGGTGTTGATTCATTTAAACTAACATAATCATCCTGCTGCAACCAGGTTTCTGTAAGGCAGAGTAAATCAATTTGTTGATCAATTATTAAGTCATGTACTAACAGAGACTTGGAGGAGAGAGACCTAATATTTAATAATCCACATTTCACTGTTTTACTCTTTGGTTCAGATGTGGATACTGTATTGTTCTTTCTTTGTAATTGTTTATGTTTAAGTTGTTTGTTGCTGGTGTTTAGTTTGTTTTTTGTCTGTTTGGGAGCTGACACAGTCTCTATGGAGATGGGTTTTTGGGGGGGTAGCAGGAGGAGAGAAGCTGCAGAGAGGCGTGTAAGACTGCAACTCTGCTTCCTGGTCCCAACTCTGGATAGTCATATTTTGGGGGGTTTAATAAATTTGTCCATATTTCTAGAAATGAGAGCTGCTCCATCCAAAGTGGGATGGATGCCGTCTCTCCTAACAAGACCAGGTTTCCTCCAGAAGGTTTGCCAATTATCTATGAAGCCCACATCGTTTCTGGGACACCACTCAGACAGCCAGCAATTTAAGGAGAACACGCGGCTAAACATGTCACTCCTGGTCTGATTGGGGAGGGGACCAGAGAAAACTACAGAGTCCCACATTGTTTTGGCAAAGTTGCACACCAATTCAATATTGATTTTAGTGACCTCCGATTGGCGTAACCGGGTGTCATTACTGCCGACGTGAATTATGATTTTACTGAATTTACGTTTACGCTTAGCCAGCAGTTTTAAATTTCCCTCAATGTCGCCTGCTCTGGCCCCTGGAAGACAATTGAATGACTATAGACGATATATAAAAGAAAGTCATTCAATTCTATGTTCAAGGCAACAAAAGGTATAATTAGTGCTAAGTGCCAGATTAATGAGACACTAGAATTTCAGTAACAAAGACTACAAATTATAAACTATACACTCCTGGATGGGCTGTACCATTTAGAAAGCCATTACATTTCTCAGATATTTCCACCAATTTGATTACTCCAACAGGCACAGCGCCAAGGTCCAGTTCAGTGATGAGTTAGAGGAGGTCAGGGGCTACCATCACCATCTGTGCCAATCAACGCAGCACAGGCCCTACATGTAAGCCTTAATAAGATCTCAATGGGTGAGTTATTTAAAATAAAATCTCTGTACTATTCATAGCTGTTGAGGGAAACTACCTAAAGAGAAAAAAACGTGAGCTGTAAACGTCCTTTTTAACGACGAATGGCCAAGTGGTAGCTGGATGAGCTCCACTTTTTGGTGCTTGTTTTCATTTTGATTCATTTTCCAGTTACACACTGGTGCTGGCTCAGTGATCTGTGCAGTACTGTAGTAAGCTAACAGAGTCATTTAACACAACATACTAAAAGGCAGAGGGTACCAGAACATACTTTTTATGAGTATAACATTTTTATCCCTAAAGTATTTGGGGGAGAGTATGATGCAACAACTGGGAATCCTGTAATGGAGCAGGAATGTGCCCAGCCTATCACTGGATACAGAGTACTCTCCTGCCCCTTTTCCACCCCTATTTGTAATCATTTACGAGTTCTCAAAGCTCTCTCCGTTATCACTTATTATCACATCTTACAACTTTGCAGAACCTCATGCTGCTTTTTAAGTGACACACAAAGAAACAACCAAACAAACAAAACTACAGGCAGCTTTCATGTTATGGTCATTTATTACAATAGTAATAATGGTAAATGTTGTTGATAGTAGTTTGGAAGAGCTCATTCCACAGAAATGCAAGTTATCAGCAGCTAAACGGTCAGAAACCAGTGAAAGACACTTCTCTGTGTAGCAACAGATCAGTGGGGCTTACTGCTGTGAAGATGAAGGGAAGGTCACTGTGAGCAAAACTGGCTATTCTCAGTGGTAGATAGCGTGTTCAAAACCTGACCTTCAGGAGTAATCTCAGCTAATGATGCTAATAAAGCTCTCTCATGTCCTCCATTGTTTCGCTCTCCCAGCCCGGCTAATCACGTCGTCTCTAAATATTTTCTCTCACACATTTTTTTTTTTTTTTTTTAAATAAGGCTGATAGATGTGAAGGTCATTCATCATTTCAGTGACTGGTTAATGCTATCAGCTTCTGGCAGCAGGTTTAATCATCCTGGATAAACCTACTGGTTCATTATTCAATACTGCACATCTTGCACAGAATGAAATGTTATTAAAAAGTTGCAAAGCTGGTGGATTGCAAAACCTGCTAAGAAGAGCGTTTGGCTCCCATCTATGAGTGCTGCGAATCTAAGCGTACAATGAGGGAGGTGTATCATCAGAGCAAAAACTCTAATAACCTCCATAACCAGCTGCGCTACGAAGCTCATATATCATGTCAGGAATCACACCCTGACCTTAGCACTGAAAGTTAAATTACCTCAGCACACAATAATAGCTCCGTATTACAATAAATAATGGCTTTATAGCAAAACAAACAAACAAAACCCAAATTTTAAAAATCCCAATAATCTTCAACTTCTGCAATACAGCATAGGAATTTTTTTACCCATAACTACGAAACCAGGTTCTGGTATCAGTATATTTTAGGTTTACTTGAGACAGGCTTTGGGTTGTTCGTGAGAGTTGCTGATGACTGAATAAGGAAGTAGAGAAAACTATTCAGCGGAAGAAGACAAATGGAATAGTCAGGGAGATAAAGGAAGTACACGGGAGGCTAGGCAGAGTTGTATCTGAGGCTGGACACTAAGGAAGAAGAAAAGAACTTGCATCGCTTGGCAGAAGAATTGAGCTGGAAAGGATGTGCAGCAAGTGCAGGATGGAAGAAATGGAAATGCACGAACAAGTGAAGAGAACGTGTTCCAAAGATGAAAAAACTCTCTGAGGAGCTGACAGATGAAGAAAACAACAGAAAGAGGAGGGCAGATGGAGGAAACTGACTCAGGAAGTATTACAGGATAAATGAGGAGGAAGTGAGGGCAGCTATGACGACATTGAAGAGTGGAAAGGCGTTCCTGTGGAATGTGGTATAAAGCAGTCTGCGAGAGAGGAGAGTGGACTTTTTCACCAGATTAAGATAAGAGAAGAGGTGTCATGAGAAGGTCACAGGGAGCTGCACTGTGTCTTTGTCTTTGGTGTGGAGACAGCATCTGACAGGAGAGGAGCTGTGCACTGCATGAGGAAGACAGATGTGGCAGAGACACATGTGAGGATGGTTCAGGACATGAGGACAACAAGACAGTGGTGAGATGTGTGGTAGGAGTGACTGATGGGTTCAAGGTGAGGGTGGGATTACATCAGGGATCAGCTCTGAGCACCTTCTTGTTTGCAGTAGTGATGGATAGTTTGACAGATGAGGTCAGGCAGGAGTCTCCGTAGACTATGATGTTTGCAGACAACAGAGTATCTCCAGAGCCTGAAGCAGCACAAGCAAAGCAGAATACATGTGTGTGAATGAGAGGGAAACAGGTGGGGACGTGAGCAGAGGTAATGACGGGCTATGAGCTTAAACACTTGGGTCAATCATCCAAAGCAAGTGCATGAAAGAGTGAAGAGAGTGCAGCAAGGGTGGAGTGGGTGGAGACGCGTGTCAGGGGTAATGTGTGATGGAAGGATAGCAGCAAGAGTGAAAGGAAATATTTAAAAAATGGCAGTGAGACCTGCTGGTGCATGTGTAACAGTCTTTATATGGTATCAATCCACTCGCCTCAAACATCAGTGCGACGGGGAAACAGGCCGGCTGCAGTAATCACTGCCAGAGAGAGCGTGCTGTGTGGGGCAGTGTGTGGACTGACCCGACAACGTTTCCATTCAGGAAATAAATCTGCATCGATCAACCAGAGACCAGAGTCTTCTTTAAAAACAGTTTGCTTGGGCCTGGTGCAACAGGGTGAAGCAGAAAGATATGGTGGCGCTGACAAAAGAAAGGAGGCCAAGTTTAAGATACTAAGATTTTCTTTGGGAGTGACCAGAACAGACTGATTAGAAGAGAGTATTTCACAGGTACAACGCAGCTTTGGAGACAAACTTTGAGAGACAAGGTTGAGATTGGAAATGTGCAGGAGGGATAATGGATATACTGGACAAAGGATGCTGAATATGGAGCTCCAGTCAGGAGGGGAAAAGACATCTGAGAAGATTCACGGAGGTAGTGAAGAAGAATGGTGTGACAGAGGAGACGAGACAGGAAGAGATGGAGGCAGATGATCCGCTGCGGTGATTCCTAAAAGCAGCAGCTGAAAAAAGATGAACGTGGCAGTGATGGCGGGGGGTGGGCTCGGTTTCAGCGTTTCCATGGATGCACATGTGTGTGAAAATCAGCAGCAGTGACACTTCAGCATTACTGACGGTGGTCTCAGAAGGTGAAGGATAATTCACACTTTACACATTATCAGGGTGTAGATCAAAACGATCACAGCGTTGAGTGCACAGACTAGTTCTGTTAATTAAAGCTGAATTTGTCTTGAATCTGCCTGGCTGTTGTTGTAGGAGATGATAGTCAGTGATGACAGACAAAATAACTGTTGTAAAAAACTCCATGGTCTGAAACATTAATCAATCATTGCTCATCTCATCAATTTGATATGAGCATTATTATCGGGGAGTTCTTCATACTGTGAAGGCACAAAATATGAAGAGCATCTAAGGTTTAGTCATGTGACCGTCATAGTCCACCGGTCTCCCCCTGTGTGTGTGTGTGTGTGTGTGTGTGTGTGTGTGTGTGTGTGTGTGTGTGTGTGTGTGTGTGTGTGTGTACCAGTCAGCACATCTTCTGTTGCATGGACAGGGCCTCGTTCCTTCTTCTGTTTCCCACCTTTGCCTCCAGCACACCTGTAGATAACGAGTTCACCTGTTGACAGTCCTGCCATTAACGGCCTGCCCTTAAAATGCTCCTCAGTTGATTCCTCTCTGTCTGTATGAGTTACTGTGAGAGTTTCCCCTGTGAGGAGATAATCTGTGGACCTGTTCACAGCCCTGGACCCACTAACTCAGACTCCCTCTGCTGTAAGCATTGTTCTTGCTTCACTGTGACTGAACTTCAGCACATTGAGTTGATTATGCGCCATCGATCATGGCAGCCAATCAGCAAAGCAAGAAAAGATTAAACCACATAGACTTAGGGTTGGAAAGTATGTTGTTGATATTACATTTCAAACAAGGTTTTTCAAAGAATTTGCACAAACTATAACTGTTAGCATAGTGTTAGCATGAGCATCCTGAAAACGTCGCTCCAACTGAAGAAGGCAGCTGGTGGAAAGCCCCTCGTAATAAACCCGAAGTGGTGGTTGTCCCCTTGGAGGTGGTCTCGAGGAATTTTCCCATACACACCACTGAGGCAGGTAAACCTCTGTGAGAGATCGCCCCACGGCATCATGGTGTGAGCTATGGGGGAGGAAGAACTCTCCCATGAATGCTAAGGATCTTTATTACTGTCGAATCATAAATGCTGAGCTTGCTGGATGATTCATAAATGTGCTCCTGGAGTAATTCTGCCTCTCCTGGAAAGCTGCACTACTCCGAGTTTCTCCATCTTTGAATAATGATTTCTAAGCAGTCTCAAAGCCTGCTTCACTTTGCCAGAGAGGTCAGGTGTTTCTTTCAGGTGCATCGGTAATCAGGCCTGTTAGCAAAGCTGAGATTCAACGAGGTGTGAATAAGAAATTAGGATCTTTTTATCAATTTTATTTGGTTTTATATTAGAAAGACAATTATTTATTGTAATCACCTTTCTAGTGTTTAACATGCGGCAAATGTAATGAAAACCTCTATAAACAAAAAACAAAGTATAAGCAGAGGGTGGAAAAAACTTTGTGTTAATAATGTCTGACATGGCTTTGACGTGTGTGGTAGATTTGCTGTGTATATATGTATATATATTTGAAATTTGAATTCATGTGGAGCCAAGGCATTGTTATTCATTCAGTATTGATCACAGATTACGATGAACATTTGTGTGTATCTGAGTCTGCGTTAAACTTACAAACTCTGCATCCAAAAATAAGACACAAAGTTCCATCAAAGCTCCAACACTCTCTGATCTATCAGAAACTGCACATGAATAATGATCCCAGGTATTCTTGGGAGGAAATAATTATTCAGTACATCTCTGACTCACACTTCAGCTTTCTGTGTTTTCAAAGCCACGGCGTGACTCTCAGTAGCTTCAGGTAAATCCAGGTTTCAGAGGGAATGCATGAAGCTTCAGTTAGAAATGTCATTTATCAGGTAAATATTCTTCATCTTGCAATCATAACTGCAACATAACCCCGGGTATTTCTCCGTGCTCTGGATTTACGTATCCTCACACTGGCGATCAGCCTGTCCATCAGGGTTGCAGCCATGTTTGCTGGAGTTCCCTCTCAGGCATGTGAGTATAAACACTGGGAAACAAGTATAAAGCACCATTTAAGTTGCAGTGCAGAGTGGCAGTGAGGACTGCAGTGAGACGTCACAGGTGAGTAACTGGTGGCCCCCCTCAGGCACTCACCCCTGCAGGTTGCCTCCCCAAGTGGGCGGTCTTTAACCATATTAATGAACTATTGTTAAGCTGTAATTCTAACTGGAGCACCATGGTGGAAGTGAGTCTTGTTCTTTGAAGCAATGTTTGATAAGTGTTGAATTACAGAATTGGTATTCCACGTCCTGCCGCTTCATTTGGTGTTGTCTTTCTGTTATTTGCAGTTATTTTGTTTAATAAAAGCTTCTTTTATAAAATGCCACGCCTCTGTCTTTAATATAAACCCAGTGTGCCTTTGTAACTGTAAAAACGTTTGCACTGGCTAATGTCATATTTCCTGGGCTGTACCTCTAGCCCAGGTGGTGTTGTCAGTACCATTTAGGTGCCTTCACTGGTTTTCTTTCTTCGCTGGTTTTCCTCCGTCACGCCACCACAGTATGAAGTCAGCGAGTGTGTACAGTCACACACAGACGTACACTGTAGGTGTCCTTTTATCCAACCAGATATCAATACTTAAAACAATCTAGAACATAAAAACTGTAAAAACAATGCTGCTAATAAATACAAATATGATACCAAGGAATAAAGCTGCGTCTAAAAATCGATGTTATTTATTACTGATGCTCAGGAAACACAGACATTACATGATATTTAAAAATAAGCCTCTCCTGCTGTTTGTGCACAGAGGTGCTGGGATCTCCAGGAATGGTGAGAGAACTTTCTGGAAAACTGGCTGGTCACCAGGCGGTGATGTCAAACCTCTGGATGTAGTCTGGATGTTAACCTACTCTGGAGCAGGACAGGGTGACAGCATAAGTAACCATGGTGATTTACCCCATTTAGGGTGGATAACTGTCTTTTTGTTTTGTTTTTGTTAAGGAATACTAGGGAACATTAGAACCTCTTGTTTGTTTGTCACTGCTGAAGCGAATGAATTTAGAATCTTAAATGATTCTGTTTTGCTGACCTTTCCTTCAGAGCTGTTGGAGTTTGGAGCCGTGCCTCATTTAATGTAAAGGCTATTCTTAGGCCAGGGACATAACACTCATGATAGCATCACCCTTACCGGCAAAACCAGCAGCTTCTACTAAACACTGAAGTTTCTGTTGTGTTGTCATTTGTGGAGCATTTACATTTTATACTCCACTGTATTAAATAATGGAGCAATAATGCAAGTCCTGAGGAGTCAATGGAAAACGAGGTCTAGGCAATCCACACCTACTGGGATAATAAGCTGACCAAAGGAGAAGATGGACACCACTGGCATCGAGACCAGGAAGCTCTTACCATAAATGGAGAGTTTGACCCAATCCAGCACCTTGAGACTGTACGCTAAGAGGAAAGAAGGTGTCAGAATCACTATCCAGGATGAAACGGCAATGATCCATCAGTACATCAGGAAGATGGCCACAAGTGAGTGTGCTTGGTGAAAGCTTCAGGCGGCAGAAAGACGAGGCACAAGAACGGGAACCATCATTGAAGGAAAATGCCCCTGCATAGCGTGTACAGACAGAGGAGAGCTTAAGTTTGACCAGGTACCAAAGCAAATCATTCGTACTGTACAAATAATGTAAATATGACGGTGAACCACAAAAGATTGATATCAAACTGATCATTTGACCCATATTACGTTACTTGCTCTTCAAGTGAATCAACAAATGGTGAAATGAAAAGCCGAACAACAACAAAGCTGTTTCTTTAAAGAGTCTCAGCTCACATGTGTTTATTTCATATTTTCAGTTGTTTCCCTCCACGGCTAAACAAACTCTCTAACCCAGTTTCAGTAATGTACAGATGAACACAACAATGGACATGAGGAGCTTCTTTCAAAGAAAAAACTCTGGTAGATGTTATTTTATATATTATGCTTTGTATGTTGTTCAGTATATTTCTATGCAAAACAAGAGGAACTTCAATACACAGCAGTATATTCACAGCTGAAACCAGATATTTACACTTTAGGGAGAAAACATAAAAAAATTTTTACTGTTAAACATCAATTTAGAGTAAACTTGTTTTGTTTTGGATAAATAAATATTGAAATATCTTTTAAATTAGTTAAATGTCAGAATAAAGAGAGACAGAGCTTCTATTTTTATCACTTTGATCAAATGTAGGAGTACATGTACATTAAGTTTATTGTTAATTAATAAGAAACTCCAGACGATTCCATTCTGAGCTGAAGAAGCTTCTGATTGGTTCGTAGAGTCCATGTGAGTAAACTGGTGGCACAGCTGTGGATGCATATAAGGCAAAACACAGAGCCTGTTTCTGTGACATGGGAACATCAAGAGATGTCAACCAAAACACCAGGAAGAGAACTGTGGAGCTCCATAAGTGTGGCTCAGTTTGAATACAATTTGGTGCCATTTACAATTAAGAAATACAGACAGTTTCTCTCTTTACTCTTAAAGTTAACAAATATGTTTTTTATATTTATCAATCTAAAAAAATAAACATTTAGTCTGATTTGATGTTACAATTAAAAAAGTGTTTTGATCTGAAGAGTGTTTAAATATCTGGTTTCCACTGTATATTTGATGATGTTGGTGTTTGGCTTGATTGTCAGCACAGAGAGAGAGAGGAGCAGAGATGAACAAGAGCAGGTGAGACTCACATGTTAGTCAAATGGTTGTTTACCAAAAGTATCATCGTATCACAGGTCCTCATGTATCTCGTACCTAGTGTTTCTTTTTAGGTTTGTTATTTTTCAAATTCTATATTTATTAAGTTATGCAGCTTGTTTGCACAACAAGGCTAAATAATTATATAAACTTTTCTCAATCTAAATAGTGGACTTTGGTAGAATTAAAAAATAAGTGTAGTGCAGGTCTATGATGATTTTTAGTGCTGCTATCATCTAGTTCTGATTCTGGTTCTGTCTTGGTTAAGTCCTCAGTAGTCCTGATTTTGAACTGTTGTAGCCCTGTTTTAATTCCGGATCAGTTCTGGGTCTGGTTGAATTGGGGTTTAGTCCCTGTGTCTTGATACAGCCTGACTTTGTTCTGCCTCGCTGCTTAATTAAAAACTAGTTTAAGGTGTCCTGCAGATGTGATATATTTTTGTCCTATATGAAGTCATTCTTTTTTTGAGCAAAACTCAAAACAGAGCCTATTAATCTTTTAGTCATTTCTAAACCCCCCCCCCCCGAAAAAAAAAAAAAAAATCCCACATGCATACCACCCTGTAGGGCTAAGCCCCGGGTGTTTCAAATGTCTGGCTCCGCCTCTGGTGCTGAGTGTGGCCTGGAAGTCCAGAGGTCGGAATGGGGGACGTCCCCTAGGGTGGTGGAGAGAGACCGAGCTGAGATCCTGTGGGACTTCCAGATACAGACGGACAAATGGGGGTGGCTAACAACTGGGAAGAGTAGTGTTGGAAAAGAGGGGGAAGACGATCCTATTGAATGAACACAAAACATTCTCATGGATATCTACGCTCATGAGGAAAAGCTATTTGAATATGATTACACTGAAATATATCAGCTCATTTAAACATAATAGAATTCACTGACGGTTAATCAGAATTGATATTCATATCACTGATGTCATATATTTACTGAATATAATGTTAAGCTTTGATAATATTGTATTCATAGATATGGTGCCCTGCTTTGAGATCAACCTTACAAATTCTTCTGTGGTGTGAAAAATGGATTTTGAGTACTCAGTCTCCATTTCATTACCTTTTGTTTTTATAAAATTAAATTTATATGAGATTAAGGTTTTTGGTTGTGTGCTTGTGTGTGTGTGTTTGCATGAGTGTTTTGTTTTTTACCTGCCCGGGGATTGCACATGGAAATTAGCTGGTAGCTAAAACTGGTACAAAGCATTTGTTTTTCCCCCTTTGTGATTAATGTATTTTGTACAAAGTCCCTGAAAGAAATAAACACTTAACAAACAAATGGCTGCTTAGTGGTTTGGTGAATTAGGGCTATACTTGCCGTGTTATTGACAGGAGATCTCATTACAACAAAGAAGCATGCAGAGATTTAGCACAAAGCTGCAACAGACTTCTCATTTAAAGTGGCTATGTAAACAGAATAGATGCACCTTTATATCTGAATGACATGAATATATGTTGCTGGATTAAAAAGTATAAACTCCAGTTTCTTTTTAATAATTTTCCTTTTTTAGTCCCAGTTTGATTAAAGTACCAAATCTAAATGATTATGAAGAGCTCATGGTTTGGGTTCACATCGTTAACTAAATGCTAAAAGGCAAACTTCTCAAATCAGTAACAGGCTTCCCATCTGCTTTCATAATGACTATTGTGATTGGTGCTGCAACAGCAGCACAGTTTTATTCTCATGGCTTCTGATTCAAATTCAAATTCAAATTCAAATTTTATTTGTCACGTACACAGTCATACACAGTACGATATGTAGTGAAATGCTTGGACAACTGCTCGTGACCTAAAGAAAACAAAAAAGGAAAAGGCTATGAATAAGATAGGAAATAAATATGAAAAATTAAAAAGGGTAAATTCAGTAGTGGAGGACGTCTTTCAGCCTAGAAGAGTCAAAGCATCCGTATGTAACGAGATGGGACTGCATGACTAAAAGATATTCTTTGCAGAATATCTGATCTAAGGCAAAGTCACTAACCTCCTTCACTTCATGCATTTATTTACATGTTCCAAATGTAATAACTGCTCACAAGCGTAACCTGCCTGCTGAGTAAGCTGCATATAGATATGATAATAGCAAAAGATCAGCGTCAATTAACAGAGACACATAAAACATCATGAAAGAGTTGCTCATTTAACGGGAGTCCTTTAGCAATCTTTTTCATTATGTTGCTGCTTGGTGCACTTTGTCCACTGATGGTCAGACGTGATTGTTGCCATTCATCATTTTCCACCTGCCTGAGCCTGAGCCACATTCATCACTTCCCACCTGCCTGAGCAGAACTAGCCTGCAGAATCACAGAGCCCAAGTGGGAAACGGAAAATCACAGTGATTGAACGTCAAGGGAAGCGGATGTCAAACTGGTATTGGCCTGGAATGACACACAGGCCCCTTGCTTTCTCCTGTCACTTTAAAGTGGTAAGTGACCTTCAAAATAGAAACACTACACCATTACTGCTGTACTGTGAAAGTCTGATGGTGAATGCTGACAGATGAGCAGTGGGGCGCTGAGGCCGCCGGAAAGCAGCTGGATTATTAGGTGTGACCATGAAGACCTTGATGAACTCGGTACAGTAAAATCCAACATGCATTGCTAGCTGAATTTGTTTGTTTGTTTGTTTGTTTGTTTGTTTGTTTGTTTGTTTGTTTGTTTGTTTGTTTGTGCAAAGAAACAAGAAACGGACTACTGCTATGGTGATAAATATAATCATCCCTTTAAACGTAAAATCGTATGTGCCTTGAGGCGACTTTTGTTGTGATTTGGCGCTATATAAATAAAATTGAATTGAATTGAAAAAGAATCACCTGACATATTAACCTTTGAACATCCACCAGGTTGTTACTGGACTGGTTGCTATATCAGGCTTTTCTACTCTGTCTGAGCACTCAAAGCTAACTCATTCACCATCACACCCATTCACACAAGCACCCTGATATATGATGCAGAATATAAAAAAACTTATTTTACAAAGGTGCTCGTATTGTTCCCGAGAGCACTCTGTTACATATGTATTTCTAGTGCTTTCATTTGAAATGGAATCAGGCCTGAAGGAAAATCCCTACTGAGATTTCTCTCACCTTCATTTTTCAGCACACCTTCAAGGAACTAGTGGAGTCCACACCTCAGTAGGTCAGAGCTGTTTGACCAGTGGGGACAAAAACTACATTAGGCAGGTGGGTAAAATGGTATGTCTGATTAGTGTGTTAGAGCAGCATGGCGTTGTAGCAGCAGAGTGTTGAACTGGCCTGTGTGGAGTGCAGACCTTTCACCAGCTGAACATATCTGGCATGTTGTAGCACGAATAATACACCAAAGATCCAGTACTGCTGAGCCAGTACAATCATTCAGTAATGTCCTGTATTATTTACACTGGGACAACAGTAGTGCAGTAACTATGACCTGTTACTGCCCTGGTATGTAAGACTCTGCCTGTTGCCTTCATATTAAATCATTTTTTGAATAATCATTTTTAAAAATATTTCTTCACATTATTATGCAGGCTGCAAGTAGAGGTGACATGGGCTGCGAGACACAGACATTATAATAATTGAAGAAGCTTCTTGGATGAGAGGTGAAACGTCTTCAAGCAACTTAAAGAAGTCCAGACGCTTTTCTTTGCAAGCTCCTTTGACTACGATGACCTGGATGACTGAGAACCTCTGCAAGTATCATTTTCAAAGACCTGTAAGAATTTTGTTGCATTTCTGCTGCTTTGCTCCTACTTTATTCCTTTCACTAGGCTTTTTTGTTTGTTTGTTTGTTAGTTAGTTTGTTTTGGGGGTGTTGTCACATGACACAAACATTACTGCAGTAGATTACCACAGCTATCTGAGTCAGGCACTGAAGCTGTGATTGTCTTCATTCTTCCATTTTTTGTGACTTTAATAATCAATTGTCCAATAAAATATGTATTAGTAAAATTCATTTACAAATAATTTATTTAGAAATTAAATTAATAAAGTAATAAATTATTATTGTTATTATTATATAAAATGAATTATAAATATAGAAGTAATTAGTCCTTTAATAAATGCCTTTAACAAAGTGAAGTATGGGGACAAAAGGGGGGAACATAATTCTCTGTTGCATCTCTCCTGTGCCGGTTTCCCATACCTGCAGCTGAGGAATGGCAGAGTACTGACAAGGACACAAGCCTCTGTGTTTTACCGTACAGCATTTCCAGAGAGCAATGACCGCTCATCAAGATCAGCCAGAGATCAATCCCATCTAGAGCTGTGGTTGAGACCAAGATATGGGAACAGACAAAATAATAAATACCTCAATTTCAGGTAGATGATGAATAGAGACTGTGACAGCGTTCACATTCCTGAGCTGTCCTGTGGCTCATCCTGCAGAACTGATAAATCCAGCTGTGCAATTTCCAGAAACGATACCAATTCACAACAAGAAAATATATAATCTTAGAAAAATACTGGCGTATATATGATGTGTCTGTCAGAAAGGGTTCAGGGAAATGACCATTTTCACTTTCTGACTCCGTGTGTCATCGTTGCATTTTGGCTTTTCTTCACTTTATGTTTCATTCAGCTCAGAAACAGAGTTTACATTTTGTTAAAGAAGGTAACTTATATCATCATCATATCAACCCTTTGTTCTCATATTAGGACATTTCTTTAAAGCTACTTTCTGTTCAAAAGGACTTTGTTACATTGGTTTATACTTGCCAGATTCAATTAATCCTAAATAGCTAATGAGGAAATAAATAGCTAATTAATAACTAATTAATCCTAAATGTGGCTGTAGTCATTTGTGCTGTTTTCTATAACTTAATCCTGTAAATATTATATATACACAACGTGTAAGTGCAAATTGAAAGAAAACATCCATTGGCTCAATACACTTAATGGTCCCAGATATAATTCATGAAACAAGTAAAAGTACAGATATGTTCATCCACAGACGTCCTTCTTAATATTTTTAACCAGCTTTTGGGCATAATTGTAATTGTGGGTTGAAAGTAAAACAGATTAGGAGGTAAAGTCCTGGACACAAAGTCAAACATCACTGAAGAGGTGTCTCCTGCATGTAGTCCAGGTGTGGGCAGCATGGTGCCACAAAGGTGATTCCACCAGCTGGTGTTTTGGCTTTGGACAGCTAATGCAAGTAAAAAAAAAGTTGTCTCCTCTAAATTGTATCAATGTCATGTGACTTGTGTGACTGGAGACATGGCCACGCCCCTTTACGTCCTGCCTGCACCACTGGAAGGAGATGTCTGCCTCAAACTTGTACAAGAGAAAGTAAGTAAAATACCTCAGTTAAGAGATATTAATGAAATATTTTGTACATATGTTTTCTAAAGGGTCTGCTACTAATATATAATGAGAATTATATGGCTGCCTGAATTAGTGATGGTAAATTTGATTCTTTTTACTGAATCAAGTTTTAATGAGTCACTCACCAAAGTGAATCGGATTTTTTGAGTCATTTGATTCACTGAGTCAGTCGACCAGAGAGTGCAAAAAATGTAAATTTTCACTCAAACTTAATTTGTTTCTCTTTACATGTAAATCCCACTGCTAAGATGAATGATTCTAAAAAACAAAACAAACTATTTTATAGAGCAAAAAAGAGCAAAAACATTTCTAAAATTAAGCAATTTCCTATCAAAATTGCTTAAAAAACATTTATCTTGTTTATTTTTATTTTATTAGTATTTTCCTTAAATGTGTCAAATATATATTTTCTCATCTAAATGTCCACTGAGCTATGAGCCAGGGGGCGGTAATGCGCCTTAACATTGGTTGCCAACCAAGAAGATTCAGCACAGGAGGGAGGGGGTGAGTAGCTCAAATGTGATGTTAGCATGTTAGCAGAGCGTTATCTAGCTTATTTATAAGCTAGATACATTGCTGCTAACAGCAACAGGGATGAGTCAGTGAATCAGTTGGGCTTGTGAATCATGATTCATGAGTCAGTAAAGTGATTCTCGAGTATTGAACGATTCGTTCATGATTCGCGCATCACTAGCCTGAATCTTTTCACCATAAGAAGAGTAAATGTAAGCACAGCAACATTTGTTGCCGCTAGCATAACACATGTTATGCTAGCAGGTTTTAGCTGTTTATTCTTTTACCTTTTGTTTTTTTCTTCAAATTTGTTGAAACTGGTTCATGAGACTGTGAAATCAATATTTAGATTTTTGTCACTAATGGTACCCTACTGCCATGGCTAGCAGGGCAAGCTGTGTTGAATTTAACGAGGACCTAAGGTGCTGGCAGCTGAGTTTTATTGAGAAGGTGGTGATACAAACAGAAACGGCGAAGGCATGGAGGAAACTAAGCAAAACCTAACTGGAAAAAACTAACAAAACAAACCTGAAACCTTAACTGGCGACCCGGGGAGATAACTCAGGGAGATACACAGATGATCCAGCAACGCACACGAGAAAACACAGGCCTTAAACACAGGGTAATCAGGGAATGGAAGACAGGAGGGAGACATGGCTGGGATTAATTGGACATAACAAGTGTCTCGTTATGTGAACAAAATGTTCACAAAAGGCACGAGAGCGCAGGGAAAATTCCAAAACAGGGTTCATAAAACTAAGAAAAACAAAATACCAGAGCTGAGGGAACAGAATGTCGAAAACAAAAGGTTCATCAAAGGCTCAGGAAATGTTCGAAACACAAATCATGTCATGGTCTGGGTGTGTGGCTGTAAAATTGGGTAGGGCCTACAGCCCCCCTCACCTGAAGCTGATTGAGGCAATCAATCTGCTGCTTTAAGCTTTAAGCTGCTTGCTGACACTGCTTCCTCGCCAGTTCATCAACTACCCTATGTTGGTAACCAGGCCTCATGCTTCATGTTCATGAATCTCGTGTTCTAGTTACTCCAGGAAAACTCCATCACACTGAACCACTTGTCTTGGAAATCTGGTTAACCCGCCAGCTCTCGGAATCATCTCCGTGCCTCACCTGCCTGCCCTCCTGCCCTTACACCACCTCGGGACCTTCACCACTCAGGACAGCTGCCACACTCCACCTAACCCACCTGGACCGCACCACCTCTCCCTCAACGCTTCCATCTCCCACCTGCACAGTAAGACGAAGATTTTCATAGCTTCCACCCTCTCCAGAACTCCTCATTGGCTACCGCTCTAACACTGCTCTCCTCTCTTCCAGTACGTACCTAATCACCAGCAGCTGCCGTTGCTTTCTTGGACCTGTCCCCTTGCTTGTCCCTCTCCCCTGGCCAAGACCCTCACGCCCCATACATCAAGCCTTAAATCAAGTACTAACGTGAACGTCATTTTGGTGTTGGTTAATAAACCTTTGTTAAACCCTTTACTCTGCCTCCGCCTTGGGTTTCCTGCACGTGGGTTTGATTTTTGGTGCTCGGCCTCCAGCCGTTTTGTGACCGTTCAGGGGGCCGGCCGTGCAGAAGGCAGCAGCGGAGACGCAGGCGAAGGAGATCCACAGGCCGGCCACGACGGCGATGACACCCAGCCAGTGGCCTGGAAAGCAGTCGGCGAGGTGGCGTAGCAACCGCAGGACCAGACGAGGCAGGACCAGCAGGGCAAGCCGTGTTGAATTTAACGAGGACCCAAGATGGCATACAGTATGCACTGCTTGTACCTTTTGCACTGTTTTTAATGAAGGATTAACGTCACAAACATTTCAATTCAGTTTTGCAATTTTCAAGTTTTACCCCACTATTTTTCAGTTCACATGCATTTTCATTACCTCCAATTTTATTATTTAAGTTTTTCGAGGTACAGTAAATACTTACCTGCACTGATTTGTGTTCTTGCTGAATAATACTGCACACTCATCTGGCTGTGGTGCTCAGTAAATGTTGAGTCAGTCTAAGCTATTTCCACAGTGTGAATTATTATTTTCTTGTCAGCTCTCTTTTTTTTTTTTTTTTTTTTTTTTTTTTTTTTGTCGGTTCAAACATTCGTAGCTCCGTGGTTATTTAGCTGTTTTATGAGACTGTGAAATGCAGTAATTGCATTCTTGTCATTGTTAGTTCCCTTTCAGTGTGCATTGCCATTGTATCTTTATGTATCTAAAAGTTCTGAGTACACTTGTAACCATGCCTAGTTATAATATGTCACACGTCATTGGTATTCTTATTTATTATATGTGTAAATAGGTCAAACTGAAGAATTTGTTTAAATGTAGACTATGTGGTTTCCCATCTGCAGTTGTTGCCGAGTATAAAACATTTTCACTAACATAACCAACATGAAATAAAAAAAAATTATAAACATATTAAGTGTACGGAAGTCTAAGGAGTAAATGCATGCACTTATTTTGCAGGGAAAAATGAGGGATTAAATGGGTTAAAGTGCAGCGAGGTCATCATCTGGAAAGCTGCAATATCCTCCATGAACATGGTGAAGAGCAGATGCAGCATTGTCTACAACCTACACTCAATTTAAAACAAAGTCAACCAAAATATTATTTGTGATTTAACAACATAACTTTATGATTTCTGAAAATAATGAGGCTTTTTGGGAAGAGATCACCCACATTAATCATGTAAATCAAGGTTTTAGTTTTTGTCTGTATTATTTTATTAAATGGTAAATGGCCTGTATTTGTATAGCGCTTCACTAGTCCCTATGGATCCCAAAGCGCTTTACATATCCATTCACACACTGGTGATGGCAGCTACATGTAGCCACAGCCACCCTGGGGCGCACTGACAGAGGCGAGGCTGTCGGACACTGGCGCCACCGGGCCCTCTGACCACCACCAGTAGGTAACGGGTGAAGTGTCTTGCCCAAGGACACAACGACCGAGACTGTCGGAGCCGGGGCTCGAACCGGCAACCTTCTGATTACAAGACGAACTCCCAACTCTTGAGCCACGATCGCCCATTAGTAATAATAATGTGTCAAGTTTGAGCTGTGTGGCACACAGGAATGAGACCCAAAGCACATGAATTTGAGGATAATGCATAAAACTAAAAATTGCTTATAAAACAAATTAAACAAACCCAGGAGCAGATCCAGCAAGTTTACATGGAAAGTACAAAGAAGGACACTGTTTGATGGATAACACGACAAGGAACAAAGAGAGAGTCAGACAATACAACATCAGGGAACACAGCTGGACAGAATCTAACCTGTGCAATAAGAGGACGCAAAACTCAACATAACACACAAGGACTCTATCAAAATAAAACAGGAAGTGACTAACACTGAGCCCAAGACTAAGAGACACAAACTTAACACATAGACATGACACAAAACACAGAGACGAGACTGGGAAGACAGAATACAAATGCCAAAAAGAAAGGAAACCTATACACTAAGTAATCATAGGGAGCAAAAAGAAATCATAATGAAGCTGACATTACAGCCAGAATATAGAATATAGAGCTAAATACAAGATTATCACAAATACAAAAACAGAAATGTTGATAATCCAAGAACTGAAACACGCAGGCACCATGACAGTAATGTAATTATCAAACATTTCACTGTGTAAGCACACTGCACATGCTATTCAATGCTAAGACTCCACATATAGCTTAAGAGGCCTGTCATGTATTCATTTACAAACTGCATTAGTAAAATACAGAGCAGTGTGTACTGTGTAATGAAAACAATGGGCTTAAACCAATGGCTTCACCTCTTCATCCTGGCTGAGGAATAACAGAAGCTCTCACTGTAACCACCCTGTTTCACTTCTTTGAATTCTTTACTACCATGAAGTTATGTTCTTACATGTGGACTGATGAGAATGTATTTATCAGTCATTATTTTCAAGGCTGTAGCCATCGTTTACAGTTTTTTCTGAATGCTTAAACCCTAACTGTGATTCCTGTAGCACAATCTCTAAAACTATTCAGACTTATAGCAAAACCACTCACTGAGTTTGCAAAACTAAAAGCACAAAAACTGCTTTGCACTCAGTTTGCAATTTTGTAACACACACTTTGCAAAACTGTAGGCACAATTCACTGCACAACACTCAATTACCAAATTTCCAACACACTCCTAGCAAAAGTATACACATGTATGGCTATCATTAACACTAATTTGCCAACTGTCTGGCACACTTTCACATGTGAAAACTTTTTTAGATAATTAGTTCACTTTGCAATCAGCCTAAGCACTATAATACAGGTAAGCTGTGTGTGCGGAGTACAATGGAGGGAGCAGAAAGAGTGAGAAGTAGAGGAGGCCGAGGAAGAGGACGTGGAGGTGAAGAAGTAGGATGAAGAGGACGACAAGGACAAGGAGGAGCAAGAGGAAGACGAGGAGGAGGGAGAGGAAGATGAGGAGGGGGGAGAGGAAGGGTAGGAAGAGTAAGAAATAGAATTGCTGATGACATCAGAGCTACAATAGTGGACCATGTCATCAACCGTGGAATGACCCTGAGGGTAGCTGGCCAACGGGTCCAGCCTAACTCGAGCCGCTACACTGTAGCAAGCACCATAAGGACATCTTGAAATGAGAATCGGTTAGTACAGTCACTTTGCACAAAGATTTGTAGCACTGCCATATGCTGATGAGAAACACACCAATACCATTGATGTAAAAATACTGAAATTGTTACTTTACAGAATTGCTAGATGACCAGATGCTGGGGCAGAGGAAGCATGTTCACTGCAGACCAAGTAACCCATATAGTCATTATGGCGATTGCAAATAATCCTATACTTGGAAATAAACACTTGTGTTTGTTTTGATGTGTTTGAATAAACACCAGTACTTGAAGTTTGGATCCCTCTATGCTTATGGATCTATGACAGAAGTATGAGCTCAAACTGACATAGCCTACCTTGTGCACAGAGAAAGCAAAAGCCAGATGTGTTTTGTATTCATACCATCAGTGTGCAGTTGGCGCATTGTGTGCTTAGTAGATGATGGCTTGTGTGTACTGTTTGATACGGAAACACCATTTTTACGAAGGTGTGAAGAGTTAATCTAGCTGTGTTTGCTTTTGCAAACACAGCTAGATTAACTAGCTAGTTTTGCAAGTTTGCTTTTGCAAGAGAACTACAATGTTTTGATTATTGGGTGACAGGTTTTCTTATTTGTGTGAAGAGTTTTGCAAAATTAGCCAATAGTTACAAAAAATGTGCTTAAGCAATCAGAAAAAACTGTAACTGTAGCAGGGCTCAAGGCTGGGTTAGGGTTAGCTGCTGTAAACTTTATATGTGAAGAGCACATTAACTTACTCAAAACAATGGCTAGCTAGTATGGCTGGAACGTAACACAAGTTAACATTAGCCTAAAATAATGGGGCTGCAGTGTGAGTCATGCTGGCTCGTTACCTTTAAGTGTAGAGCTCTCACTTACAAAAAAGTATGAAAGCTATGGTGTGATACAGAATTTCCTTTACATTTTTGTCCTTGACGGGTTAAACCACAATAAATACCAGCAGTGTACACGTGCTGTGTGTACACGTTTCTGCCTTGTATAACGTTCCTGTGGTTTGAAATCTCTCGTTGTCTAACCACTCTTGTTGTTAAATTTCATGCAGATTGTGATAATGTAATTAGACTCACCATAGAAACAGAAAATCTTTTTGTTCAAATTACAATTATTGTAAATGTAATAAACACCTAAATCCAGCGTAAAGTACGAGCTTCATGTTAGGAACAAAAGTCTGAAATGGTTTGTTATTTATTTTGTCTTACAGTGCTGGTATAATGGGTGCTAATTTCTTGTTAGGCACCATAGTACATGGTCATTGGTATCAAACGTCCCGAACAGAAGGTGTTAAATATGTACCCAAATATAAGCTTAAGTACATTTGGCCTTGACTTCGTAGTTGTGTAGTAACCTTGACATCTGAACATATCAACAGCAAACCAGACTGATGAAGCTGGTATACACTCAGCCTTGTACTCTCCAGAGCCTTTTCTTTGTCTGAGCTTCAGGGCTTTGGAAACAGATTGACTGCTGAGGCTGCTGCTGACAAACTCAGCTACATTCTCCCTGCAGCGGCTGGAAGAGCACAGAAGTAATGTGACACTGCTTTGGCTGCTAGAAGATGCCTCAAACCACAGAGGCATTTTCATCCGTTACTCTGCAACCAATAACAAGTCCCTGCAGCCTCTCCTCCCCAATGCATGTGTTTCTTCTCTCCACTTTGATCATTTCTCATGTTCGTCCATCCTTTTGAACAGTAACTAACTTTATGGGCTATCGTTCTTTCATTGTTGTGCTGTTTTTGTGATTTGAACATCACTGGGATCCATATTTACCACCAGGCTTCAAACTATTTACGTGTAGACAATCCAACTGGATTCACGTGTTTATCTTTAAATTGCTGATGGATCCAATGAAGGATGAATCTCATGCAAGCATTCATTTAAATATAGCATTTCAAAAAATATGGAGGCATAGAAGAAATGCTGTCAGACGTTTTTTCTTTCTTTTTTCATGTGTGAGTTTGGGAGTCTTGTTGAAGATGGTGGCGTTTTGGTTTTATCATTCTACTATTTTAGGTTCCTGAATGCTGTTTTGATTTCCTTTTATTCTTAAAGTTTATTTATTACAATTTTGTGACACACACACACAAGTTCTGGGACCCCAGCATGACACACACAGATAGCGTTGCAGGCAAGTGATCCTTTATTTTCAATAATGATTTGCACTCTTGCACCATTTGCAGCTTGTCTCTGGTCCCCGTGGCCTATCAAAATAAGGAAGACTTGATTATTACGTTGCTCCCAGCTGCTCGGCCATCATCCCTGGCACTAACGCGTGAACCATTGGACCAACTTGAATTTAAATGGCTGGAGAGCCAGAAACCACACGTGTGATGCAGACATTGGCTTCCTTCATGTGGTGGAACCATTGCAGAACCATTGCAGCAGAGCATGGTCTGAACAGAGGGTGGATCAGTGTGCTAGGAGGTAATAACATAAACCAGCGGTCTCCAACCTTTTTTGTGCCACGGATCGGTTTATGCCCGACAATAGTTTCGCGGACCGGCCTTTAAGATGTCGCGGAAAAATACAACAAAATGAAACTAGTGCCGAAAAAAAGATTTATTCATAACACACGTGAAAAGACCCAGGAAAAGCGAGTTAACAATAAAAACGATAACAAAATAACGCTGAAAACCGAAAACCCTGAAAACCAAACATTTCACACCCGAGCCTCAACTCTCGCGGCCCGGTACCAAACGACTCACGGACTGGGACCGCTGACATAGAGAGTCAACCGCAAACTGGATTGCCAAACACTCCTTTTCCACTATGCTGTATCCGGACTCAGACAACTTGTGTTTTATGTCAGATGAACTAGTATTGTTTTTTGTAAAGTCCAGAAAATCTTTACTACTACATCATGCTTGGAGTTCTGCTGCTGGTCTGTAATACTGAAGGAGCTGCAGAGGATGGGTTTCAGAGCTGGATCTAAATGAAAAAAGTATGAATGTATGTTTCAGCATCACAGGGAATGTCCTTGGACAGTAAGATAGACAAGCTTGGTAAACTTATTAAGGCCTGGAGCGAGTGACTGTACTTAGTTCGGGACTTTCTTTGTTCTCAGGCAGACAGAGGTTAATCTAAGCAGTACAGGAAATGTGGGGTGTAGCACACGCCTGGCTGCTCTGGGTTTAGTAATCAGGTGGCAGGCCAGCCACCTGATTGGGTATACACATGCTATTGGGGTTTGTTTTGGTCCACTAGTAGTTAATGTCCACTTATACCATACGTTTTTCAGAGATTGGTTTCAAAGCCTTTATGCTTCATGTGTATTCATCTCCACAGCCCCACACCTGCTATGTGAGTACAGAGTGTAACCAGCAGATGGATGCCAGGTGTGGCTCTCCTCAGCTGGGCCTGTTCCTTAAACCACTCTGCCCATCACGCCCTCCCACAGCGGAACCAGAAACCACACCCTAATGCCACACAGGCTGGCTGTAGTTCGGGAGGTAGATCAGGTCATCTATTGGCAGGTTAGCGGGCGAACCAACATTATACATGTTGTAAAGAGTGCTTTAAGTGCTCTGGGAGAGTAGAAGGCGCTATATAAGAATCAGTCCATTTACATGGGGAGACGGCATCATCTGTGAAAGGTGCCATTATCTGCAAAGGGATGTTTTCGGTGGTTTAAATATTGCACTGTTAGCTGTATACATCCACATTACTCACAGAAGGGAACTGTCTTTAATCATTGCTGTTTTGCTTTTTCTTCTATTTAAATTCACCTGGAAGTAACCCACATCCATGTTTGGATTTCCTGATCAGGTGAGAAAGAGACTATCAGTGACTGTGACTGTAGCTATCGAGCCATTCGTTATTTTCTGTTTTCTCTTTTATTTCGCTCCACTGGTTATTTTAATAAGTATGATTGTGTTTTTAGAGCTGCTATGATAAAAATCATATTCCAGTGTTTGTGATAAATAAAGTATGTCTCATCTTAATTGTCAACTTGTGACAGCACGAGAGACCCGAGCCAAAGGTGAAAGGGCCTTTCTACAGATAGATCAAATTGCTGAAAAACAAATTCACTTATTTCCAAGTTGCAGGGAGAAGAGCGAGGGTCTTCTCCATCAACATATAAGTGGCTACATCCATTTAACCATCTACACCACCAAGCATGGGGAAGAGTCAGGTGATATAAGACCAATCAGGATGTGACTAATGCCAAATCTAGCTTTGTTTAGTACTTAAACAGGAAGAGGATGAATTCGGAGTGCTGTTTCAAAGTTCCACTATAGTAACACTTAAAAGTAAAATGAAATGAAATGAATGAAGGTCTAAGGGCCGAGGCCAGATTCCTATCACCAACTGAAGGTGTCTCTCGAGTGGCTTTGCTGGAGGCCGATGCAGACTCAGCTGTCAGCCGGTGAGAATGGCGTGGGCAGCGTAGGCAGTGGGCACATCTGTAGTGGACCTCTTCATCACCACTTTAACCCATAAGAGCCCATAAGAGTGACACTTTTACACACTGAGGAAAGTTTCTGTTAAAGTTTCAAAGTTGACTCTCCCACAGTTTTCCTGACAGTCACAGTGGGTCTGGGCTCTTATGGGTTAAACCAAAGTCAACTGTGGCATCTGCATAAACTGTCAGTAAACCAAAAATAAAGTCTTAACAATTAATGGAAACATTGTTTACATCAAAGGCTTCATCACCTGTAAAACAGAAAAAGTGATGTATATGATTCTGTATTCATGTAATCAAAAATACATTGGTGAAATATAAAGAAAGACACAGGAGACAAACACAGGCGCTCCATTAAAAGAACAAAGACTACCAGTCCACATGTACATGACTGCATACTTACATTTTTCTGTGGGCAGTTTTCTCACAATTGGCACATACGAAGCATGGACCACCCTTTGAAAAAGTTGCACTGGGCTCATCTGTTTTTGTTTTTGTTTTTTCTCAGCAGTTCTGCTGTTACCTTCACAAGCATCAGGGCAGAAGTTACTGTCATAACTTGCGCTTCATAAAGCCTTCACACTTATGGATGGATTGTGTTGGCTAGCACACGAAGGGACAAAGCATGCAGTCACAGTTTGTTTCACAGCTGAGACTCGGGGACTCTATGTTAACAGGTGTTATTCAAATCAGCGACCTTACTTTCCACCCTTCTGGTATGTGAGTCACAGCGCCATATAAAATTCAGCATGTTGTTGTAAACACTGAGTCATTGTTGGTGCTTTTTGTTGCAAAGGAGCTGGATGGGTAAAAAGGATGGAAGACTGTTACTAATAGATGATCAGCAGCAACATCAGTACAGACGTTTCCTGCAGGACTGAGAGGAGGAGAGCCTCCCTGCTTTTTAACTCCAGCAGATAAGCCCATCCCCACACCCATGAACATAAACTACTACACACTCTTTTATACTGCCGACACTTTACTCACTCACAGTTATTTATTCACCTTTCAGTCACTTTAATTGGAAAACTGTGTATATACTGTATATTCTGTGTATTTATTATGTCAGTCGTATTGCCTGTTTATGCCCTGTCCTAATCTTCAACGTCATGCTGCTCTGTTGTATGTTAATTAAAGTCTTTCTGATTCCTTCTGATTCTGACGACCAGAAACCTGTACTGAATTTATGGTCAATAACACCTGTAATAGAATAATTTCTGAGGTGTTCGGTTGAGAATATGTCAGGTTTAAGGTTTCTCCGCTGTTTTTTTTTCTTTATAAAGTGACTTCAATTTCACATTTTTAGCGAACAATGTGTATAAAAATGTGTTTTATTCAACCATAAAAATGTGATAAAATGCCATCAGATGCCCACATAGACCCACAGTGGGTGTTTGTTTGTTGACTGTTGTGGGCTGTGCAGTCAAGCCAAACCCTCACTTATTCTATGTGAGCCGAAATCAGGTGTGCCCACACAGGACAATGCCCACCCCACAGAGGCAGAGTAACACAGGCATTTGTGGCTCAGAAGCATATCCAGACACGTATACGTCTGCCATTGAATATGCCTGGGACATGCTGAGTCGACATGTTCATCAGAGGCAGCCACAACCAATGACCGCTGCAGGCTGCAGTCAGCCACAAAGCAATTTTTCAACAAGAGATCGCTCGTGCATGCACATCACATCCAGAGGATGCCATACTTCATATTGCATCTTGTATATACCAGTGGGTTGCAGTGATTTTTACAGAAAGCAGGCAGAGATGATGAAGACCCCCCCCCCCCCCACACACACACACACACACACACACACACACATCCTTCAAGTGTTAATCACGACAAATCACACCTGATTAACACCATTTTCTGCTGCCTCTCTTTTATGTTTTTATATATGCTGGCAGCCTCCTGCAGCTTTCTGCGCTCTTACTAGCTGTCTTCAGTTTTCTGCACTATTTACTTTTATAGTTAAATAAATATTTTACTATATTACTAACTAATTACATTGAGTTTGTTTGTTTTAGAGCCATTTCTTTAAGCAACACTAAACACTTCACTAAACAAACTGTATTAATTGTACTTAAAGTATACAAGAGTAAAAGTTGTATTCTACATTAACATGTTCCTCATCACTCCTGCAGATGTTTAAGGCTGAGCTAAATATTTTGTAGTCTGTTTAACTGCTGGTAATGGATTATATTCTTTAAAATAATGTGTTTGTAGTGTTGCTGTTCTTTATATCTCTGGGGGAAAAAACTATTACTATTATTTCAAACGTGTGTTAATTATTCTGAAAAAAATACATTCACAGCTGAAATAAAAGGCTTGAACACCACGTGTCAGTGTTAACCACATGTACTGACAGATTACAGAATACTAACGAAAAATCAAGGTGGGGTATTAGCAAACCAGCTGGTAAAACTTTATATATTTATGCAGCCAAGTGATTTCTCAGCAATGCTAATGTGAGTACCAGCTGAGCCTGCGTTACTCCCCATCATCACGACTTTATCACGAGTTAATCAAAAAACCTCTTCACTCCGCTCCTCTACATCAAACATGTTGGTCATGATTGTCTGTTGCAGTGATAAATGAGATGAGCTCATGTCAGTGAAAGAAGAGACAGTGCTAGCTTGTTTAGCGTGCTAGCATGTCACGCTAGCACGCTAAACAAGCGACTGCAACTTGTGCATGACATGGACTCGCATGCACAAGTTGCAGTAAGCTGCAGCACCAGCAGTGGGCGACATTTTAGTTCAAGCCAACATAAAAACAAACATTTAAAGAGACATTACTTCCACATTTACATGTAAGTACTCATGAGCTACCTAGCTTAATCTTAAGGAGCCAAGAATGGACTTCACATCTTCCTTAGTCAGCATCAGTTTGTAGTCTTTACATATATTATCTGCTCCTTCTGGTACTATAAGTTGGACCAGCTTGTCTGTTGCATGCTCTGTCATGATACTGGGTTGATTCCCAACATGCTGAGAGGAGAAGGGCTGCTTTAGTTTTACTTGATGTCTATTTTTGGATTTCACAAGCCAAAACATGCTTTCCTTGCTTGTCTTGACAGAACTCAGCTGATATATACACGCGCCTTTTCCTTCTTCTTTTTTTAGTATAATTATTGTACAAGTATTAATGAGTCATGGCAACTTCCTCCGTGTCTTTTCTAGAGCCCGGTAAATATACCACAGTGAAATAAACCAGAGTTATCCTTTAATTGGCTTCATTTTTTTCCTCCCAAGTAAATTAGCGAGTCAAAAGACTTTTCTTCCCTTTGTGAATAAATGCATTGCCACTTGTGATAATTATTATTCTTCTGTGTCTGTAAACAAACTCATTAGTGGGCTGTCGTAAAACTCTATAGTGTGTGCAGTAGGGTCGCTGATTACTTGGTTTGGTGTTAACAAAGAAATCAGCCTCAGAAGAGTATTGGCATTAGTGCTGGGTGGAGGCAGCCCGCATCAATTCTGTTAATGAGTTCTCCACCCTCACCCCCACCCCTTCCTCTTCTTCCTTTATTCTGCTGTGCTCTGCTGAGCTCGTCTTTCTGTGTCATTGCGGGCAAAGAGGAATGGCGAGGAGCCGAGCAGGCTCTTGCATGAACTTTAAAGGATCACATTAGACCTTGGCAAACAGCCACAGGACATTTACCAAAACAGACACATTGTCCTTTTCATTCTGTCCTGTCAGTTTAATCTACTGAGGATGAGAGCATTAAAAACAGTATTTCACGAGAGTTCATCATTTGAAACGCTCTATGTTACGAGTAATGCAGCCTCTCAAATTCATCATGGAAAATATCAGCCTTAAATTCCTTTTTCTTGGGAAAATATTATTTGGGGAGTCTCATTTTTCACATGCCAGCTGGTTAGTTTGCTTGAGAAATGGAAACCTGTGGTCTTACTCTCTATTCTGCACATACAAGAACTTAATTTGTGTGGTGTCAAAAGTTGGATAAAATCCCGCTCCACTTTAACTACAACTTTGGAGGTTTTTTTCATTCGTTTGTTATCAGCTCAGGTTTCTTTCCTTTAGCCTCTCTTACAGGTGTACATGACACCGTAGCTGCTGCCCCAGCCTTCTTTACAGTGTGATGTATAGAGCACTGTAGGCCTGTGTGAGCAGAGTTTGCTGGTTATACATGAACAGCGGCTTGTGAGCAGCCTGCTCTGAGCCCCTGTGCCGTTAGTCCACAGGGGGAAACTGATGAGGTTGACTCTGGGGTCAGCAGCTCCTCCTGGGCAGGACACAGCTGATCATCCTCCTCCTGTGCCGCTCCACTGCTCAACAATCTGCACAATACCGAAGCCACGAGGCAAAGAAGCATATAGCAGCCCCCCTTTACCACTCACAGCACAATGCCCGGGTACAGAGAGGGTGTACATGAATATAAACATGTAATAATACGCTACTGTGACTGTTTTCAACAAAGAAAATGCTAGTGTAAATATGATCACATGTTCAATGATTAAAACAGTCTATTATTGCTGTATTTAACTGGATCAGCGCAGGTTAGCTGCACACCTCACCTGTGCAGGGTGACAGTGTTGTGTAGTTAACGGCTGAAGAAGTTGGGCTGATGAAAGTAAAAATATTTGGCTACTGTAGTTTTGGGTGTTTTTAATTTGAATATGCAAAGTGAACCTTTATATACATTTTCTCCCATCATAGTTAATAAACTGTAATTTAACAAAGTAAAAGCATTTTGCACTTTTACACTAATAACCACAGTCAGGAAATAAATGGTCTGATTTTCGTTCTTTGGTTATTTCTGCAGGTAAAAATAATTTACATTAACTGTTAAGGGTCAAGGATCTACTTTTTTATTTGATGAACATCTGAACAATTACACTGAACATGAAACCGACCAGGAGATATTCAGAGAGTCTCAGTGGCCCGTTAACGTGCACAAAGAAAGCACAACAGTGAAAACATGTATCTGGTTTTATTTTCCTTTGTCTCTCTGAGGCGACGTCAGCAGGTCCTGCTCCGGGACCTCTCAGCTTCCTTTCAGCCAACACACCTGTTCCTGATTGGCTCATTCCTGGTCGGTTCTTAAGGATCAGCTCAAGCTGCCATTCTCCGCTACGCTGTCACAAACAGTGCGGTAATCAGGCTCCATTCTTGTGATGCCTCCCCGAGCAACCTTCCTTTTCTCTCTGCCTCTCAGTCGCCTGCATTTTTACCTGAAGACTTCCTCTTGTGTTCAGTGCTGACAGAAAATTGCCAGCTTCAAGAAAAGTATTTGGATTCACTCACCTTCCAAGACTCACGTACCTGTCCACTCCCACCATCACCTGTAAAACACTGATCTAGCCTCCCTGCTGCCACTTTCATGTTTTGATGAAGTGTGGACTCCTAACTTGTCCTCTCTGACAGACACTGAGCCAGGAACCCGGGCGTCGCATTACAAGGTGTTTGGCAATAAACTCTGTTAAACTGAGTCCATAGTATATCAGTTCCTACACAGGTTATGACAAAATCAGGACAATAACTGAAAAAAAGGTTATTTTGACAATGCCAAATATGAAACAATACATTTCCACAACCATGGCCTGCATTTACAATTTTACCACAAAGTGCTTAGAACAGGCACTGTGCAGTTTGTGTGTTTCCCTACAAACAGTGCAGACGTGCTCCTGCGCAGCCCCCAACCACTAAACTGAACCCTGTTTGGGTTGCAGTGTCAGCCATCATGTCCTCATGTCCTCATGTCCATTTTGTCTTTAATTATATGATTAGTATCAAATAACTGTGGCAGATTTTAATGGTACTGCAGTTCAGTCCATACTTGTATCTGCAGAAAGTGTCACAACCTGGTAGTAGGAACTCAAGCGCAGAGCCGTAGGCGTCTCCAAAAAACAGTTTATTCACAGCACCAGTGCACGATATATACAGTGAAGGGGAATCCAAACTCCAGGGAATCACGGGGAAGCTCTGTCACACTCGCTCACGTCTTCTTGCCCAAACTCACACACGTTCACACGACTGGGGGGTCACAGGTACGGGGAGGAATCACGAATCACAGGTTCACAAGAGCTGGGAGAAACACTAACGTCTGTAGTACAATCATCCAGCGACGAGAGGATCTGTGTTCCAGCCTCAAATAGTGCTCCAGGTGATGACCGCTGATTGTTGACAGGTGTGTGGGCCAAGGGCGGAGCCCACAGTGAGCTCCGCCCAGGCAGAGAGAGAGAAAACCAAGCAGCACATGCAGCCTCGTGGGGCCGGCCGGGCCGGCGCGGAGACCGTGACAGAAAGACTACAGCTGAGCAGAAATCACGTGCACGTGTGTTTGCTAGCGTCTGCGTTCGGTTGTTTTTTCTGCTTTTTCTAATAATGGTTGTTTTTGTGATTCAGTGGCGTCACTAAATATGCAGAGCTGCTCCTAAAACTGCAGCACTTGGAACAGACCGTGGAGTAAACATGTGAACATATATAAGTATTAATCTTCTGTTCCAAAGATTTTTTAAGTAGCATTATGTTCCTCCTTCTATTTTAACTGCACTCACTAGCTCAGTGACTCAGTCTTTGAAACTGCAACTAAATCCAGAGTATTGGCTTGAAATCTCATTGACACCTGAGCCTTTGCTGGAGAATGCAGCTCGCTAAGAGGGTCCTTATCTTTGTTCCCAAACCTCCCTCACAAGCTACAACAGCTCCTGTTGACTTAGTGTTATCCTCCCAGGACACACAGGTCTCTAAGCTCTCGCGGTTTGGAGGAAACAAGATAAAAATGCAGCATGAGAATCAACAATGAAAAACTTCTCTGGCTATGTGCAGAGAGCTGTTGATTTCATACTGTTACCGCTTGCTTTAACTGCATTCTCATCGGTAAATGTGATTCATGTGCTACGATATTAAAAAAAATACCAGGAGCTACACACTTACAGAAACATGAAATAATTCAAATGCTCCCATTTTCTTTATGTGTTGTTCTTAATCTAAACAGTGGTGCTGAAAGCCTGCCCATAAACCACGGACAGACCCACAGAGATGATCACTTGGATTTTGGCTGCTGCCGCATCAGGTCTTGAAGCCAAGACTAACTTGGAGTAGAGGGTGGAAAACGACGTTATTGACTAACAATGGCGAGCTTGGTTAGCGAGCTGCAGCCATAAACTGCTAATGCTAGGTAAGCAAATCATTCTTTAAAACTAAAACCCTCCATCACATATGAAGTCAGTTTAAAGAGTTTGAGGGAGCAGCAGCAGGTTCAGTGACTCAGATTAACACCATGACACGTAGCAGATGTCTGCTGCTTTGGTACAGCTTTGCATGACAATCAATGTCTGTAAGTCCAACAAGTATGAAAATGGATGACATCAAAAATAAACGCCTCTCCACTGCTACGAAGGACAAACACTGCCTACACCTGTTGATGCTGTAAAGCTTTTAGAGCCAGGCTGAAGTGAACAGCAACTGTTGTCATGTCCATGTTATCCTCATTTTCAGCTCAAAAATGTATTAGTTACTATGTGATCATTTATAGCTTCACGACTGAAACCAGTCTAACGCGGTGGGCTGTGGTGACTTCTAGACTTGACACTGCCAGCACTGGTTTCTGTCCCGATGGAAGGCCTCTGATGTGCACGCTACACTCAGAGACTTTGATTCTGTTCCTTTGTTGCCCTTTGTTGGTATGGATGCATGTTTTTCTAGTTTAAAGAAAGAAAATACAAATTGAATGTCTCTTTGCTGCTGCTCATCATCAAAAGTCCACAGAGAAAAAGTAATGACAGAAAAATGAGGATACTGCATCGGCCTCCAGGTCAAATCAGTTTTTTAGCTACTAAAATATAAAACCAGGATGTTCTCCTTCACTACATCCATGTGTCTTCTTTGTGGTATTCCTATTGTCCTCCTGGCTGGAAGCTCCACATTCAACATCCTTTGTCTAGTATTCCTCTGGACACGTCCAAACTATCTAAGCCTCGTCTCTCTAACGCCGTCCGCAGACCTCTCAAACCGAGCGCTCCCTCTCTTCATTTTGGGTCACCCCTAATGAGAACCTAGCCGGTGTCCCTACTACGTTGAAAACCTTCCCTTTTCGCTCTTGCAGTTATTCTCCTGTAAAAATCACCCCTCACACCCGTCTCACCCACTCCACTCTTGCTGCAGTCCTTTCTTCATCTCTCTTGTGCGCTGTCCATTGCTTTGGGTGTGTCCTCTGTCTCGGTCGTTGTGTCCTTGGACTTCACCCGTTGCCTACTGGTGGTGGTGGTCAGAGGGCCCGGTGGCGCCAGTGTCCGGCAGCCTCGCCTCTGTCAGTGCGCCCCAGGGCGGCTGTGGCTACAACGTAGCTGCCATCACCAGTGTGTGGATGGGTGGATGTGTAAAGTGCTTTGGGGTCCTTAGGACCAAGTAAAGCGCTATATAAATACAGGCCATTTACATCTCCCTCCCTTTACTAAAGCACATCGGCAGCTCTCTCCTGTTACCAGTCATAGTTCGTTCACACTCCTGCCTTTCCCTCTCTCCTGGTGCCTTCCTCTTTTCTTCTTATATTGTCTTTGGCTGACAGATACACAGTTTTACTCACACCCTGTTGGCCACCAGCAATGGAAATGGTCATTATTAACCAAGGCCCTGAACAATCTGGTGTGAAAATCTCATTCTTGATGACCTGCCAGAGCATTGGGCTGCATGCCCTCCTTGCCAACCCCACAGTATAGCTGCTGATAAAAGAGATCTCCCAACACATGACACCGGTTGCATTTTAGGACTAACAGGGGGAAGATTAACATGACACAAGGCTGTGCAGGATGAACGTCAGCCCTCGGAGGCCCACAGTCATTTTGTCTTGGCCACATGGCTCAACTTTCCATGCCAATGGGCTGATTGTACAGCAGTTTTAAGTTTCAAGCATGTCTTTCCCGTATTCATTAAATCTGTCAAGGTGAAAATGCCAGACACTGTTTCTGTGTAGACTGGGCGCCCTTAATTGGTCTCTACAGGAATCAGAGAGTTTTCAGTGTCTGAGGGACTGGCACTTGGAGCTGGGCTGATGACAGTGATGATGATAATAACAATATTAATAAGACAATAAACGGACAGGTAGTGTTGCTCTGCCACTCATGTGTGAATTAGACAAAAGAAACCCACAGCCTGTTCCTACTCAGACTGCCCTCTGTGTCGAGCTCTGACAGCCACTACACACAAGTTCAGTCCCCAAGATAATAAAAGGTGTCTGACTCCTTGGACTCTCCTCTCAGCCACAACACTGATGGGCTCCTACACAATGTGAGCTGACAGAAACATGAGGCAGGCTGGTGAGAGGAGAGGAGGGTGAGTAATGTCACCTGCCTGGAGACTTTTGGCTCCCCACAGAACATGCCTCGGTGTGCAGGTGAAAAACAACGAGCTTCTTTTTACACACCACATCTTAACAAACAGACGCATATATGAAAGCTGAAGGAGCCCCTAACAAGCAGACTGCTAAAACTTCAGTATCATTTATTCATTTTATTATCATGTGGAAGAAAGGGGTCTAATGATAACATGGCAAAGACATTGATGGAAAACATATTTACAGACAAAGGTAGATGTTACAGTTAGCCAGCAATTCACTGTTATTACACAACATGACCCCGACATGTGAACACTCGTTCTTGTTCACATAATTCTCTGTGTTTTGATGGTAAGGCCTTCACCTTTGCCTTTCTGTGTAGCGTTTGCATGCTCGCCCTGTGCTTGTGTGGGTTTGCTCTTGCTTGACCTCAGCAGAGACGTTCACATTGAAGAAGCAGCTTTAAGAACCCTTAAAGAGCTCCGCCTCTGCCCGTGCTTAAGCCAGATACTTGCAGCTATCTATACTGCCAAGGCCTTGTCTTCTTTGGAAGTGATGCAGTGAAAGCTAAATTTGCTGGAAAGTGTTCAAAAAAGGGCCCTCAGGATGATCACCAGAAGCAGCGCCACACTACTGCAACTCCTGGCTCTTCAAAGGAGGGAACAGGCAGCTATTCAGCTGCTCAAAGACATGATACACACATAACATCCACTTCATGTCTTGCTCTCACAGTCAAGAGCAGATAATATAAAAAGACAAAGATATTACACACACACACAGTGTAGAACAAACAGGCTGAGAGCAGCAACCCTGCCTACAGCAATCCATCAGATGGTGCAACACAGAGTAGAAACACACAACAAATGGATAGCCTGGCAGAGATGGATAGATGTCTGTATGTGCCTGTTGTCTCTTCATGAGTAAGTGCATGGATGCACAGGGTAGGCTTGCCTCTAAACAAACAACAAGAAAATCTTACAGATGTTTTCTACTGGATTTAGGACTCTCTAATCATGGTTACTAAGATAAGATAAGATAAGATAAGATAAGATAACCTTTATTAGTCCCACACGTGGGAAATTTGTTTTGTCACAGCAGGAAGTGGACAGTGCAAAAGTTATGAGGCAAAAATTAGAATACAATAAGAATAAATACAGTACACAACTGTACAGAATAGAATAAAATAAAATACTATATACAGTAGAATAAAATAAAATAAATATACAATAAGATAAAAATAGAATACAAATACAAATACTATATACAACTGAGTAAAAATACAACGATGACAGAAAGGATTATTGCACTTAGTATTATTGCATATGTATGGATGTGTGTGCTTGATCAGTTAAAGTCTTTATTATGGAGTCTGACAGCAGTGGGGAGGAAAGACCTGCGAAATCTCTCCGTCCCACACCGTGGGTGCCGCAGTCTCCCACTGAAGGAGCTGCTCAGTGCTGTTACGTCCTCTGACCTTCTGGCCTCTTCCTGGAACAGAGTTGCTCTCTTTCCCTCCCTCTCTGTTCCAGGTGACCACACCTGATTGCCACAGCTGAGCAGCATCATGACCCTTTGTGGAACAGCATATATAGCTCCAGCAAAGGCTTTCCTCTCTCTTTTGGCTACGAGCACTGAGAAGTGTGTGCCTGCTATTAGTGGTGTTTTGCTTTAGTTACTGTTGGAAGCCAAACGTGGCCTAGCTTGTGTCCTGTTTGCTACTCACGGTGCTTGGCAGACGTTTGGTGGGGGCTTCTGTGCCATTTCTTTTTTAATGTAAACCTCTTCTCCTGTTTTTTGCAGAGCAAGGGAGCTGAGGCATTGTACCTTTCCTTTGGTTTCACTTTACAGTGTTTACTTTTCTTTCCAGGAAGAGTGGAATAGTGGGGTTTACTGGTTTGGCTTTGGAGACCCAGAAGATGGATTTGTTTACTGTTTCCCTCCTACTTAAGTTAACGCTGTAAGGTCATTTTAAATAGTGTGTAAAGTTTATAAAATAAATATTTGATGTACAATTTATTCTTTGTAGTGTCAGCTTGTGTACAGCTTGTGCTATTGCCCTTGTCGTGTTACATCCCCCCCCAACAATCACAAACAGTGAAAATTTGCCATCTTACAATGTGATTGCAGCCATTCCCCAACTCTCTGTGAATGGGACTCATGGATATTGATCAGTGGTTGTTGATCAATGGTCATGAGAATTTGCATAATTAAGATGAAGGAACTGACCTCCCGGCCCATTGTTCCTTCAGTGGGCTGGTTTCAGTCATTATGCAAATGTCCTGTTTATAAGATTGAAGGTAAGATGGCGGACTACAGGAACCACCTGAGATTCAGCCTCAGATGCCGACAAAACAGGATTACTCCTAAAAGTCTGCAAATGAGCTCTTCAGTTAAAGGCTTCCAGGCAACAAAAATCCTCCAGAACGCACAGCATCAGTTGCTTAACGGGTGAGGCAAACAGATTTTACCATCGACATGGTAAAATCTCAAGAGGAGACAGAGACTGACAATGCTTTTAGATGAGAGTACTCTTAAAAAGGTGTTTGACTTTACTTATTAGACTCGTCTAGCACAGCACAAGAAGTCTAAGACCAGGCAACAAAGGAAGTTTGACTTACTTGTTGTACGTCGGAAACCACAGCAATATACAGAGAGTGTCCTCAGCGGCCAGAAGAGACAAGGATGCGACACGGAGGATGTGGACAAGTGGGTGAAGAATTTGTCTGACAGACAGCTTACCCAAACAGAGAAAAACATCCTTGCTAAAGGGTTGAATTTTGCTGTCACACCGAGACAAATCCCGCTAGTGGAGCTGATCACAGCCACAGAAACAGCAATTCCAAACAACAATATTGCAGAAGTGGAAGCAGAGCAACTACGGACGAAAGTTTCAGCCTGTCTCAGCAATGCAAAGCCCCCAGCATCCAACATCACCACGGAGGAGAGGAAGGCACTCACATCACTTAGTGATGACAACAACATTATCATCCTGGAGTTGGCTGTCCGACTGCGGTCTGGAGTGTGGGGCCTTCCTGCTGCTGCAGAGTCGGGGCGGTCTGCCTCCCCCCACCGCAGGGAAAAGGGAAACACCACCTGGGTCTGGGTGCAGTTCCCCCCTCCAGGGGCGGGGGCACCTAGACCCGGTTTGTAGAGTACGCTTGGGGAGTGTGATCGTGTGTACAGCGTCTCTTTATGTCTGTCTCCACGTTGGTTGAGTGTGGAGTAAGTGCATATGAGAGCATGAGGGTGGGAATGGATGTTTGTGTCTGTGTGTGCCTGTATGTCTGTGTCTATATGTCAGGTTGGGTATCAGACGCCACCTCTCTGGGGACATCTCAGGCCCTCCAAAGTTTGGAGGCCTATCTCCCCCTACCACCACTTCCCCTGCCAGTGGCGGACTCCCTCAGACATCGGTGCGTTGGTGGTTCTTTGTGTCCAGGGATGGGCGTCCAGGTACACACCGGCTCACTCCTTGGCGGCCGCTTATCGGGGCCTGGAGCCTGGGGCTCGCTCGGGCCACTTCGGAGGTGGGGTGCCCCCGGCCTCTCGGCCTGGGGCTCGGTCATTCAGGCACGGCTGGCTGCCGGCGGAGCTCACGGGTGCGTCACTGCAACCCCCCTTGGCTTCTGCTCCATGGCTGCTGAGTGAGCCCTCATCTGGGACTCTCCTCAGCTCTTTCTGGGACAGTGGCGCGGCTGCCCCTCTGTTGGTCTTCCTTGGTCTCTTGTGTTCTGGGGGCCTCTGGATGTCTGGAGTTTCGATCTCCTCCATACCTGCTTCATGCCCTGGAGGACGGGGCTGTGGCCCCCCCACACCCTCTAGCAGATCATTACATGAAGGAACCTTTAAAAAAAAAAACAAGCGCGTCCATGCTCACAGGTGTACACACGGGTGATCACACCCACAAACTACACCCTTTTTGGCTCCTACCTCAAAGCACACTGTGTTCTGTTGATCTTATGTGCTGCACAATAATGTTTAATATTTAGTATTTACTGTCATATTCCCATATATCATTGTGATGTTGTTTATTCTATTACTCTTGTTCTCTTCTGCTTGTTTTCTTTTTTCTTTCTCAGCAGGTGATCCAGGTGATTGATATATGCATTTTTTTTCTCTGCCCGTTCTGTTGGTTTTTGGTTTTTGCCCTTCTCCCCCGTCCCTCTTCTCAGCTGTTTCTCTTTCCCTCTTTCTTTCTCCCCTTCTTTCCCCCAGTCAAGTCTGTCCCGTATTCAGTAAGTGAAAATAAAATAAACAATAAAAGGTGAATCAAATGGACCATTACGGCAAGGCTGGGATGGTCAGTTTGGTAAAGTAAATCCGTTGGGCATCTTTCTTTGCCTTTAGACAACAATTCTGATGCAAAAGAGCCAAACGGGACAGGCACAAGAAAAAAAGACAAGGAGGCGACACGGAGGATGTGGACAAGTGGGTGAAGAATTTGTCTGACAGACAGCTTACCCAAACAGAGAAAAACATCCTTGCTAAAGGGTTGAATTTTGCTGTCACACCGAGACAAATCCCGCTAGTGGAGCTGATCACAGCCACAGAAACAGCAATTCCAAACAACAATATTGCAGAAGTGGAAGCAGAGCAACTACGGACAAAAGTTTCAGCCTGTCTCAGCAATGCAAAGCCCCCAGCATCCAACATCACCATGGAGGAGAGGAAGGCACTCACATCACTTAGTGATGACAACAACATTATCATCCTGCTGGCAGACAAGGGTAGGTGCACAGTATTGCTAAACCAGAAAGACTATCATGAGAAGATTTTGTCACTACTCAGTGATGAAAATACTTATGAGCCCCTGAAACGAGGCCCAGGAAGTGGTTACAGGAAGAGGGTGATAGACTGTCTGAAGCAGTTAAACCAAGACAAGGCTATTGACCGGACCTCATACCACAGGCTGTACCCAGGGGAGTCTACACCAAGTCTGTATGGTTTACCAAAGATACATAAACAGGGTGCACCTTTAAGACAGATTGTCTGCATGATCAACTCGGTCACCTATAACATCTCCAAGCTTCTGGCTTTGATCTTCAACCCGCTGGTGGGCAGCTCTGAACACCACATCCAGAACACCCTGGATTTTGTTGAGAAGGTGAGAGATGTCATCATGGAGGCAGATGAAACCATGGTCTCGTACGAACTTACATCTCTCTTCACTTGCATCCCAGTCACAGAAGCGTTGGAGGTAGTGTGTAAGAGATTACAGGACCACTCTCAGCACCGACCACGTGTGTTTGAACTGTGTCTTGATTCCACCTACTTCACATACAAGGGTCAGTTCTACAGGCAGAAACATGGGTGTGCCATGGGCTCCCCAGTTTCACCCATCATGGCCAATTTGTACGTGGAAGAAGTGGAAAAGAGGGCTTTGCTCTCCTATCCTGGAACACCACCAAGGCATGGGTTCAGATGTACAACGCATCCACTTAACACACTGTTTGCTGCTACAGCTACACATGTTTCTTTTCCAACTATTTATTTATAAGTGACTTATGTATGTATGTATGTATGTATATATATGTATATATTGTACTATTCTTAGTTAGCGTATTGTCTGTCTTGTCTTAATGTTGGTTTAAAATGGAGCACTGTAACAAAAAATAATTTCCCCCAGGGATCAATAAAGTATTCTGATTCTGATTCTGATATGTGGATGACACCTGGGTGAAAATCAAATCTCAGGACGTACCACAATTCATAGATCACATTAACTCGGTGGACCAACACATCAAATTCACCAGGGAGGATATGAAAAGTGGCAGGTTAGCCTTCTTAGACTGTGAGATTTCCATCAGTAATGGAGGACATCTAAAAGCTGACGTGTACCGGAAACCTACACATACGGATCAGTATCTAAGGTTTGACTCTCATCATCCACTGGAGCACAAACTGGGCGTCATCAGGACGCTATAACACAGAGCGAACACCATCCCCACAGACACAGCAGCCAGGGAGGCAGAAGAACATCAAGAAGGCTCTGAGTAAATGTGGTTATCCCAGCTGGACTTTTGTCAGAGCTGGAAAAGCACCTAAAGAAAGCTCCAGCCGATCCAGGAGAGAAGGACAACCGCTGCCTAAGCAAAAACCTGCAGTGATCCCATATGTGTCAGGAGTATCGGAGCAGCTGAGACACATTTTTTCTAAACACCAGGTCTCTGTGGCTTTTAAACCCCAAAACACGCTGCGCCAAAAACTGATCCACCACCAGGATCGGGTCCCCCGACACAAACAGAGTAACATAGTGTACGCTGTTAAGTGCAGGAGGATTGGCAGGAATTATACATCGGGGAAACCAAACAACCTCTGACTAAGAGGATGGCACAACACAGAAGAGCCACCTCGTCAGGCCAGGACTCTGCAGTCTATTCACACCTACAGGCCAGTGGACACTCTTTCAAGGATGAGGATGTTCACATCCTGGACAGGGAGGAACGCTGGTTTGAATGCAGCCATTTACGTGAAAAGGGAAAGACCATCTCGGAATCGAGGAGGGGGCCTAAGGGTACATCTGTCACCATCTTACAATGCTGTGATTGCAGACATTCCCCAACTCTCTGTGAATGGGACTCATGGACATTGATCAGTGGTTGTTGATCATTGGTCATGAGAATTTGCATAATTACGATTAAGGAACTGACCTCCCAGCCCAGTTGTTCCTTCAGTGGGCTGGTTTCAGTCGTTATGCAGATGTTCTGTTTATAAGATTGCAACCTGCAGCTGAGACTGAAGACGTCACCTGATGATGACGAAACGTTTCTCCCGCAAAACGCTACGTCCAGATGAACAGAAACAACTTTTGGAGAGTGAAAATTAAAGTTGTTCTGTACGACAACAATACATTGAACCATTCAACATCATCTGAGGTCTACACTGTGTGAGTACAATGAAATAATTATTATAATATGATGTGTTAAATTTGTTTAGATCAGAGGAATAAGGAGGCATTGGTCTGTGTTTCAGTTTGGCTTAGCTGTAGCCTGAGAGTGTAATTGTTTAGAGAGAAAGGAATTTATGGACACTGGGGGTCTGCCTGCCTGCCAGGAGACAGGAAGCTACAGTTGGGGGTTGCTGATGCTGATGCTTGTACCTTTAATAAAAACTCATAATTGTTATAAACTTAGAAGTAGGTTTGCAGGAGACTCTCCACATGCTTATCTGTAAATGTAAGACAACAAGAGGCCAACGACCCAGTGGATGCAGAGTGGGGGTCTCGGTGTTTGTAATATGTTAACTCTGTTTTCTATGTTGTGTAGAGGAATTTGGTGTAGCTTGGGTGAGGAGATTACTTTTATGACCCCCAGGAAGTCACGTATGCAGAGACACACACAGTGCTTTGACTGTTACGACACACCCACACCTACATGCACACTCACTCACTCACTCACTCACTCACGTGCACTCACATAGACACACAGGCACGCGCACACGTGCTCGTGCATAAACACAGGCACAGAGCTTCCAGCACACCGTGGGGGTTTTATGATGGGGTCGCTTCTACAAAACTGTGTTTCACAGACAAAGCAGTGAAGATCTGCAGAGGGACACGTCTGCCCTTCTTAAATGACTGAGTCGGTGCCGTCTCTGGATGAGGAGGAATAAAAAGAACCGGGGTGAAACTGATTTCGCAACAACTGTGAGTCACTTTGTTTCAAATGAGGACATCTTAGAAAAGGCTGCCTTAGAGGGAAACGGTTTAAAATCGCCTTCGCTTGATGGGTCATGTTTGCTGTCTGGATGAACAAAGGCCATATGGGAAGTTACTACAAAGACACCCTCAAGAGTGTTCTTAGGTACAGGGAGGCTATCGTAGACTGAAGCTGTGTAGTTAATGAGATTAGCAAGTGTGGAGGGTTCTGGCTACACACAGGGTTTCAGGAAAAACACATGAATCCACAGTTCCTTCTCTCCTCAGATCTCTCACCAGACACAAGTTCCTCACCAGTCCTCCAAACAGTCTGCGCAGAAGATAACAGGGTAACTAACATCTGCAGGGAAAGGCAAACCACCACCTTGTGTAGACGCAGCAGATGAGATGATCAGGAACAGGTAAGCTCATTGCTTCCAGCAGCGTGGGAACTTAAAATATGTCCTCCAGATCCCTCTGAAACACAACAAACAAAGAGGAGAGCAAAAAGGGAGAGAGCGGTGAAGGTCCCAAACAGATTCCCCAAAGAGATTCTCCTGAACTCAGACCTGGTGACTGATGAAGTCACTGCGGTGATCATACCCAGTTTGACAGCATGAGACAACCTTTGCTTTGACATGGTACACTATCATGTTTGAAGTAGCCACTACAAAACCGTGAACTGTAACCATGAAGTGATTTCTGCAGTCAAAAACAACACAAACTTTGTTATTTAGATCACGTGTGATTGGTGTTAAAGCAGTCCGCCAAGAAAATTTCTGAAAGCGCTGTAACTACGTTTAAGAATATAATCCACCCACTGTTATCATCTTCAATGCCCTGTACCAACACAGAGCAGAGCAGCTATCTGAACGCTACCCCAACAGAGGTCGATCATCTTGTTAATAATTTCACCTCCTCACTACGTACGACTCTGGATACTGTAGCTCCTGTGAAAACTAAGGTCTCTAATCAGAAGTACCTGACTCCGTGGTATAATTCTCAAACACGTACCCTAAAGCAGATGACTCGTAATCTGGAGAGGAAATGGCGTGTCACAAACTTAGAGGATCATCATTTAGCCTGGAGAAATAGTTTGTTGCTTTATAAGAAAGCCCTCCACAAAGCCAGAACATCTTACTATTCATCACTGGTTGAAGAAAATAAGAACAACCCCAGGTTTCTCTTCAGCTCTGTAGCCAGGCTGACAAACAGTCAGAGCTCTGTTGAGCCAACCATCCCTTTAACGTTAACTAGTAATGACTTCATGAACTTCTTCACAAATAAAATTTTTCTCATTAGAGAAAAAATTACCAGTAATCATCCCACAGATGTAATATTATCTACAGCTACTCTTAGTACCATTGATGTTAAGTTAGACTCTTTTTCTCTAATTGATCTTTCTGAGTTAACTTCAATAATTACTTCCTCCAAACCATCAACGTGTCTTTTAGACCTCATTCCTACAAAACTGCTCAAAGAAGTCCTGCCATTAATTAATGCTTCGATCTTAAATATGATCAACCTATCTCTAATGATCGGCTATGTACCACAGGCCTTCAAGCTGGCTGTAGTTAAACCTTTACTCAAAAAGCATCTCTAGACCCAGCAGTCTTAGCTAATTATAGGCCAATCTCCAACCTTCCTTTATATCAAACATCCTTGAAAGAGTAGTTGTCAAACAGCTAACAGATCATCTGCAGAGGTTTATTTGAAGAGTTTCAGTCAGGTTTCAGAGCTCATCACAGCACAGAAACAGCTTTAGTGAAGGTTACAAATGATCTTCTTATGGCCTCTGACAGTGGACTCATCTCTGTGCTTGTCCTGCTAGACCTCAGTGCAGCGTTCGATACTGTCGACCATAATATCCTATTAGAGCGATTAGAACATGCTGTAGGTATTATAGGTACTGTGCTGCAGTGGTTTGTATCATATCTATCTAATAGACTCCAGTTTGTGCATGTAAATGGAGAGTCCTCTTCACACACTGAGGTTAATTATGGAGTTCCACAGGGTTCAGTGCTAGGACCAATTCTGTTTACATTATACATGCTTCCCTTAGGCAGCATCATTAGAAGACATAGCATACATTTACACTGCTATGCAGATGACACCCAGCTCTATCTGTCCATGAAGCCAGATAACACACACCAATGAGTTAAACTGCAGGAATGTCTTAAAGACATAAAGACCTGGATGGCCGCTAACTTTCTGCTTCTTAATTCAGATCAAACTGAGGTTATTGTACTCGGCCCTGAAAAGATTAGAAATATGGTATCTAACCAGATTCTTACTCTGGATGGCATTACCTTGGCCTCCAGTAACACTGTGAGGAACCTTGGAGTCATTTTTGACCAGGACATGTCCTTCAATGCACATATTAAACAAATATGTAAGACTGCTTTCTTCCATTTGCGCAACATCTCTAAAATTAGAAATATCCTGTCTCAGAGTGACGCTGAAAAACTAGTTCATGCATTTATTACTTCCAGGCTGGACGACTGTAATTCATTATTATCAGGAAGTCCTAAAAACTCCCTGAAAAGCCTTCAGCTAATCCAAAATGCTGCAGCAAGAGTCCTGACAGGGACTAGAAAGAGAGAGCAGATTTCTCCTGTTTTGGCTTCCTGTTAAATCCAGAATTCAAAATCCTGCTCCTCACATACAAGGTCTTAAATAATCAGGCCCCATCTTATCTTAATGACCTTGTAGTACCATATCACCCTATTAGAGCACTTCGCTCTCGCTCTGCAGGCCTACTTGTTGTTCCTAGAGTATTTAAAAGTAGAATGGGAGGCAGAGCCTTCAGTTTTCAGGCCCCTCTTCTGTGGAACCAGCTTCCAGTTTGGATTCAGGAGACAGACACTATCTCTACTTTCAAGATTAGGCTTCAAACTTTCCTTTTTGCTAAAGCATATAGTTAGGGCTGGACCAGGTGACCCTGAATCCTCCCTTAGTTATGCTGCAATAGACGTAGGCTGCCGGGGGATTCCCATGATGCATTGAGTTTTTCCTTTCCAGTCACCTTTCTCACTCACTATGTATTAACAGACCTCTCTGCATTGAATCATATCTGTTATTAACCTCTGTCTCTCTTCCACAGCATGTCTTTATCCTGTCTTCCTTCTCTCACCCCAACCAATCACAGCAGATGGCCCCGCCCCTTCCTGAGCCTGGTTCTGCCGGAGGTTTCTTCCTGTTAAAAGGGAGTTTTTCCTTCCCACTGTCGCCAAAGTGCTTGTTCATAGGGGGTCATATGATTGTTGGGTTTTTCTCTGTATCTATGAAGCGGCTTGAGGCGACTTTTGTTGTGATTTGGCACTATATAAATAAAATTGAATTGAATTTAATACAGACACTACAGTGAGCATCACAACCATGTAACATATTTTTACACCATGAAACAAACGATTTTTCATATCATCATCTGATATAAATACAATTGAATTGAATTGAATTGAAAATTGTCCAAACTTTTATAATCCCAGCAGTATAACGGATCGTCAACACAAGGCAGTGTGGGTTGTTGTACTGTGGTACAATACTGTTGATTTTAAAGCCTCAGCAGAAATGCAGATTTTTCAGGCATGTCTGTGTTTCTCTGTGTTCAACTGTCATGTTTGATGAGCCTGAGATTATCTCAAGATTTATCTTGAGTTCCTGGGAGAGAGCGAAAGAGAAATAAAACTTACTTCACTCTGAAGTAAGGTTGGTACAAAACAAACATGAACCTAGTTAAAAAACATTTCATTACTACAGATGATCAGCAGATGGCTAATGAGCTCTATTAATGTTATGTGTCATTGACGAGTGGGGATTTCACAGGAATGAAGGAGTCGGATTCCCTCTGTTGGAATGAATGTGGAGCTAATGACAGACTGTTGACTGATCCAAGTGTTTTATCTCTTTCTACAGTGAACATAAAACACTACATGTACAAAGGCTAATGCATGCTGTGGAGCCCTGCTCTCAAAAACCTAGGTCCATCTTCATCGACTGAAGACTTCAGAAATAAGAGTTTTTAAGAAATTTAAGAAATACGTTTTTAGAACATGTTTAGCTCCATCTATCGTTTGCAGTAAAATAGTTTCCCCACTACACAGGCTCTCCTCACTGACGAGTCTTTTGTTTTGGCTTCTTAAACTGGCCCCTGGTCTCCTCTGAGTGTTGTGGTGATGATGCCAGACAGCAGCATAATCTGTAAACTCAAACTAGCCCACCAGCAAACGTTTCAGCAAAGTCACTCAAACCCTACCCCATAACCTGATGTCAACATTAAGTGACCTGTGCTATTGTTTATTAATAACAACAACAACAACAACAACATTATTAATAATAATAATAATAATAATAATAATAATAATAATAATAATATAGATGCACTGTAAGCTTAGGAAAAATGAGGACAACATATGACAGATTTTTTTTTATCTGCTTTTGTTTTTAATGCAAAAATAAAAAGCAGGTCTATCATCTTCTAAGTGTAGTTTGTGCTTTAATTAAGAACGGAGGATTTCTTCTCCTCATTTGGATAATGATACGGCGCTGGCTGTTCTCATAAAAACGACTCTTTTAGAAGAACTTGGGCTTTGAGGGGAAAGTCTGCTTTCATCTACTGTAGATGGACATGCAAAAATAGAAATGGAACATGAGGATGGGCCACTGACAAAGCCACAAACAAATAAAAGCATCCAGTGGAGCCTGAGAGGAAGCCGAAAGGGAGGAATTGATGTCTGTTTCTGTTTTGAGCACTTCCTATCTGTGACTCACCAGGATCACTGAGAGAGCTGCAGCTCCCACCAGACTTCAAGACTTCTGATCTGTTGGGTATTTTTATTTTTACCCTTTTTTTCCAAGGATAAAAGTAAAAATTATGGTAATTTTATGTGGGAAGGTCACTGCACATCGAATCATTCTCAAATCACTCTTGAAGCACGGTTCATTAGGCTTTTCCTCCCACTCATCCAACCACCCACCCGATACTCATACACAGACACACAGTGAACATACCAGCGAATATTTTTCAGCCAATTTACACAAAAAGGAGGAGAAATAATCTGCTCAGTTTATTATTTTGGATACAAGCCGATGCTGAAATTACTCTGATGTAAAAAGGGATGGTTACTGTGGGCAGGGACGGGAAACTGTCTGTTAATCTGTTGCAAGGCTCATTGTTCATTAGCTGCTGAAAGTCATTCTCAATAACTCAATAACCTGTAACACTGGTTCTCATGTGGCACATTTCTACTGACAGTGAAGTGCTTTCTATCCCACGTTCACACACACCATCACTCTAGCAAACACGTTGGAAGAGTTCAGCATCTTGCCCAAGAACACTTTGGCATGCACAGTGGAGCAGCCGGGGATCAAACCACCAACCTTCTGATTAGCAGATGACCCGCGCTAACTCTCGAGCCACCGCCACCGGAATTAAGATGAAGCTGTGCAACCTTGACAGACAGGTTTTCTTACTTTTTCACTTACTTTAAGTGATGCACTCAAGTGCTTTCGAGTTTCAAGATGCTGTTTTCAAGTGTTTTGAATTGAAGCACAATTTAAAAGTAAAATGTTACGTTTACAGACTGTTAGTATCAATAACATGGTTATTTTTGGCTGACGAGTTCTCTGACCTGCTGGATTGAAACGGGTTTGTGTGGTTCACGAAATTCCAAATAAATTCAAATATGGCACTTTTGAAGTCCTTAAACACGCGTGCTGTGCAGTCATTCCATCTCTATCCTAATAAGGGCACACACATAATCTTTCTTTTAATTATTAATCGTTATCATTATTAATGTTATTATGGTCCAGCAGAGGTAGCACATTCACTGTCTGCCACTGTTGGCCCTACTGCCTCCACAGAGCTGTTTCCAGAATATGAGGTTCAAGCAGTCTGTGGACCATCAGCCAGCTGTGCTGAAAGTGAAGTTATACTGATTGCTGAAGTGAAACTTCTGAGTTCTGGTTGAATCTTGACAAACTTTGGAAATGAACTTTTGGCAAACACTTAAATCATCCACTTCCAACAACACATCCGAGGTGGCTGAAAATCCCTACAGTTCCCATCTACATGGGTGGCTACATCTGTGGGGCCATGAACCCGATTAACAAATCTAAAATCCAGAGTGCACTTCACAGATCACAGAAGAATAAAATGCAACGAGCCAGACTCACCATGGCTTCTGCTCTCACGTTCTGGCTGCTTGACACTAAGGATACCACGCGTGTTTGCTTCTCTCGTGTGAAATCAGAGACATGTATGTTAGTTTATCATGTTAATATCACTGTATATAGTGAGATGGCAAAAACAGCAAACAAAGGAAAAATGAATACATATATTTATCTACGTATTCATTGTATAAGACAAAAATAATCAGTATCCAGTCCATGTTTATTTATAGAGCACACGAAAAACCCAAAACAACACATTAAAAGTCACAAAACCACAGATTAATCAAAGGGGGGAAAATAAATAACAATAATAAATAAATAAAGGTATAAATAAAAAAAATAGAGAACAAAGTGTACTATAAATAAAACAGTTTCAGCTCTCGTAGGTCCCCGTGATGTGTGGGTGTGTCTTATCCAGGAGCTGAGCTGCCACCCATTTCTCCTGAGGTGGCAGCTCCCAGCTGACGTTACTCAGTGATCAGCCACCCAGCAGTATGTTACTGAAGCGCTGCTCACTCAGTAAGTAGGTCAGTCCCGGGTGGTGAGCAGCAGTGGTGGATTCTGTGTGTATTAACTGGGATTTGTGTTTTCTTTGGGCTGCTTGGGAGGAGCTGCTGATTTCTAAGTGTAGCTTTAATTTGACTAAAGTCTTCGTTTGTTTGGTTTAATTAGCAGTGTTCCCACCTCTTTGAGCTCTTTAAAAAAACAAACCTTTGGCTTTTTCGTTTCCCTGTCATACCATTGGTACTCCTGTCATTCCCTAGCGCTTATTTTGGGGCATGTAGCACTAAACTGATTATATATCGTTTTTAAAGAAACTTAAAACTGACTAGAAGCTAACTCTGTTAATACTGCTAAAATGCCTTTTAGAAAATGTGTTTTCAAATTTGATTCTGTTTAAAATCAAATCCACCCTAATATGGAGGAGGAGCTTATTCCATTATTTGGAGGCCACAAGAACAAAAGCTCAGTCCCCCAGGTGTTTCCATCATGACATGGGAGCAACAAACAGCTGGTCAGCTGATCTAAGTTGGAGACAGACCACTTAAAAGCAAACCTGTGTAAAGACTGAAGACAGGGGTCATGTGCTCACATGTGAGTGTCTCTGTTAGCAAATGAGCAGCAGCAGCTTTCTGAACCATTTGTAAATGTGATCGTGAGGCCTGATCAACGCCAACATAAAGTATATTGCAGTGATGAAGGCAAGTTGTCACAAATGCATGTAAAACTAAATTAACTAAAGTTAAAATGCTTGCATTTAGAAAGCCCCCTTTTCTCACTGTTATTCGCTTGTTCATTTTAAGAACTGTTTCAACTTTCACCCCACGATCGGAAGCACGTGGTTTAAACAGGATCTGGGGAAGCTTTGAAAAAGGTCTGAAATTTTACAGCAAAGAGGCATTCGGACCTCAGGGGGTTCCACTGCCTGTGTAAAAGTTACAGGTACATCATTAAAAGTCAGGGATGAAATGCTCTACAGTCAGCTGTTAAAGGTAATACAGGGTGGGCCATTTATATGGATACACCGTAACAACATGGGAATGGTTGGGGATATTAAAGTCCTGTTTGTGGCACATTAGTATATGTGAGGGGGCAAACACCTCAAGATGGGTGGTGACCATGGTGGCCATGAAGAAGTCGGACATCTTGTTGGTAATGTCACAAGAAAACAATGGTGTGCTTGGTTTCAACGTAACTTTATTCTTTCATGAGTTATTTACAAGTTTCTCTTTGTTTACAGCCATTGATATGTCGAAGAGGTTAACACGTGAGGAGCGGATGGAAATTGTGTTGATATCTGGTGAACGCAGTAACCGGGTCATTGCAGCAGATTTCAATGCAAGACACCCTACGAGACCACCCATCTCCCATGCTACAGTTAGCAAACTGCTTGCTAAGTTTCGTGAAACTGGTTCAGTGTTGGATTTGCCAAAATGTGGACGCAAGAAAACTGTCACTAATGAAGAAACATCAGTGGCTGTCCTAGCTTCATTCAGCGTAGCACTCGCCGCATGTCACTGGAGAGTGGCATTAGTCGAACATCCCTTCGGCGGATATTAGCTACTCACAAATGGCACCCTTACAAACTCCAGCTACTGCAGCATCTCAGCGAGGATGACCCAGATCGGCCACAGAATTTGCAGAATGGGCAAAACAAAAACTGGAACAGGAAACTCAGTTCATGCAGAAGATTTTGTTCAGTGATGAGGCAAACATTTATGTGAATGGTGAAGTTGACAAACAAAACCACCGCTATTGGTCTGACACCAACCCACATTGGATGGATCCCTCCAAGACTGTTGGAACAACAAAAGTGATGGTTTGGTGTGGTATATGGGGTAAAACAATAGTGGGTCCATTCTTCATCAATGGAAACCTCAAGGCCACTGGATATTTGAAATTGCTACATGATGACGTGTTTCCCTCTTGAAACTCATGAAAGAATAAAGTTACGTTGAAACCAAGCACACCATTGTTTTTCTTGTGACATTACCAATAAGTTTGATGTGTCACATGGCCCTCTTCTTATTGAAAAAACAAACGTTGCATTCAAGATGGCCGACTTCTAAATGGCCACCATGGTCACCACTCACATATACTAATGTGCCACAAACAGGACTTTAATATCACCAACCATTCTCATGTTATTACGGTGTATCCATATAAATGGCCCACCCTGTAGAACGAACTGCAAACAATAGCGCAGAAGTTGCCAAATTTTCAGTAGCTACAAACCTCCAAACTTGTGACCTTCAATTAGCTCAAGAACAGTGTGCAGAGAACTTTCTGTGGAACAGATTTCCATGGCTGAGTAGCTGCATCCAAGCATACACGTAAAGTAGATGTAATGTCGGCATATTACACACACGTAATAATAATTCTTAATAATTAGAATTCCCAAATCCCTATGCAGCTTTACTATGTTTCATCCAGACTGATTAATGATAAATAAAGAGTCAATGTTTTATATGCATTTTGTTTGGTCTATGAACAATATGCACCTCACTGTCATGGTGTTTTGTGCAGTAAAACTCAATAAAATGTCAATATTTCAAGTTCTCAAAGGCCATGGACAACTTTGACTTTTTCCTCCTCTCTGCATACAAACTGAAATCAGCTGACTGTAGCATAAGGGATTAGGAAACGTCTTTTTTTCTATCCACCCATCGTGCATTAACAGCAACACTGTATCACTATTAGGAACACTGTTATGTATATTACAGCATTAAATGGTAAGTAGACCGTAGAAATGCCTTTACTCTGTTTTGAGCATCAGTGTGCTTTCTCTCTCTCATTCATGCAGTGTTGTACCTTTACCTTTTCTGTACACACACACACACACACACACACACACACACACACACTGAGGCATGGACAGGAGAAGCAGGGGAACAATCCATCAACCTTCCAAATGGTAAATGACCCGCTGCCCCTCCCAATGACTCAGGAACTGCTTAGGGTTAAATTTAGGGTTGCATTTATTATTATTTTTGTTTGTGTGTTTTCCATAATTTCACAAGTACAAGATGTTACTTTTTAAATCATCTGTTTCCACTTTATGATAATATTTCCATTTGCAAAACAGGTGAAAATTCAAAAGGGAAAATGTGAAGAAAGCCTGCTGTTTTGTAAAGTCTTTCTGGGTTATGTTTTATGTTTAAAAAAAGGTTTTTAGTGAAGAAATAGACTGCTGAGTAAAAGAAAACTCTAGAACATTGAAAAGACCTCAAGGACATTCCTAGTTTTCAGTGAGGTCACATCGGTGATGGGCTAATGTATCCCTCACCATATGGGACACCTTCACAGTTTATAGGAGCAGCCTTCAGGGAAAAGGCCAGCCGGAGTCAGCCGGTCTGTGGGCTTCAGGGAGGCCTGTGTAAGCTGCCTGCTGAAAGGGTGCCCTTCATTTCTAGACAGCGTGCCCTTTTTAAAATACAATCATAGATAGAGAGTGAGCGGCTGCCTTACCGCTGTCTATCCCAATTCATTCACATACACTGCCTCAAGGGCCTCATTTGGGTAGCTATAGCTATAGCCTCATGGTCAAAACATGACCTTCAACACCCTGCTGCAATCAGACCTCCTCTCAACTATGCATATACTTTTTTATTGTCAGGTGATCTGTATCATAACTGTATCATACGGATCATCAAAATAAAGGTCGCCATAAAGTTTAAGTGCAAGCACTTGAGCTCAGTGTGCTTACAGGTACTATTAGTAAATGAAGGTGCTTTGTTGTTTCTTTGTTGGGACTCTCCTTTGGTTCCTGCCATCCGCCTCCACATACCTAATGTCCTTATTTGTGGGCACTACCTGAGGTAGCCTCAGGCTTTAGTGGACCACTGCATTGCTAACAGTTAGTGAAGCTGGCTGATGACCTTAGCTTACCTTTTTCCTTGCACGGAGAACCTGGGCCCTGTTTCAGGAAGCCGGTTTAGTGCAAACTCTGAGTAAGTATACCCTGGGTTAACGGAAACTCTGGGTTTTCGGTTTCACAAAGCGAGTTTAGATTAATTCTGAGTGAGTTACTATGACGACACACTCCGTGAAGCTAACCTGCCCCCTAGCAGGTTTACTTCAACTAACCCTGACCTTCTCCGCCTCTTTGTCAGAAACCTGACTGTAGGAAGTGTCAGACATGGCGTGCTCCTTCCTTGAAGAGCCAGTAGATGTTGAAGCACAAATTCTCCGCAGAGCTCTCCGCCGGGAGAGAGTGATTAGAGCGCGTTTGGACATTTTATCATTTCCTGATGATTTCCTGTGTGAACGTTACCGTTTTTCAGCACAATCTATAATTTATTTGAATAACATCCTCAGGCCATATATTACGCATGTGACACATCGCGGAAATTCTCTCAGTTCTGTACATATTATTTGTATTGCACTTCGGTTTTTTGCAAACGGGAGCTTTCTGTATAATATTGGTGACGCTGAGCACGTTTCCAAGGCTACCGTCTGTCGGGCAGTCAGGAATGTTACAGTTGCACTGAAACGTCTCCTGCACTCGTCTGTGGTGTTCCCCGGCCATAGACCCACAAGATTTATCAAAGAGGGATTCCACAAAATTGCAGGTATCAGGATGAACGAAACTTAATTCATGATGTGGTGATATTTGAACTACTACTTAAATTTTACATTTATGTTCACGGTTCCCAGGCGTGATTGGCTGTACAGATGGCACTCACATTCCAATCATTGCTCCTTCAGTAAATGAAGGAGACTATGTGAACAGGCAGTCTTTCCACAGCATTAATGTACAGGTACATAGTTCCCTGTAGCATTTCAAACTAACAAATTATTTCATTATAGTAATGGATGCTAATTTGTGTTCTCTGCACTGTGAAGATCATATGTGATGCTGCCAACATTATCACAAATGTGGAAGCCAACTGCTCAGCCTCTGTGAGTGGTGGTGGTGGACGACCTCCACCTGTTTTTCGGGCCTCCGCTTTTTTTCTAGTGGCTATAACGGGGTCACATTTGAGCATACAGAGTAAGCAAATATGTACTTGTAATGTGCTCAGATAATTTCAATAAGTGCTTACAGAAAGAAAATTAATGTAGCCTCTAACTGCAATTGATTTACATCGGACAAACAGACCAAGCACTATGGCTCATAATACAATTACACCTTACCTGTTTGGACTATATTTTTATATTTCATTTTTACTTGCTGCCAGGAACGTTTGGGGCCTGTTGGGTTGCACCTGCGCTCACATCACATCACAAAATAAAATGTATGAAATAAAAAATAAAATAAAATATAATGAAATATAATAAGATAATGTGTTAAATGGGTGGAAATCCCTCGATCAATGTTTAAATTAACACTCACGCATTGACTCTGTCGGCTATGTTTTGCCATGCATGCTCCCTTTCTTTTGCAGCTGAGCCTGTGTTACTTTTTTTCTGCAAAATTTGCATGTTATCGGCATATGCTGCCATCAGAATTTCAGCCTCAAGCGCTGTAAAATACATTGACCGCGCCTTCTTTCCCTCTGTCTCCATGGTGACTCGCTTAATCTGTGCTCCACTAATCAGGGCTTTATGTATCCTCGTGCGCGCGCTTCACTTGGGGTTAAAGCAACTCCGTGTTGACTGAACTAATTGTTATCAGCCTTTCTGAAACCGAATATTCCGAGTTGGACAGTTCGGGGTTACTCAACCCTGAGTATCGTTTTTCACTCTGAGTTTTCTAAACCGGCTTCCTGAAATAGGGCCCTGTTGGCAAAATCCTTGCTGGAAAGTGGTGCACTGTTTTGTGTTCTTGGGAAAGATTCTGTGGTATTGTGTGGATTTGGAAACCCTGAAGCCTTCAGGGTTGACTTCAACTCCGAGTCAGTTACCGGGGTAACAGACTCAATGAACCTAACCCGCTCGCTGACGGGTTTTCTTTAACAAACTCTGAATTTCGCTCTGATGCCGTCCTTCAGCTGCACTTTAATCATTTGATTGACACTCCAATTCATTTCCTAATTCATAAAGTTCCTTTCAAAGCGAATAGAAACAACAAATTTGCAGAGGTTGCCATTTTCACAAACACTGAAATCCCAGATTCATTGTATTTTGCCTTTTTTTTACTTAACGTCAAAAGTAATTCAGTCGTCAATATATAAAGACAGAGATAACGATTACACCAGATTCATTATCAACTCAGAATGAAGTCTATAGTCTCCATCTTTCTGTCTCTGTGACTCTGTGGACAGTGATGCTATCAGACTGTCAGTTTACCTACACTGCAAACATTTACTACTGCAGCTGTTGCACACTGTTCAATCATTTGTCTTTTTATAATCAGTCACACTGACAGAAAAATGTGTCACAGTTGGATCTTGTGGATGATGTGAATATCTAAGTGAAGATGAAACTGAAGTGACTTAAACACTCACAGAATGTGGCTTCCCACATTCTGTTTTGCCAAAGTTGGGTAAGTGGATGCCTCACAGGCCAAGAGGGAGTGTTCAGGCCCTTGGCAGGTATCTCTGCCTCCCCCTTCTGCAAGACCTGCTGAAGCTCAGTCTTTTAGTGGCCCCTCTCTGACCCCAGCTCCTGGTTGGGAGCCAGATGTGGAAAGCTATCAGGAAGGAGATGTTGATGAAGAGAACGTCATCTTTGAGGAGTACAACCTGTCCTGCGGTTAGCAGCCAGCTAGTTTCCTAGGAGCAGAGTTGGGCCAGTCACTTCTCTGATATGATTATCAAGGCATCCTCCTCTCTTGATATTTCCCTCGTTGATGATTCTGTGATGCCCGCATCTAGGTTTGAGCAGTTGCAACCTTCCCAGATGTAGGTGCCCCTGCTACCCGACTTTAAGGACCTGATAAGCTAGCAGTTTGGCTCTTCTGCAAGTGGTCCGTTACCTGTAGGAGGTTTTCTAATATTCATGTCAAAGGAAAAAATTGCCTGTGCCCCTCTCCGCCTGGCAGATCAGGCTCTTGCTCTGTTAGTCTAACCCTCTAGCTCCCCTTTCGGCATGGCCGCATGCTCTAGCAGCAACTGTAGGGTCATGGTTGCCTTGCTAACTAGGCTACACAGGGCAATGGCTAACCAGGTGTGTCTTGCTAATATTGGAAACATTATATCCCTTTATATGCATCACCTGTCTCACCAGGTGCAATCAAATCTGGGGGCTCCAGTTGTGTGGGCAAGGTTCTGGCCTGTTACACTCACCTTTCTGCTCTCATGCAGGAGGAGCAGGCTTTTGCTACTGGCAGTGCCTTGGCTTACTTCTGGGTAGTGTGGCACCATCTAGAGTTGTCTCAGTCCCAACTCTGGCAGGATGCCCAGGACTCCTTAATGAGGCAGCTTGACTGTTGCAGCAGGCTTGAGACAGTCATTGCTTTACAAAGGAGGTGTTGAGGAACCTGTCCAGACTCTCTAGAAGTTCTAGGCGCCTCACCTTTTTGTGTTTTTGTGCTTTTTATGCCTTTTAGCTGAGTCCAGTGTTGGGCAAGTTACTTTGAAAAAGTAATTCATTACAGTAACTAGTTACTTTTTCAAAAAAACCCTCTTGTAACTCAGTTACTAAAAGTAATTAATTACTTGAAAAGTAACTATTGCGCTACTTTAAAAAAATGTTTAACCCTCCGGGGTCCAGGGTATAATTGGCCATTTTTTAACCACTTTTGATGTTTCCTCCACATTTCACCTTTAAAAACGATTTACTTTGCCTTGTTTGGTCTCATCCTTTTCAGCACAACCTCACGTGTCTGAATCTAAAGTCGCGTTTTCATTTTGACTACAGTATTAACACAATTGATCTAAAATCAGACAACAAACATAAAAAACAAAAAATTTTTAATAACCATTTCAAACTATTTACAGAACAATCAGCTGTTCTGCATTCAATAAGATGCCACACAAATTATTTCTGCCACTCCAAATTTTTCTGTCCACTATAAAGGAGAACATCACAGCCTGATACCTGCAGGTCTGACAGCAGCAGGTGTATCACTCCTGTTTCTACCTGCACTGTAAAATGTAATATTGTGTTCAATTAAAAATATTAAATAGGCTGAACTCAGTTTTTATCAATTTGTTATTAGAACTCGATTTAAATAAGTTACCAGTACTTTTTATGCAAAAACGCTGATAAACTCAATTTATTTGAGTTGTCTTAACTTAGAAAAACTAAGTAAGCTGGAAGTTTTGTTTTTCAGTGCGGAAGGATGAAAGATGTGTTTTGAAAATGCCATGTCACTACCGTCCTCCTCCCTGCGGATCAGTCCGCATGTTCAGGGCGCATTTGTTATGGAATATGTTGAGCAAACCTGGAGAAGCGTCAGCTCAACATATTATTATTGTCATTGCCGTGGATCTTTACCTGATAAACTGACTTGGTGAGTAAATGTTTACTCTTATTCAAACTGATTTTGTGGCTTCTCTTAGTTTAGCACCAGGTTTATAATCTTGCTAGCTAGTTAGTGTTAGCCTAGCGTTGCTGCTGCCGCTGGGATCATGTTTCTTAAAAATTAACACCACAGCCTTAAAAACCTTATAAAACTATGTCTGTGAAATTTTCTGTTGATTGTTTGAAATAAAAAAGTGAGATAAGAGCCCAGACAAAATTCTTCGGGAGGTGCAGCCGTTAGGGGTGGGTGGGGTGTGGGGGGTATTTTCAATCCATAGCCATAACTAACTAACTAACTAACTAAATAACTAACTAACTAACTAATGATATATATCATGTTTAACCTGAGTAGCAAAAGACTGCAGGGGGGGTTGAAAACAGTAAGCCAGGAGTTAGCTGTGCTCGCGGACTCTATCAAGCCTTGACCTCCTGGTCAGCTATTGCTATTGCGCTGGTGGATAACAGAGCTCTCCACTCTGAAGCACTTTTGAAAATATGTGATATTATTATAAATTAAGTAGATATTTGAGCATTACACAGCTACATTCTTGCCTGAAAATATCTTAAAAGGTTATTTTGTGACCCAGAAAGGGTAATCTGGGGAAAAGGAGGATTGCATTTGTCGGAGCCTGTGCATACTTGTAAGCACGGCAATGGCGGAGGAGCGCGGCTAAAAGACGTATTACTTTTTCTGGGTCACAAAATAAACTTTTAAGATATTTTCAGGCGAGAATGTAGCTGTGTAAAATTCAAATATCTGTTCGATTTATCAAGACATCACATATTTGCAAAAATGCGACGAAGTTTTCAGACACGTCCATTTTCTTTTATGCTTTGTGACAGCTTTTGAACATCTGTGGCATCTATTAATGCCAAATCTAGCCTTTATTTAACAACATAAGCAATCTCTATGTTACAATGATTGCACAGCCATTAAGGATCAAATCAGTTTCTGAAAAATGTTATGCTTTTTCTCCCTCTGCTTGCTTCTTACTGTCTTTGAGGCCCCACAAGGCTGCCCGCTGGGATTGGAACGATGGGAGAGGCGTGAGTTTCTCAAAATGGGCTCATTGAGTCAGCACGGATAAGATCTTGGAGAGGCTACGGCTGCTGTGAATACTCAGAATAAGATCTCTGACTGCAGACTGGATACATCTCAGAAGGGCTTGCTCGCAATAACATCTCTGGGTGCAAATTGGATGACATCTCGGGGAGGCACACTGCCGTGAGTTCTCAGAATCGGCTCCTTGAGCACAAGAAATGACAACATCACAGAACGCAAGTATGGCGAAGATCGCGGCTCTCCAACAGGAGATTGAGAGACCAGTGTTGGACTGTAGAACTGCTTTGAAATTCATATGAGCTGTTCGCACTAAAGTAAAAACCACCATCACTTCATGCGGAGACCCCTTTGGCGCCAGCTGCGGTCTCAAGGCTGTAGCTGAACAAAACACCCTGATAACGACTGTGTTTAGTCTGTTCCTTCCCATTCCCTGCAAGGCCACCTGGGTTGGCTGGAAGACTGTTTACTTAGCCTGGCAGGGCAAAGGACACTGTCTCAGCTGAACTATGGACACGCACACACATACATATACTGATACTCATAAGCACTCACCGACCCATCACCCTCCCTACCCCGGATCCAACGCCACCTCCAACGCTTACCTCCCCCATGATGTGGACATCGGGTCAGCTGGAGGCGCAGTCGAAAGATTGCAGCGGTCCCAGATCAGATGTACACACTAGAACTCTTTCCCATGTTGCTGTCTGTGTTTATTGTGTTATGGTGTGTTGATACCTGTGCATTCCTGTATTATCCTTTTGTGTTGCACATTTCAATGTTTTTTTTTCCTCGCTACCTAGCCTGACCTGTCTCCCCAATGTGATGTTTGTATTGTATGTACAGTCGGAGGTCTGTCATCTCGGTTGTGGGCAAAAGACCTGCAACTGACACATAAAGGCCATCTCATCATCTCTCATCTCATCACCAGCACTCCTGCTGTTGGACAGAAAGACATCAGTCAGTATTTTGATTTTCCAATATATTAGCAACTGTCAGTGACATTTATATTAATGAGGCTGAACTTTAATCATACTTTAGATCAGCCTGTTTTACTTATTGTTTTATTTGTGCTTTGGTTTGGGGAAGTTGTTTCTTCACTGATCTTTTCCTGTCTTCTGTTATTAGACTTGAGATATGACTGCACTGTGCTGTTGCTGGTGACTCCGGTTAATTCTATAAGACATGCTGTGTAAGTAAACCAACAACAACAGTTTGTCTGCATTTCTTGAAAGATCACATCCCCCAAACTTAGTTTAGAGGGTCTACACTGTATATAGTGAAGTCTGCAAGTTTTCTAACAGCTAGATTTGTTGAAAGTTATTGGCCATGTTTGCATAGCCCTTTTTAAAATGATGCTTTCATGACATTATTGTGTGTTGGGTGGGGGTCACGGCTATCCAGACTGACAGTGGGACATTGAATGTCACCTCTCCGGTGGGGAGGGAGCCTGAGATTGTGTAAATTGGAGTCTGTTTTATACCAAATGCAGAAAAAAAATGTTTTAAGGAAGCAATTAAGTTCATGAGTCCTCCGTCACAGAAGGTGTGTCAGTGAAGATGGTCGCCTGCAGGTTCAAGCTCATTGCATCTCCAACCCACATCCACTGCCACTGTACTTCAGGGAAGTTAAAGACTTTCTTCTGCACCTACATTTGTATCACCTCGATCCATGACAGTAATTCAGGCAGTAATGCCTGGACTGGAAACAAGCATCCTGAAAACATTACAACATTCCAGTTCCTGAGTTGGAATGAAAAACAAATGTGTTGTTTAAATCAGAGACTGCACTTATTTTTAATCATATTCAGGTTACCACACATTGTTTTTTCATTTAGTTGAACTTGAAATGTTTGTCAGTAAGTAAACAATTAGTATTGTACAGTCAGAAATATCAAGTTATTCTTAATACTGCAGACTTGCAATGTATAAGTTGTCCTAACAGTCATCTTAAGTAAGCTTTACTTAGTTTTTTTGAGGCAACGAGTTTCTTTAATTTTTTTTGAGTTCTGGGAACTAACAAGGCCGTACAGTGTACTCAAAATGAGCAAGTTGCCCTAACTTGGTCATCTTAAGTAAACTTGATACAATTTTTTTGAGTTCTGGGAACAAATTAGATTTTACAGTGTGGAGACAGCAGTGGCCTCATTGTTCTGACACACAACACAAAGCTATCCACAACACTACACACTAACTACACAAGACAACACATTAACTACACACTCCAAACACGCTAAACGTCACATCTCAAAACTCTCTCTCTCTCTCTTTTTCTGCTCTCTCTCTCTCGCCGTCACTCCTGAAACTTCCCCCTCTTCCTAAACAACCAAATGTCATGTTGCCATATCATTTTTTGATTGGTGCATTTTTCCACCAACACGAATGGGCTGTTTTTTGTTTTGTTTGTTTATTTTTTTCTCCAGGTGTTGTGCCAGACAGTGCTCGTGATCGCCGTCCGCGGGAGCGCGCAGCTGCTTAAAGCTGTAGCGTCCAGATTACTTACAGCTACTTCCTGCAGCTGATATAAGATGCCGTAAGCTGAACACAGCTTCAACCGTCTGTTGAAAAATAGTAACGCACCGCATTTTCTTGTTAGTAACTGTAACGGCATTGTAACAATAGAAATAGTAATTCGTTAGATTACTCGTTACTGAAAAAAGTAACGCCGTTTGTAGCGCTGTTATTCCCATCACTGGATGAGTGTTTCTGCAATGCACTGATCAGTTTCAGTCATCAGGAACTAAAGGATATTGGCCTTATCCAGAACCCAGACTTTAATTCAGATTGAACCGACAGTATCCCAACTGAGATTGCAGAACAACACGGGAGCTCCATGGGTTATTGTCAGAAACAGCAAGTGACGCAGATGGAGCAGGGAGAGAAATCAAAGTGGGGATGCAGAGTTGGCACATCCAGCTATCAAAACAACAACACAAACTCCCGTTTCCATCCATCTTACTCACCAAAGCCAGATCCCTCGCAAACAACACTAAGGAGGTACAATCAGAGATTTTACTAATACCGCTTTTTCCGTAAGTGTTGTCTACTGATTGTAACTCAATCTTAGCTCCATCCAAACATCCGCAGTGTCTTAGTGGAGTTACCGGGCCAGACATTACACCGCTAGGACCGCCACAAAGACTCTGGTGGGGGAAGGCGTGCTGGGATCTGCGCTGATGTGCTTCAACACTGGTGCCATAACAGCAGAATTATAGACATTAACCATGATTACCATTGTTTACATCCCCGCAATGCAAACTTTAGCTCAGCACTCAATCCCCTCCAACTTATCATCATCAAACAGCAGAGAGGACATCAAGGGTGTTCATATCGTTTGTTGGGACTAATAAGGCATGTTTGAAATCTGTACTCCCCAAATTCCACCAACGTGTTAAGTGTCCTACCATTGGGGACAGGACACTGGACCATATGTACAGTAACATCAAGCATGTCTACAGAGCATCACCACTCCCCCACCTGGGACAGAATTATCACCGGCCTCTGCTCCTCCTCCCTGCCTACATCGCCCCCAGGAAACAGACCCCTCCAAGCCCCTGGGTCATTAAAGCATGGCCAGATGATGTTCTCCTCCAAGTAGAGGACTGTTTTGATCTGACAGACTGGTCCATGTTTGAAGAGCAGGACCCAGAGACCTTCAAGTCTGTCCTTTTCTACACAAGTACTGTGTAGTAAATGTGGACTTGTAACTCAGCCAAGGAGACGTACAGGAGAGGGATAGAGGTCCTCCTCACTGACATCATCCCACACCAGGTGTGGTATCCAAACTCACTAACTACAAAGGACAGAGCCCCCCAAGCCCCAACAGCAGCCTCAAACTTGCAGAAGAGCTCAGACCAACTGGAAGGAATCCCTGCCAGGCTGTTCAACCTCTCCCTGACTCATCCCACAGCAGTTCCCACCTGTCCGAAGGCCTCCACTATCATTTCTATCCCCAGTGAGGCTGGTATAGACAGCCTCACTGACTACATACCTGTAGCCCCCACATCTGTAGTCATGAAGTGCTTCGAGCAGTGTCTTGTGTCTAAGCACAAGACTGTCTTTCCTCCTCCTTCGATCTGCACCAAATTCCTTCATTTCACCTGGTGGAGAACCTCTCCTGGTCCCTCAACACCAGCTCCATAACTAAGAAGGCCCAACAGTGTCTCTACTTCCTGCGAAAGCTGAGAAAAGCCCATCTCCCACCATCCATTCTCACCACCTTCTACAGGGGGACTATCGAGAGCGTCCTGAGCAGCTGCATCACTGTGTGGTATGGTAACTGCATTGTATTGGATCATAATACCCTACAATGGATAGCGAGAGCAGCTGAGAAGATCACTGGAGCCTCTCTTCCCTCCATCACGGACACCTGCAACAGCAAACCCACTAGCATTGTGGAGGACCCCACACACCCCTCATATCACTCTGCTGCCTTTTGGCAAGAGGTACCGAGGCCCTTACTGCCAGACTGTGGAACAGCTTCTTCCCCTAGGCCGTCAGACTCCTGAACACTCAGTGACTGGACGAACACACACACACCTTCATACTTCACCTTAAAATTTGCACAATGCTCAGTCTTTTTGCACGACACGCTCTCATTGTTGCACTTTTATATTATACACTGTTGTGTCTGTATCGTTCTGTGCTGGCTGGTGTTGCACTGCTTTTGATTTGGGTTTTTTTGCAATGTTTGCATACTTGCACTTTATGTAGTACTGCGTTGATTGTCTGTTATATGTTATATGAAGCACCATGGTCTTGGAGGAACGATGTCTTATTTCCCTGTGTACTGTACCACTGCACATGGCTGAAATGACAATAAAGCCACTTAACCTGACTTGAAATATGCCAATGATACCACCATGGCTGAGCTCATTGATGGAGATGAGACAGCGTACAGGGCGGAGGTAGAGAACTTGAAGCTGGTCGTCCAAAAACAAAAGAACTCGTAATGGACTTCAGGAGACACAGACAGTTCCACTCCCCTCTGATTATAAATGGAGAACGGGTGGAATCTGTCTCTACCTTCAGGTTTCTAAGCATCCACATCTCCACTGATCTTACTTGGACCCACAACACCATCACCCTGGTAAAGAAGGCCCAGCAGCGGCTAAACTTTCTCCATGTCCTGAGGAAGGAGAACCTGGAAATGATGTTATTATTAAACTTAGAGTTTTTCTGCTCAGTGCTCAAAGCTAGGAACTATGCCTGAGGGATGATTTTAGGGAAGAGCCAAAAGCAGAAAAAAAATGAAACAGGACTTCTGATTTTGGCTGAAGGCCTCCTTATTTGAAATATTAACTCTGTTTAATATTAGCACTGATTATTACAACAGTATTTCCATGACAGTAAACAGCACACCAAGTTGTTTTCCAGTTGACAAATTAATTTGGGAATTTGGGACTCATGTTGAGGAATACAATCCAGGCAACACTAAAACATATTCTGTAGGATAGAAATGTCGTTTACTGAGGACGGGGGTACCTGGATGCAGCAGGGCTTCATTCAGATAAGAGAGAATCTTCTTTGTGTGTGCGGCAGACCGTCTGGAGGACGAGGATTTGGACTCAAATGCAAGCACGGACGACAGCGTAGCTGTGAGAAAGTTTATTAACAATGAAAGGCAAAATATAAACCAAAGCAGAGCATTGCAGGGAACTACGCTAACAAAAACCTAAACTGGGAACAGCTACAAAATAATAATGAAAGGAACAAAAACCTGCAATGAGAAACCTGGAACGGGAAACCTGGAACATGGAGAAACACACAGCAGAAATACGGGTAGACACGCAGACGAACCAGCAACTAACAGACGGAAACGCAGGGCTTAGATACACATGGGATAGCGAGGGAATGAGACACAGAAGGGGAACACAGCTGGGAGTAATCCGACATGACAAGACCAAGGGGAAGAAAAAGTCAATACAATGACATAGGACACAGACTTTCAAAGTAAGACAGGAAACATAACAGATGCGGACGTGACTAGGTGAGACAGCAATCATGGAGCACAGAAACCAAAAGACTAGAAAAGATAAACAATAACAAAATCAAAGTTCAATAGTAACACAGAAACAAAAACACTGGACCGTGACATTGTGTTTCTATTTAAGTGTTCACTGGAAGCTTATTAGAAGATTATTTAGCTTGTTTGTTCTTCTAGATTAATTATCAAACCAAAAGGCTCTTAAAGTTTTCATTTGTGTGTCCAAAAGTGTTGCATTTCCTTTTCTACTTCAAAGACTTTTTCATTAATACATACCACATTTTGTTCAAGCACTGATTAATGGCTGACCTTTACACCACAGGCATGAAAACACTGGTAGCACCGGTGGGACCTCACTGTATATAAAGTTAATAAAATAATTAACTTTGCTTCAAAGACATTTTTCAACCTGTATCTATCAAACATCATGTGATACGATCCTACATTGAAACTATCCTGCAACTTACTGTGTTCAAATCTTACTTTTTTAGAGATCTTAATTCTAAAAATAAAGTCAGATTTAACAGTTTGACGGTGTAGATGAACTTCATTTGGAACAGGTAACCCTTTCACTCCAGCCGGGGCGTTTTCGACCATCTTCTTCACCATCACACGTGCTGTGGTAATGGTTGAGATGCCAATGTGGGGAGTGATGAGTATATTAGGAAGCTCAAGCAATGGATGATCCCTACACAAGAAAAATCAGAGATAGCTGTCACGGCCCAGCGGCACGAGGGAACAAAGATGGACACAGGTGCAGAAACCAACCCGGAAGCGAGACGGTAGGGAACAAATGATTTATTTCCGCCCACAGGCAAACAAAAGCAAAAGCAAAGCGGCGCCACCACACTCGTGGCGCGTAGGATTATCTACGATAATGAGGGTGACCTAGACACCTCTAGGAGACGGCTGAACAGCAGAGGCAGCGGGGAGGTAGAAACAGGATTAGGCAGGGGCCGGGGCACTGGAATAAGAGGAGATCACGGTCAGTGGGATCCAGCAGACAATCAACGATCCTCCACAGTTGAATTGAGTTGCCTTACTTGGTTTCAGGTGGAGGAGACAGGTGGGGCGGAAGCCCGGAAGCGGTCGAGGCGTGGGGAGGCAGGCAAGTGAGTGGTGGGCCGGCAGGCCACGTCGTGTTAGCAGCAGGCGGCCCAGGTCCAGGAAGGCGGGAGTGAGGGAGACAAGATCTCCACTCCAGGTGCTACCTCTGAGGACAAGAAAAACAAGTAAGACATCACACAGCGTCTGACAGAGTTATGATGCTTCACTCGACTGACATGGGGATAGCAGATACTCAGGCGATGAATGGTTGAGAGCGCAGGTCTGATATACTGCTGGCATGATTGCTCACAGGTGGTCAGCCAGGGAGGAGCAACCGAACTCCGCCCAAAGGAGGAGGGGCCGCTGTCGGAGACCTGCAGGTGCCCACCCAGACCATGACAATAGCACTGCATGAGTCTGCTTGAACGCGTGATTCTGTTGTGTTACTTTGTACGCACAGACATAGCACCTTGGTAAAGGTTCAGGATGAGTCACATCTAAGGCCGCTGCACGAATTGAGAGCTGCAAGTAAGGCGTCCTGGTTCACAACCAGACCTGAGGTTTATAAAGAATTGTTATTACACTGAACCAGTGATCACTAAACACTATAGTACAGGAAACACATTATTCCCACCTCTGCTGATGTTGATCAGTGTCACTGTAGGCTTCATGAGGGACAACTCCCTGTGGCCAATGAGCCTGATGTCTCTGAGGTCAGATTTACAGCTACCATGACAAAGTCTGAGCACCTGAGCAGGTCATCCAAGTTCTCACAATAACTTGCTCCAACTGCTTGCTCGTCTTCGGTGCTCCTGAACAGCATGAAGAGTATTTGAGGGAGACGGTATAGAAACTGAGGGTGACTAATTTAAGCTGTTTTAAGCAAGCCCACCTCCATGCCAACTACTCCTGTCATATAGTGTCTGACTAAATCATATTTATTGTCATTGGTATTGTGTCTGTTTTGTTCTGAAGTCTTGATGCTGCTTCGACCTGCCTCTGGTGTTCTATATATACAGAAACAAGAGCAAAATGTGGAAGGGTAGAAAAGCCCAACCACTACAGCAGTACTGACTAATCATCCTTGAGGGCTTTTAGCACACTAATGAAATCATCACTACAAAACATATATATATATATACAGTGGAACCCCGACTTACGAATACCGCATTTAACGAAAAATTCAAGTTACGAAGGCACTTAACGGCAATATTTTTTCCCGTGTTACGGCAAAATGCCCGCATAATGAAATTCGCTGGCTCTGATTGGCTGAGCCCAGAATGCCTACAATGCCCACAATGCCTTCCGAATCATGTGACAACCCCCTTGGCTTTCGTACTTGCGCTTCGCTGTTCCACTTGAACAACGTATTGTTGTTGCAGTTAGCAGTTAGCCTATAGCCTATCGTTCACTCAAAAGGCGCGATGGGTGCTTCGACTTACGAAAGACCCTTAGGAACGAATTAATTTCGTAAGTCGGGGTTCCGCTGTATACTTGTGTTCTTTTATTTACCTTCTGGTCCTCTTGTGATACATAACCTTCATTTCAAATCCTTTGCCTCTTTGAGCAATCTTGTAACCAACCTCTCCCATTCCAGTGATTCCAAGGGTCGCCCGTGTGACTTCAACTCCCATCAGATTTTGAGGTATATGGACAGTCTTTGGGTCTGTAGCTATCTGGTGACCTATGATGAAAAAAATCTTTTGGCTGGATTCACAGATGATACATTTTAGATCATGTTAACATGGTAAATGATGCAATTTACTCCTACGTCTAAAAGAAGGAAGTATTATTCTGCTTATCTGTTGAAGAGTTAAGAGTGATTAGGCATTAGGTCTTGGTTATAGAATTGCTTGAACATTGGCCCACTTTGGTTAACCTGTAATCTCACCCTCATGAATGTTGCGAGCTGAAGCCAGAAGTAGCCCCATGGCTAAATCTGCAGTGCACTGACCACACCAGGTGTGTTGGCCACTTTGGCACCAAGACTGTTGATGAATAGCACATCCAGATGATCGATTCCCACTCCTCCACTGGCTACAACTTTAAGGCAGGGAAGCAACCTGAGCAACCAAGGCTTGGCTGCAGGGCAGTACTTCCAATTTAGCAGAGCCTGTATTTTGGATTATGGAGCACAGGGTTCTGCAGAAAGTCTTTGTAGCAGACGATCTGGAAGTGTTGTTTCACTATGTCAGCTAGCTCTTCAAGGTACAGTAGCCATGTGGACCCCCAACCTTTGAAATTAGTGCCCATGGCTTTTCCTCCTCCATCACTTTCTTTGAAAAAAAAAAAGCCCTATCATTTTTTCTACCAAATAGTAAAGACTGTGATTTGGTAGCTTAACCTAGTATGACACGATCTACTCTAATCAGCTGAACATAGTAATCTAGTAGCTGACCAGTTCAAAAGAATTGATATTTTCAGGGTTAAATGACTCTTTTCACAGGTTTCTTAAAAAGAACAGTTTATCTGTTATTAAGAACAAACTCCATAAAGAAGTCATCACTTAAATGAGAAAGACTCACCCTTGAAATTGCCTTTCAACCCCTGAGCTTTCTTCGCCTGGTGTAGTGACAGGTGAGCCTTTGCAGGCTTTCTTACACTACTGTAAAGTTACAGATTAAGTAAAGTTAATATGAAAACATGGGCTGTGTTCAATCTGCAGCATAGTGAGGCTGCAATAAATAGAGTTTACGATTCACCGATATAACATGTATAGCATGAATTAGCACTTCAAAGTTATGCTCTGCAACCTCTCCGGTTATCTAAAAGACAAACTGTAAAGGCTTTGTGAACTTTGGTAACAGATGATTACTGTAAGACTAGACAAGGCCAGACTGAATGAAGTAAGATATGTTTAAAGTTGCATCAGACAGTTCCTTTATGAGTGCCAACAGATTCTATTTTAACCTAAAAAGAACAGATGGATGATGTTAGTGTACGTTACTCTCTCACTTCTGACAGCTAATGACGTCAGACTTAAAGACCGGATTGAGACATTAGGTGCACTTAGTTTTTCACACACTTCTGCATTTTGGCTTGGCTGTTGCTGAATAAATAAATAACGGCGTGGTTTAAAATGTCATGGGTTGTGTCCATCTGGCGTTATATTAACCTGGTTTTATGGCTTGATTCCTGCAGACATGCAGAAACAAACTAAACCTGCACTGAACTAATTGACTAATGCTGTAGAGAATCTGCAGGTTTGTCTGGACTAAACTTACTGGGGTGTTTTCAGGACTGGTACCAACATTTTGACGAATTATACAGATGCTATGATGTCCTACATCAGCTTCTGTGACGACAGGTGCTTACCATCAAGCACCGGGGTTAGGTATAATAATCGCAAACCCTGGTTCACACCTGAGGTTGGAAAGGAGTGGAGACACAGACAGTTTCAATACATGGAAATACAGGTTTAGCAAAGCGGTGAGAGAAACATCTGAACTGAAAGAAACTACAGACTCTGCAGAGTTATTTCAGCTAATGACCCTGCTCAGGCAGCTAACCAACTACAAACCTAAACAATGGCTGGCTAACAAACCGACAACACAAGGCAAGACTGGCACACGTACTGTTTGTATCACATACTTTGTACACTCCCTTTATCTGACAACAGAGCTCACAGCAGGCAGACGGAAAATGAGGAGTGAACAGCAAGCGGGGCGATCGTGGCTCAAGAGTTGGGAGTTCGTCTTGTAATCGGAAGGTTGCCGGTTCGAGCCCCGGCTCGGACAGTCTCGGTCGTTGTGTCCTTGGGCAAGACACTTCACCCGTTGCCTACTGGTGGTGGTCAGAGGGCCCGGTGGCGCCAGTGTCCGGCAGCCTCGCCTCTGTCAGTGCGCCCCAGGGTGGCTGTGGCTACAATGTAGCTGCCATCACCAGTGTGTGGATGACTGGATATGTAAACCGCTTTGGGGTCCTTAGGGGCTAGTAAAGCGCTATACAAATACAGGCCATTTACCTTTTTACTTCTGTTAAGTCATAAATTCCACTTCATCTGAAGAGTTTGTACTGTTGCTTTGACAAATAAAGGAACAGTCCTAAGTTTGCACACTGGATGCAGTACAACCATTTTGCACTTCTTTGTCCAGCACATCCTACAGATGCTAAACAGGATTGAGATCCAGAGAATTTAGAGGCCAATTCAACACATTAAAACTCATTAATTTATTTGCTTTGTGGCAGAATAAATTATTCTGTTCATTTTAATCAGTACCAAATCACAACTCAGTCACCTCAATGGGCTTTGCAGAAATTACTCAACAGTTACAGTAGTGACAGTGAGAAGGAAAAACTCGATTTCAACAGGAAGATACCTCCTGCACAACCAGGCCCAGGGAGGGACAGCCATCACTGGTTGACAGTGAGGAGAGCGGGACAGGAAAAAAGCCACACTGCTGAAGAGAGGCAGAGATTAATAATAACTAATGATTAAATGCAGAGTGGTGTATAAAAACATTAAAAAGTTTGGTGAAAAAGAAACACACATGGGAAGCTCCCAGAAGACTAGGCCTGCTTCAGCATCACTAAGGGAGGATTCAGGGTCACCTGGTCCAGCCCTAACTATATGCTTTAGCAAAAAGGAAAGTTTGAAGCCTAATCTTGAAAGTAGAGATAGTGTCTGTCTCCTGAATCCAAACTGGAAGCTGGTTCCACAGAAGAGGGGCCTGAAAACTGAAGGCTCTGCCTCCCATTCTACTTTTAAATACTCTAGGAACAACAAGTAGGCCTGCAGAGCGAGAGCGAAGTGCTCTAATAGGGTGATATGGTACTACAAGGTCATTAAGATAAGATGGGGCCTGATTATTTAAGACCTTGTATGTGAGGAGCAGGATTTTGAATTCTGGATTTAACAGGAAGCCAAAACAGGAGAAATCTGCTCTCTCTTTCTAGTCCCTGTCAGGACTCTTGCTGCAGCATTTTGGATCAGCTGAAGGCAGATAGAAGACTCCTTGGATTTTAGATCCGAGGAGTTATGCAGGAATAGTCTGTAGCAGATTATTTGAAAATGCTAATTCATTATGTCATTTACCTCATCAATGAAAGCATGTTCACTACCCCGCCCCTGACACCCCTCCTTTGGGATCAGAGGCTCCATTAGCTAAAGGGATAAGACACAAAGGTAAACACATTAGGGCTTCTCAAACACTTTGGTTTTGCCAGTGCTGGAAGGAACAGAGACACCACATTCAAACCTCAAAGCTCCATCTAAAAGCTGTTCCCTGCGCTTTGCTTTTGTGACACAGTAACACCATACGCATTAGCTGATATACAGCTTAACTTATTAAAGACACTACACTCCACCATATGTTAGATGTCAGTATTCAAAGGTGTATGTGTGCATTCCTGAAATTAGTGTGAATGTGGGACGACAGCTGGTGGAAGGCAGGCTGAATCCAACACAAAACAAAACACAGCAGACATCACAGTATGCAGTCAGCGAAACTCACAATTACAACCTTCTGGGACACGACTTTCGAAAGTGCCATGACATTTAAGTCACGTTTCATTAATCACATAGATATTAAACACTGATGAGACAAAATATACAGTGGGGCAAAAAAGTATTTAGTCAGCCACCGATTGTGCAAGTTCCCCCACTTAAAATGATGACAGAGGTCAGTAATTTGCACCAGAGGTACACTTCAACTGTGAGAGACAGAATGTGAAAAAAAAATCCATGAATCCACATGGTAGGATTTGTAAAGAATTTATTCGTAAATTAGGGTGGAAAATAAGTATTTGGTCACCTCAAACAAGGAAAATCTCTGGCTCTCACAGACCTGTAACGTCTTCTGTAAGAAGCTTTTCTGTCCCCCACTCGTTACCTGTATGAATGGCACCTGTTTGAACTCATCATCTGTATAAAAGACACCTGTCCACAGCCTCAAACAGTCAGACTCCAAACTCCGCCATGGCCAAGACCAAAGAGCTTTCGAAGGACACCAGGAAAAGTATTGTAGACCTGCACCAGACTGGGAAGAGTGAATCTACAATAGGCAAGCAGCTTGGTGTGAAAAAATCAACTGTGGGAGCAATCATCAGAAAATGGAAGACATACAAGACCACTGATAATCTCCCTCGATCTGGGGCTCCACGCAAGATCTCATCCCGTGGGGTCAAAATGATCATGAGAACGGTGAGCAAAGATCCCAGAACCACACGGGGGGACCTGGTGAATGACCTGCAGAGAGCTGGGACCAAAGTAACAAAGGTCACCATCAGTAACACACTACAACGGCAGGGAATCAAATCCCGCAGTGCCAGACGTGTTCCGCTGCTGAAGCCAGTGCATGTCCAGGCCCGTCTGAAGTTTGCCAGAGAGCACATGGATGATACAGCAGAGGATTGGGAGAATGTCATGTGGTCAGATGAAACCAAAGTAGAACTTTTTGGTATAAACTCAACTCGTCGTGTTTGGAGGAAGAAGAATACTGAGTTGCATCCCAAGAACACCATACCTACTGTGAAGCATGGGGGTGGAAACATCATGCTATGGGGCTGTTTTTCTGCCAAGGGGACAGGACGACTGATCCGTGTTAAGGACAGAATGAATGGGGCCATGTATCGTGAGATTTTGAGCCAAAACCTCCTTCCATCAGTGAGAACTTTGAAGATGAAACGAGGCTGGGTCTTCCAACATGACAATGATCCAAAACACACCGCCCGGGCAACAAAGGAGTGGCTCCGTAAGAAGCATTTGAAAGTCCTGGAGTGGCCTAGCCAGTCTCCAGACCTCAACCCCATAGAAAATCTGTGGCGGGAGTTGAAAGTCCGTGTTGCTTGGCGACAGCCCCAAAACATCACTGCTCTCGAGAAGATCTGCATGGAGGAATGGGCCAAAATACCAGCTACTGTGTGTGCAAACCTGGTAAAGACCTATAGTAAACGTTTGACCTCTGTTATTGCCAACAAAGGTTATGTTACAAAGTATTGAGTTGTATTTTTGTTATTGACCAAATACTTATTTTCCACCCTGATTTACGAATAAATTCTTTACAAATCCTACCATGTGGATTCATGGATTTTTTTTTCACATTCTGTCTCTCACAGTTGAAGTGTACCTCTGGTGCAAATTACTGACCTCTGTCATCATTTTAGGTGGGGGAACTTGCACAATCGGTGGCTGACTAAATACTTTTTTGCCCCACTGTAGCTGAGACTCACACCACATTTCTTCTTCAGTCTGACTTCTGCCATGGAAGACGTAAACTCGCACCAAACTGTTTCAAAGGTCTGCTATTGTGTTCAATGACAGTGGTTATCCCAAACATACAACACACAAGTTGGTGGGATATTTACTTAGCTATATTCAAAAAGTTATGTCAGAATGAGTGGTGGGTTTTGGTGGGTTCTCAAGCTCCCAGGACTCTGGTAGAGGACCCGAGGACAGGATGAGGACCACAGGGGTGAAAGGGGAATTTATATATATGTATATATAATGTGTATGTGATTGACTGTCAATGTTGGGAAGGTTACTTTTAAAATGTATTCCACTACAGATTACAGATTACATGCCCCAAAATGTATTTTGTAACGTATTCCGTTACATTACTCAGTGAGAGTAACGTATTCTGAATACTTTGGATTACTTAATATATTATCATGCTGTTTACAACTATATGAATGTCCTATTGCTGTGTGATTTATTACTATTACTGAAGGCTACTCGCCATACTAATACCAATTAGATTTTTAAATCTTAATATAAATGAGTAACAGTAGGTGGACATTAGGCAAGGCTGCGTATATATAACAGGTCTGCGGCTCCGAACCGTAGTAAAGGGACCTCTGGCTGATACGTCGGGTTCGTGTCGGCTCGTAGCTGAAAACTAGCTTTACTTTGTTGTCTGGGTCACTTTGCTAGCGAGAGACAGAGAGAGGCGTTGAAAGGCTGCTGCAACAGAGCTTATTGTTTCATAGGAAACACGAACACAGCGTACAGTCGAGTCTTAACAGCTTACTCACAGCTGGGCTCGTCAGGCTCTCTGTTTGGCTGTGTAACCAGTGTGATTCTGCGTTGTGTCTGATAAAAAAGGTAAAAGAAAGAAAGGCCTCCAAGTAAATAATTTGCCCACTCCAGCTCCTCTCCCACAGGGGAATTGTAGAAAAGGGGAAAGGCAAAAGGGGTACACTGTATTTATAGGGTTGCACCAAAGAAGAAGAAGGAAAGAATGAGGAGGGGCTCTAACTGATAATGAACATAACTACAGGCTAGGAGGTCCTGAAAGTCAGGTACAAAAGGAACGGTTTGGGGGTTTAGATTTTGTGTAATTATAACAAGATGTGATTTATGACCCTGTTACAGCTGCAGTGGTTATTATTATATTTACATGCTTCCAGCTCCCGTTTCTGCTCCGTGACAGCTCGTACTTTTCCTTTTTCTCCCTCCCTCGCTCACAGACACATAACGGGTATGACAGTCCATCCTCCCTGCAGCAACACTGCCCATGAGGCTGCTTTCTTTAGCGCTATGCCTGTAGGGCTTTGGAGTTGACGTCACGCCGCAGTGCATTGTGGGATCGCAGCGCCATGACAGAAGGCCACAAATCAAAACAAACACACTGTGTCAGAACCATGCTTAAAATCAGTGCAAAAGACAAAGGGCCGTATCGCGACCGATTGCGGCCGGACGCCAAGAGACGGTACTTGGAAAAAAATAGCGTGCATCGGTAATGTGGACCCGTATGAAAAAAGGCAGTGGACTGGAAACCCAGACAGCCTACTGCCGTTGGCCTATCCCGATATTTTCGCGTGCCTCGTCTGTGGAGTCAGCACATACACGGTGCAGTAGGTTGACCATACGACCAAGAAACAGCCAGAGGTTGCACATAACATTGACTTCTCCTCAGCAGCTGCCCCCAAAATTGCTCTAGATGAACGATTCACGATTGATGCCAGCTGTGCGTTGCCATGTAAATAGTTTGCATTTCATGTGTATGTATTTGCTAAGTACATGTGAACAGATCTTGAATAAAAAAAAAATAAACATACTTTTCATTTCTGTTGTATTGAAACCACTTTACAGAAAGTACAATTATTTATTATTCGGTGGCACAGTGGTTAGCACTGTTGCCACACAGCAAGAAGGTCCTGAGTTCAATTCCATCATCAGGCCGGGGTCTTTCTGTGTGGAGTTTGCATGTTCTCCCCGTGTTTGCGTGGGTTCCCTCCGGGTACTCCGGCTTCCTCCCGCTGTCCAAAGACATGCAGCTTGTGGGGATAGGTTAACTGGATAATCCAAATTGCCACTAGGTGTGAATGTGAGTGGCTGTCTGTCTCTGTGTGTTGGCCCTGCGACAGACTGGCGACCTGTCCAGGCTGTACCCCGCCTCTCGCTCTATGACAGCTGGGATAGGCTCCAGCGCCCCCGCGACCCTGAAAAGGATAAGCGGAAGTGAATGGATGGATGGATGGATGGACAATTATTTACAATGAACTGAACATGCAACACAGCAGTTTTATGAATATTCAACCAGAGCAAGTTTCGTTGGCCCTGGTTTGACAACCACACTGGGGCACATGTTCACTTTGTTTTGATTTTGTTGTTGGTCTTCTGTCAGATCTTCATCTATTACTTCTGCACGGCGCACACCTTCATACTCTGCAGCTGCATAATGAAAGCATGTCAAATAAAATTAGTGCATACACATAAGGTAAATGTACACCAGTAATCCAGGTGCGTGATTCATCTGAGAGTTATGTGCAGATTAGCGTACAATGAGTGCAATTTTGTATGTTTTGGGGCGGGGGTTACCTCCGATGGGTTCTCTTTTTCGCTTTCTTTGCACTCGCCTTGTGTGCCGGTCCGAGTCTGACCGCTGCAATCCAAGCCTGACGTCTTCGTTTAGTAATATCGGAACATGAGATCCCTCCCGTTCCCTCCAGGAGGGGAAACGATGAAAAGAGAGCCCATTTTCCAGCTTCTTGCCGTCCCTATCGTGTGATCTAACGTTGCAACCAACAACACAGTACGTACGAACCATAGCTGACGCTTCCGTGTGCTTCGTTTGGCCTACTGTCATGGCGGGAGGGGGCATGGCATCACGCTCCAAAGCCCTGTAGCATTCTGCCTATTGCCTTCATATTAAATCAGGGGCGATTCTAGGATCAGAGCTTTGGGGGTGCTGAGCACCCAGAGAGCTGCCCAGCCAGGCAAGATAAACTTTACACGTCACGATGAGACGTCTTCCCCGTCTCTGTCAGTCCCTGCATCCTTAAATGTCTCCAGTTGTCCCGAGTTGTCTCTGAATGTCTCCTTGGTGCATTTAAACCCCTGTTCCTCCCTGTCCTCATCATCTGCTGTCTTCATCTCCATTATCAGTCATCATAATTTTACCATCTCTGTGCAAGTCTGCAAATTTCTTTATTAAATCATAAGATTCTTAAATTCATCAAGTCTCTCTGTGCCTGGGTCCGAGTCACAAAACATGACATCACTGCTTTGTACATTTTAACAATTTAATCCCACATTTGTGAAAAAAAAGCAAAACACTTTTTTGAAAAGTCTGTAACAAAACCATCAAATCTGATAAAGGTTATTTAAATGCTGCAAAAGAAGAATGGATTGGAATAGAATAAATACATATCCTAACCTTAATTACTGGGGGAGAATATTGAATGATGCTCACAGTGAGTAAAAAGTAAACTGAGTGCATTTTTTGGACAGAGATTCACTTTTAATGTGTGTGTTTAATATAATACAGATGCATAAAAAACACTCCCAAAACAGAATAAATTGTTACAAATAAATTATTACATAATATTAATAAAAAATATAAAAATGGAGGCAACTTTGCCTGTGGTAGAATGTATACAATGTATGCAGACACTAATTTTACTAATTTAAAAGTAATAATTTTGTGTTGTAAGATTTATGGGTTTCATGCTTTCATAGTGGTCCTTAGGAGAGCTTGACATTTTCTCAGGTGGTCCACACTGTAACAAGTGTGAGAAACACTGATAAGTGTGTGTGTGCTTTTGGAAAACATTTAAAGCTGCTGTACAGAATCTTTGAAACAAGCTTAAAACATTTGTAGAAACAGAGCATCTGCTTCTCTTTACAGCTGCTCACTCCACCAGGGCTGTTTGGCTCTTTCTGATAGTGAGCAAATGTGATGCACGTACTGCAGCAGTCATACAGACAACTGGACGGTCCAAACGTTGGCCGACCTGTTACTGGCTGAGGTTTCAGTAGAGTTGTGGCTGAACCACATAAAAATATATCATTAATTTTAATCTCCCTGATCAATGATAATGTGATGTTGGAATGTTGTTAAAGAGGGTCAAAATGTTTCAGCCCAGTTTGTTTAGCAGATTCTGTACAGCAGCTTTAATACAGGGAGGACACAACTTCCAGACTGTGAGTAAAATCAGGTTTTTCTCTTTGTCAGTTTAACAGTTTCTGCCTGTCACTGCTCCCTGTCTGTTTGCTTACCTGGTTCTTCCTGACCTCGTACTTTCTCCTCACGTTCCCTCTTTCCTCTCTCCCTCCTTGGACTGACAATCATACACAAATAGATTCAATTAGATGAAAAATTACATTAATATGAAAAAAATTCTATTAAGGTCACTAACAAAAAGTCCTCTCAGTGTACTTTCAACCAAAAGGCAAATAACCAAACCACACGAACATCTAATAAAAGATAAACATTGAAACACTGATCCAACATTATTCTTGGTTCACAGGTCATTTGATCTTACACTTTTACCTGAATGTGGCTCCTTTTTTTGGAAAAAACTTCCTTATATCCATTATGAACCTGGCTGTCTCTGTACACACACACACACACACACACAAAACAGGAGTTATAAGGTTAATGGGCATCCAGTTAGTTAGCTAGTTAGTATTCATTACAAACAGGACAGTGGTAACAACTTTAGGCTACAGAGAATTTAAAGTTTTAGATTTTAAATAGGCTGTATACATTTCAATGGGAGCAACAGGACAGTGAAATGTCGCTGAATTTACTACAGGACGGATTGTAGGGCAGCAAACATCGTCGGGAAACACGTTTTCAACCCTGCAGGTTACCTGGTGTAATGTTTTTCAGCTAAAAAGAAACATGGTCTGACTCCTACCAACTATATAAAGAGTAACTAAAGGTTAAATGCAGCTAATATGTCCTGTTTAAAGCCAGGCACTTCCACCTCCGCTCCGCTGCGTCTCAGCCGCCATCGCTCTGGCAGCAAGAGCGCCAGAGCCAGAGCAGGGGAGAGCTGGAACAAACCATTTTGGGAGGGAGGAGTATCTATACTTTTGTTGTTAAAATGTTACGTCTCAAACAAGTACTGTATGCTTTTTATATTTTCAGTAGTGTGTCACACAAACAGTAAATATTGTCGAAAAAAGTTTTTAAAAAAAAGTAAGAAATCTTTGGGGGTGCTTTGAGCACAACATATTGTGGCGAGCTCAGACAAGGAGGAGACAGAGGTGTCGTTTGGTCTCGCTTCCCCGAGTTTCCAGGGAGCACAGCCGTTTATTTTCCGACAGAAACACACCGCTGCTAACCAAACTGCTCGGCATAGCTTAGCACAACAACAACAACAAAAAGGCGCTCTCTCACCCAGGAAACACACAGTCGCAGAGAGCGCGCGTCGCCCTGTAACCATGGCAAGGCGTCAGCAGATGCTGAGGGACATAAAGCACAGAGAGTTGCAATTTTTTGCAGTGCTTCATGTGGTCTTCAAATTACCTCAAGAACAGTTTGTAGAAAACTTTGTGCAATAAGTTTTCATAGCCAAGCAGCTGCATCCAAAGCTTACATCACCAAGCACAATGCAAAGCATCAGATGTAATGGTGTTACGTAGCCCGCCACTGGACTATAGAGCAGTGGAGATGAGTTCTCCGGAGGGACTAATCCATGTAGCAATCTGATGGACAACTATGGGTTTGGCAGTTGCCAGGCGGTTGTCTGACTGCATTTTGCCAAGTTCAAAGCATGCAGAGTTCCTTTCGTTGGAACTATTTCATGCTCCTAACTTTGTAGGAAGACTTTGGGGATTACGTTTTTATTCGAACAAGACTGTGAACCAGTGTACAAAGCAAGGTCCATAAAAACATGGATGAGCAAGTTTGTTGTGTAAGAACTTGACAGGCCTGCGTAGAGCCCTGACCTAAACCTGACAGAGCACATCTGTAATAAACAACACGTAATAAACTACAACAGAGTGCAGAGTCCAGCCCTTCTTCTCCAACATCAGTGACTGACCTCTCAAATCTGCTTCTTCACTGTTTAGTGTGTGCAGTGTGTGTTTATGGGTCCAAAATTCCCATAAGCAAATACTTTTACTAATAGATTGTAAGAGATACGATTCGAAAGTAATATCTTCAACTTGAAAGTACAGTTGTCAGTGTGTGGCTAAATGCAACATAATCCAGTTTTAATCCAGTCCGTAGTCTTTCTCTTTATATAGCTAAGTAACCTTCAAGAGGAAGTGTGGATTGACTGATCAGCCATTCAGGCTACAGTTTGACCAAATTACTTGTATATTTTTAAAGAATGAATTTACAGTGGATATATTGCATTTTTTTTGTTTTCTGTACTATATTTAGTAATATATGCTTACATTAGTTTATTTCCTATGTTACGGTTCGGCGTTGGCAGTGTATTGTTTTAGGCGTTTTGTTTTGGCGTGACTGTTGTGTTTCCTGTTTTACTTTGAAAGTCTGTGTTATCTTAGTGTTCAGTTTACGTTTCCTTGTCTCGTCAGGTCTTATTTGCCCCAGCTGTGTATCCCTCCTGTGGTCCATTCCCTAATTGCTCCTTTTATGTATTTAAGCCCTGTGTTTCTGTATGTCATGGTCGCGATCTTCCCCCCCCCCCCCCCCCCCCCCCCCCCCGTTGTAAATAGTTTGGCGCCTTGTGTTTGGTGATGTAAATAAATGTCGTATCTTGCTTTAAATCTCGTTTTGGGATTATTTTTGTGGAAGTTGCACACCGGTTGCCTAGGCCAGGGTGTAACATATGGGGGCTCGTCCAGTCGCTGGGGGGTCCGAGGACCGCTTAAGCCGTCCGCCATCGCTGGAGGGTCCGAGGGAGGGACCGCTTCAGCCGTCTGTCTTCGCTGGAGGGTCCGAGGGACCGCTCCAGCCTTCATCCGCCGTCGCTGGAGGGTCCGGGGAACCACTCCAGCCGTTGTTTGTCTGCTGGAGGGTCCGTGGGACCGCTCCAGCCTTCATCCGCCGTCGCTGGAGGGTCCGGGGAACCGCTCCAGCCTTCGTTTGTCTTCGCTGGAGGATCCGTGGGACCGCTCCAGCCTTCTGCAGCTGGTGGGCTGCGTGTCCGTGTTTGCAGCTGGTGGGCTGCGTGTCCGTGTTTGCAGCTGGTGGGCTGCGTGTCTGTCTTCGCTGGAGGACCCGTGGGACCGCTCCAGTTTTCCGTTTCCACTGGAGGACCCGTCCAGCCATCAGCGTCGCCTGCGGGACGGCGGCCGGTGCCATATGGGCTGGACATGGAACAAACATTTTTCGTTGGGGTTGTATGTTTTACATGATTGTTTTTTTGGGTGGGGGGGTATGTTACGGTTCGGCGTTGGCAGTGTATTGTTTTAGGCGTTTTGTTTTGGCGTGACTGTTGTGTTTCCTGTTTTACTTTGAAAGTCTGTGTTATCTTAGTGTTCAGTTTACGTTTCCTTGTCTCGTCAGGTCTTATTTGCCCCAGCTGTGTATCCCTCCTGTGGTCCATTCCCTAATTGCTCCTTTTATGTATTTAAGCCCTGTGTTTCTGTATGTCATGGTCGCGATCTCCCCCCCCCCCCCCCCCGTTGTAAATAGTTTGGCGCCTTGTGTTTGGTGATGTAAATAAATGTCGTATCTTGCTTTAAATCTCGTTTTGGGATTATTTTTGTGGAAGTTGCACGCCGGTTGCCTAGGCCAGGGTGTAACACCTATATAAAGTGTGCACACAGTGAAAGTCTGCTCTCTGTCCTTCAGTCTTGGAGCAAAGGAACTGGGTGTTACGTGGGAGAAGATACAGAAAAACATGCTTTGGAGGCAAGGAATTCTTTCAGGATTAGTGGCCAGCTGCCACAGATTTCATGGAGGGGGATTGGTGTATGAGACCGACTAATATTCCCCACAGAGACAGTGGACGAGAAAATCCTCCTCCTAGTTCTTGTGTCAAGGTAAATCCAGCTAGTTTGGTTCACTTATATTATTCAGCTATGCTTGGAAGTGTCACTGTGGCAGTCAAGTGAGACTGCAAGAGTTGTTGGTTGTAGTAATTCAGATTGTCAGACGTTACTATAGCTCAATGATACACATTAACCCTTGTGTGGTGTTCGTATTTTTGTTATTCAGCCAGTGTTCATGGGTCTGGTGGACCCGCTAGAGTTTTGGCTTTCCAAATTAACACTATCAAACAATTTTATGTTAAATTACTCAACAGATGTTTACTTCATCCCAATTACAAGCCATATGAACAGCAAACATGATTAATTTTTTCCCTTTACCTTTGTTAGATCACATTTATGAATGAATGTGCTTCTCGGTTTTTTTTAGTTTTTTTTTTTTATAAAATGTTATAAAAAAATAAATCAGTTATAATCAAGTGGAGTGAGTGGAAAGACACAACATATTTACACGTGAAGCAATATGTTTCACAACTAAATGGGATCAGCTGCTCATCAATGGTGACATTAGGCCCAGGGATGTAAAACAGGGGGAGGTGGTGCACACACTTATTCCACACTGTCCTGATGGCAGCTAGCTCGTCTCTCTGCCGTCGAGCTGGTCTGTCGTCTCGGTTATCAAAAAGGAATAATCCTGGAAATTTTGTGGAAGTTTTCCAGAGACATTGATGCACGGAAAGGTTCTTGCCGGTTTCTGCATCCCACAGGGATTCTGTGGATTCCCCTTCGGACCTGAAAACTCCTGCAAGGATAAGAACCCCAAAGTAGGCCTTTGGGGTTCTTAGATGAATTTGGTCCATCTACTTCCACCTCTCTCCAAAAACACACCTTCCTTCTAGATTACTGCAATCCAGAATAATTTTCTGGATGGAATCTGGGATGAAAAGCTCAAATGAAGACTTGATGTCCTGCACATGAGTAACTGCCAGCTGTGTTGGCCCTGGCTTATCACAGTAACAGCTCTGCAGGGTGGCTCATTTCTTGGGCAAGAAGACCATTCAATGTCACCAGTTATTGACATCTATATTTCTTCACTTGCTGTCTGGTGGGCTTGTTCTGGTCCTGGAGCTGGCTGCAGATGGGGTACTCGTCTTCGTTTTGTTACTAAATGGTGCTCAACCTCATCCTCTTCTTCAAAGTCACTGTCAGACTCTGAATTTTCAGAAATGTGAAATGTTCTGAAACCTCTTTGTCAACATCATCATCAGAAGCCCCTCTCTCTTCCAAAATCAATTGGATGGCCCTCGCAGCAGATAATCTTTTGCCATCTTGATCAGTTGTCATAAAGAACCACACTGGCAAAGTCTTATTTATAGTATTATGCCCCTAATTTGCAGGTGGGACAGGGTATGAGAAAATAAAATTTGGATCCCTCAAGAAAGAGGGTAAAATGTGTGAGATGTCAGAGCAGACGGTGTTGATAGTTGAATTTTCAACAATGTTGCAACTTTGTGCGCGAGCAGGAGGGGAAGAAAACACTATCAGCAGCACCAGAAAGGAGGAAGACAGAGTGTGGGAACACAGGACCTACACTTTCAACACTTTTATTAGACCTGGGTCCAGTGGACCCGAACACCTTGCATGTAATGTAAATGCGTGGGGGGAGGTACAGTATGAGGTCATTGAAAATTAGTTCGGATTTATGTTCTTCACAGAAAATAAGCCAAAGCCAATGAATTTCAGGTTGAAAAAATAATTAATTGTTTAATTTTTCTCTTGAGAAAAACTGAAAACGGGTCTCACGGACCCGAACACCATACAAGGGTTAAGAGAGGTGGATGAACAATCCACTGGAGTGTAAAAAATCAATTTCATCATAAAAGACATATTTGTTGAAGCACTAAGACATCAAGAAGTAAAAAACAAAAAGTGGTGTTAGTTGTTGTACTGCTGATATTGGTGAAACTGAATAAAAATGAATAAGCCATTTTTATTTCCATGAAGTAAGCCCGTTAATAAAGACCAGGTGTGTCGGGGGCTATTGGGACAAAACTTACATTGCAGTCGATGGTACTTTTCATTTTCATTCCAAAGAGCAAACATCAATCCTGAGCCTGCTTTCCAGTTCATATCTGCGTGATCTGGGTGGATAGTTGTGTCAACAAACCTCTGTTTGTTTAAGTTTCAACATTGGTTTTTTTTCCATTGCAAACCATCCTCAAACTGGCAATTCTCACTTTTTCTAAGAAAAACACAAGTGGTTTAATGCTTAACTGAATCCAACCAGCAAGTAGACAAACTGTGTTGTGTCAGATGAGAAAATGTTTCTTCTATCATGCAAGAAACAGAAAAAATGTATGAATTAAAATGCTAGCGGATAAGATTAAAATGCATGCAGTCAATAATTAATAGCAGAAATGGAGATTATTATTAATGAGGATTAAAAATGCATATCATAATCCCACCTCATTATAATATAATTATGTGTGTGTGTGTGTGTGTGTGTGTGTGTGTGTGTGTGTGTGTGTGTGTGTGTGTGTGTGTGTGTGTGTAAGGTATTAAAAACAAAAAGTGCCACATTCGTTTGATGGAAATTAAAAGGCACTATCAGAATGAGCCAAAAGGTGAACATAAGGCGTATACTCATACTTAGAGTGGTTCAGGATTTATTTACATTTATCATTTATTAACATAAACATAAACATAAACATAGCTCGACTTGACCAGAGCAAGTTTTTTTCTTGGAAGAATCAGAATTACGTAGTAATACGAAACAGCTGAAACTAAAGAAAACCAGTAACTGACTTATCACACTGTTGTATGAGAGATGGAAGACGGGTTACTGAGGCAGGCAAACTGGCGTGTGAGACGGTTACCGAGAGTGGGCAGGTAGGTGAATGGGTTACCCAGGTGGAGTTATCAGAGAGGCAGCAGTTGCAGGGGTATAGTTTAGGGGCCAGCGCCTCCCTGACATCACTCACATTACCAAGCCAGTATTGCTAGCCCTGTCTGGCAACCATACTTAATTCATAATTTTTTTTAATGCACCTCTTGTTTTGGTTTCCCTGGGCTACAACAAACAATCCACTGCTAGACTGGTAAAAAGAGAGCGTTTTGGGGTGGGGTGAAGATTGCTACATGAACCCTCAATGAAAACAAAACAGAAATTATCGTCTTTGGTAGCCATATGCCGTTGAAACAGCTATCAGGGACCTTAGGTTCTTATGCCAGTCACCTATCGTCTACTGTCAGAAATCTGGGAGTAGTGCTGGACAGTTCCCTCAAATTAGATAAGCAAGTGGCTGCAGTGGTAAAAACCAGCTTCTACCAACTACGCCAAATTTCGAAGGCAATGCCTTACCTACGACACAAGGACCTTGAAAGGCTCATTCATGCTTTCATAACCTCTAGACTGGACTATTGTAATTCTCTTTACTTAGGCCTCCAACTCTCCCTCATCCAACGCCTACAATTAGTCCAGAATGCCGCAGCACGCCGTTTAAGCGGCACTAGAAGACAGGATCATATCACTCCTATTCTAGCTAACCTCCATTGGCTTCCTGTCAAGTACCGTATTGTTTTTAAAATTCTTCTATACACTTTTAAAATCTTAAATAACTTGGCACCCAGTTATTTGATTGACCTTCTTAATTTATATATCCCTACAAAGGCACTCAGATCCTCTAATCAGGGGCTCCTAATGCAACCAATGTCTCGACTAAAGACGAAGGGGGATCGTGCCTTTGCTTTTGCTGCACCAAAACTGTGGAACAGCCTGCCGGTTGATGTCCGTGCGTCGGAAACTATTCAATCTTTCAAATCACGGTTAAAAACCCATTTGTTTAAGCTTGCCTTTCAAACTACTTAGCTTAATTTCTTCCCGGTTCATGCTTGTTGCAATAGTACCATCCTATAACTGTATTTTTGTTGTTGATTGTTTTCTTTTGCTGTAAACCTGCAAGTATGGCTCGTCTGTGAAGCACTTTGTTGTACCTGTGACTTTTAAATGTGCTATAGAAATAAAATTGAAATTGAAATTGAAATGAACTGTTTAAAATACGCCCCTACTTCTATCAGCTGACCGACCCACCTGACCTCTCCTCAGTGCCCACTCTGACTGAAATTTCTTTTACATGTATATTGATTACATGTTCTAACAATACTTTGTATCACTTAGTTATATATGAAGGAGAGCATCAGATGTGTGTTTTATGCTTTATTGCACACAGTTAAGCATTGTAGAATAGTTTAGATGTGGACTGGTACACAGTATTGGGAAGGTTACTTTTAAAAAAGTATTCAGATTACAGAATACATGCCCTACAATGTAGTTTGTAAAGTATTCCGTTAAGTTACTCAATGAGAGTAACGTATTCTGAATCACATCCTGTAAATTCTTGTTGGATTTTCTCTACCAATTGGCTGTTAAGCCCAAATCTCCCTGAACAGACAATATGTTTACTGTAGAGGAGCAAAGACTTATGTTAACATAAGATAAGATGTTAGCTTGGTGGCAAGTAGCCTTCAGTAATAGTAATAAATCACACAGCAATAGTACATCGAAGATACTGAAGTGTCACATAACCCAGGCAGGCAGTAGTGATGGGTCGGTTGCGAACGAAACGGCTCTTGGAGCCGGATCTTTGACGTGAACGACGCGAGCCGTGGGTTGTTTTTTCTTTCTCTCACCCTCTCTCTCTCTTGTACTTTTTTTCTGCTTCACGCGAGCCTTGTGCTTTGTGCTGGGCAGAGGGGGGAGGGGCGGTAGTTGCACTCAGTAGCACAGGAACAGAGCGGGAGGGAGAGAGAGAGCCGGGGACAACAACGTCACATAAGGAAGGTATAGTAATCATCCACAACTATTTTCAGTTGCAGATGATAAAGGATTCAGAAAGTTTATTCATGCAGGTCCATATGACAGAGAATATGCAACTTCTTTTTGTTTTCATATTATAATTTATATTTAATTGTGTTGTGGTTTGCAGAGTTTTGTGTTGTTTCACTTTAAATTTGTTTAAAAGGAAAAAGCTGAAAATTTAAATAGTTAAAAGTTGAAATGTGAATAGTTGGTTTTCGTATTATATGATTTATTTATTACATTTTATGTGGAGTGAATGAATAAAAGTATATTTACAGACAAAGCACATACAAACTCAACAAAACACAACAGAAGTGCTCCAGGATGCTAGGGGGCAGTGTTGAGCTTTTGTTATCTTGTGGCTACACAAGCCAGCAAGTACCAACGACCGGATTTGGTGTGTGGTAGTAACAGCTACATGAACTTTTTTAAATTATTTGAATATATATGAGTGCTTGTGTATAAATACACAAACAATACACATATGCTTTCATGGTTTCAGTTGTGTAATTTAAGTGATCTAGTAGCTCTGTTTTGGAAGTTCAGTTAACTATAGGAGTGTGTTTTCGAGTTTGTACGTGCTTTGTCTCTTGGGGCCACCGTATGTATTTATATTAATTGTGTACTTACACAAGATTTACATTCCTGCTCTTGCTCTTGACAAAGGCGGTCGCACTTTTCTCCTCCTCCTCCTCCTCTCCCTTATCTTCCCTGCTTAGCCTCTTGTGTCCTTGTCTAGTCTCGTGTTTTTTATTACTTTTCCCTGGAACACTCTCTCACAGTCTGTTCTCTAAAACCTAAAAGAGGAATTATGGATTTGATCAACTGGTCCCTAAATGCAATTGACATCCTTTCTCAACGAGAAGTTTGGGCTCGGGTGAGCCTGAGTGCTGAAGATATCTACCTATTCGGAACCATGATAACAGGGTTCTTGCTGATCGGAGCTGGCTTGGCCCTGACTTATCAAAGAATTAAGAAAGTGGAACCAGCTGTTCAAACCCCCACAAGGCTGCCCGCTGGGATTGGAACGATGGGAGAGGCGTGAGTTTCTCAAAATGGGCTCATTGAGTCAGCACGGATAAGATCTTGGAGAGGCTACGGCTGCTGTGAATACTCAGAATAAGATCTCTGACTGCAGACTGGATACATCTCAGAAGGGCTCGCTCGGAATAACATCTCTGGGCGCAAATTGGATGACATCTCGGGGAGGCACACTGCCGTGAGTTCTCAGAATCGGCTCCTTGAGCACAAGAAATGACAACATCATAGAACGACGAAGCTCACGGCTCTCCAACAGGAGATTGAGAGACCAGTGTTGGACTGTAGAACTGCTTTGAAATTCATATGAGCTGTTCGCACTAAAGTAAAAAGCACCATCACTTCATGCGGAGACCCTCTCGGCGCCAGCTGCGGTCTCAAGGTTGGAGCTGAACAACAACACCCTGATAACGACTGTGTTTAGTCTGTTCCCCCCATTCCCTACAAGGCCACCTGGGTTGGCTGGAAGACTGTTTACTTAGCCTGGCAGGGTGAAGGACACTGTCTCAGCTGAACTATGGACACACACACACACCTACATATACACTGATATGCACACACTCATCCCCCCTCCCTTTCCAAATGCCTTCGACGCTTATTCCCTTCCGATGCTGACAGGGATCAAGGAGACCAGCGCACGCAGGCCCGGATGTGCTGTCTAAGTCGGCGGTCTCTCACCCTTTACCCGCCCCTGTTGCTTGTCATGTGTTTCTTTGGTGTATTAAGAGTTTTTTCATGTGCAGAGGTGTTTTTTTCTTCTCAGTCTGGGGGGAGTTATTTTTTCTCCTTATCTTTCCTCATGTGGTGCATTTTCCATTGTTATACCTCTCTGACCTGTCTTCCCCATGTGATGTTTTGTGTAATGTATGTATGGTCGGAGGGTAAGATGGCGCCGCCATTGCGTGCAATAGGTCAGCAGCCTTATGAAATTTCCCCTGTAGGACTTATAAAGGTATATCAAATCAAATATATAAACATATATAAATAAAACCACTTTTTTTACATTAGTAATTCCTTTTGTGCATAATTTTATATTATTGTTAATAATAAATTAATTAAAGCAACAAAACAACCTGAAGAGCCGGTTCGGAGCCGAAAGAGCCGGTTCTCTAAAAAGAGCCGGAAATCCCATCACTAGTAGGTACCACAACTAGAACACGGTAGTTGCAGCAGGCTAACGTTAGTTATTTAAAAAAAAGAACTGACTTCCAGAGTTTGAATTGCACAGTCAGATTTCATCCCTTTCTTCTTTAAATGTGAAGTGGTGTCGGAATTTCCAGCCAGCAGTGAATTCCTGCCCGTGCACTGCTGGCTGAACACGAATGCCATGCCAGACAAGTTTTCCAGCGCCTCCTAGAAAACCGGTTATTTTTAAAGGGGGAGAAATGTGAATTCCATGTCAAAACATTGTCATTCTTTGGCTACATCATTGAATAGGGAAATCTCAGCTGACCCAGTCAAGGTTCAAGCTGTAGTCAACTGGCATGTTCCTCCAGATCATAAGAAGCTTCAGCATTTCCTAGGCTTTGCAAATGTCTACCACCGTTTCATCTGGGATTTTAGTAGAATTGCTTTGCCTCTAACCCCTCTCACCTCCCCCAAGGTTCTGTCTGCCCAGAATGCATTCACTCACCTCAAGGAACACTTTGCTTCAACACCTATCTTTTTGCAAATGGACTAGGTCTCCAGTTCATCGTGGAGGTGGAAGCCTGCGATTTGGGGTTGGGGACCATGCTCTCCCAACAAAAGGATGGTAAGCTCCATCCCTGTGCCTATTTCTTTCATTGTCTCACCCCTGCAGAACAGAACTATGATGTGGGAAACCACGAACACCTCTGCATCAAGCCCGCACTGGAGGAGTGGAGACACTGGCTCGAGGGCAAGGTTCTGCCATTCATTGTCTGGACAAATCATAAGAACCTGGCATATTTCCAATCTGCCAAACGGCATAATGCCCGACATGCCAGGTGGCCCTGTTGTTCACCCGATTCCCTTTTTCAATCACCTACAGGCCCAGATCTTGCAACATAAATCCAGATGCACTCTCTCAACAATTTGGGACCATGGCTTACAACTCACCTATCCTACCTTAGAACGTAGAAACTCTTTCTCAACAGGTGATCCAGGAAAAAAAAAAGGTGATGAAGCAGATTTTCATTGTCTTTTCTCTCTATCTCTTTTCTCCTTTTTCTTTCCCTCTCCTTCTGTTAACTTTCTTCTGAACTTTTCTTCTTGTTTTTCTTTCTCGTCCCTGAGTCCAGTCTGGCCTGATTACAATAACTTAGAATAAAAATAACTAATAAAGATCAAATAAACTATGACAATCAAGTGGACCAGTATAGCAAAAGGCCCACTTGGGAAAGTAAATCTGTTGGGCATTTTTCTTGGCCTTCAGGCAGTAATTCTGATTGCTACAGTGCCAGACAGGACACAACCCCCCCCCCCCCCCCCCCCCCAAAAAAAAAAAACGTAGAAACTTAGAACTTTTATTGTCATTGTACAGTTGCTTGCACAGCGAAATTGGGAAGCAAGACAACAAAAGTAAAGAAAAACAATATAAAAACACTATACACGATGTTTTAGTTACAGGAAGCACTATGGGGGTGTGTACAAGGGCATCGTAATAAAATATAATCAATAATAAATAAGGGTGGAAGGGCTATGGTCGTTAAAAATAGAGATGGAAATTCCACATTTGCTGAAATATTGCACAGGGAATCACAGCAACAGAATGATTGTATGGGAGAGGTCTGCTCACACTCTTAATTTGCATTAATAGTTCTGACAGTCCACGAGAAGAAGCTGTTCTTTAGTCTGTTGGTTTTGGGCCTGATAGATCTGAACTTTTTTCAGAGGGCAGGATGTTGAAGAGGTGGTGGTTGAGATGGAGGTGGTCTTTAATAATCACCCTGGCTCTGGAGAGACATCTAGAGCTGGCAATGGAGTCCAGGGAGGAGGTTGGACAGCCGATCACCTTCTCTGCAGTTCTGATGACTCTCTGGAGTCTCTTCTTATCGGCTGTTGTGCAACCAGCGTACCACACGGAGATGGCGGGCACCAGCACACTCTCGATTGTGGCTCGATCGAAGGACACTAGTAGGTCAATCTGCAGCCTGTTCCACCTCAGAATCCTCAGGAAATGGAGGCTCTGCTGGGCTTTCTTCACTAAGGCTGACGTGTTTGTTGACCAAGATAGATCCTCAGATATGTGGGTGCCACGGAACTTAAAGGAGGACACCCTCCCCACATAGTCACCTTTTATGGAGAGGGGGTCAGTTTTTGTCTTACAGAAGTGCATGACCACTTCCTTGGTTTTCCTAGTGTTTAGGGTGAGGTTATTGTGGTCACACCATTCTGTCAGACGCTGGACCTCATCTCTGTAGGCGGTGTCGTCATCATTGGTGATGAGCCCCATCAGAGTGCTGTCATCTGCAAACCCTGTCTCTCCTTTGTGCCCACCTTCCAGGCCCTCTCTGCCCGCCTGGCCACCCAACCTTCTCTATCATTCAGATTATGGATGTGAGGTGCCGGGGATGGGGGCTTCGATATCTGGTAGACTTGGAGGGCTAGGGGTCCTGGGTTCCCTGGGCCACTGTGTTGGCCACGTTGGACATGTTGCGGGAGTTCCGTCGTCTTCACCCAGATAAGCCTGGTGGGTTGCGGGGAGGCTCTCATTGGTGGTGGTGGTGGGATGGGGTGGGATGATGTCATGAGGAGTGATCGTGAGCTACCCCGTTTCCCTGGATTTCCTGGAGCCCCGTCCCCTTGCACTTTTTGTATATATCACTTGTTGTAAAAAAAACAAAAACCTTTGTTTCTCTAAAATATTTGAAGTCTATCAGTCTTGACATTCATATTCTTGTGTAGAATGCTGTTCTTTTTTTCTCTAGTGTTACTGAGGCCTTACAGGAGAGCCAACAACACTAAACACTTTTTGGTAATACACTGTCACCTACTTGTAAATCTGTTCAATTTAGAAAATGTTTATTACATTTAATTTGTTTAAAAGGTTTTTTCTCCCCACTGTCACCACGCACATACAGCTAACCGATGGCTGAATGGTTAGAGTCTCTAATGCTGCAGAATCTTGACTTTACAATATAAAGCGCCTTGAGATTTTTGTGGCCAATCCAGTAATTGAGATTGTCTTTGAACCCTCAACAAAGCTGTTACTCGTGTCACTTGAGCTGTCATCTACATGCAGCAGTGCTGAATTGCTGGTTACAATCCTTCACATTTGATATTGAACTCTCATTAGGTGTGCTATGAGATTCCCCTTTTTATTTGTATTCACTGCTTTTGATAACTGTAACTTATCATGGAAAGAATGGTGAATGGACTGGTTCTTATATAGCGCTTTTCTACTCTGTCTGAGCACTAAAAGCGCTTCATACAACTAATTCATTCATCCAGTCACACCCATTCACACAAGCACTTCTTCTAAGCTCTTAAGTGCTCTATACATATTCCCACAGTAAGATGGGGTTAGTATCTTGCCCGACCTTCTGGTTAGTGGCTGACTTGCTCTACCACCTGAGCTACAGCCACCTCACCCCAAGAAAGACAATTACTTCACAATTCACTGACAGGCTTGTTTTGAATCTCCAGACCGTATCTACATCTAAAGACTTCTTTTTCCGTCTGCAGTGATAAAGCCCTGTTGAGCTGACAGAGTTTCTTTGTTTCAGCAAAGAAACTTTATGGATTTCAGATTCAAGCAGGATTACAAAAGTGCAAGAACATGTAAACAAATCAAATCAGATCTATTACGTAAAAACACAGAGATAAGAAGAGAGCCATAATCATATATAATTCTTCCAAATTAATTATAAAAAGCAAGTCATCATGTAGACTGTTTCACTTAATCCTTCATTAAAGACAATGTCAGCTAGAATATAGCTTAATTTTCACAGAATAACACTCTCATATAGTGCTGTCATTGAAGGCAAAAGGAAACGTTCAATGTTTTTTTTTTCTAATAATAACATCATTATTGTGGAGGAAACAAATAATGGAGAAATTCAGCTACTTGTGCACAGGGTTTTTGTAAAATAAAGACACTTAACCATAAACAAAGGTAAGGGGTCCTGATCTGACTTTAAAGACAGCAAGCTGTTGTTTATAGAAAGCCGATTTATTTTTAGTAATCATCAACATTTGCATATACTGCAAAAAAACCCCAAGAAAAATCAAAAAAACAAGATAAAGCTCTAAAACTGTATCATGTCAGCTAAGCGCCAAACTGCTAAGGGACAAAATTAACAACTAGAGCAGGTATGTTTCTCTGGAGTCTATTGAAATCAAACAAGACCTACAAGCAGGGCAAAACTAAGTGTCCCCAAGAAAAGAAGAAAAAGAAACTAAACATCATGTTCTTACAGCCTCTGGCGGTTAGTGTCATAACCTTTGGATAGTGCAGGAACTCTGCACTTTGGCTTTCAGAGGCCAGTTTAAGCAATAATTCAGGCTGGAAATTAGAGTCCACCTTAGGCCACTGTTAATTTTGTAGGACTATGCATTCATTAAAACTGATGCAATATCAGATTTTCAGGACATGAGCAGTAGCATTTTAATGCTTTATTCTATCTTTTATTGGTTTGGTTTTGTAGTATGGTTGTATGCATGATTCTATATATTTAGCATGCTTTTATTTTTAATTTTTTTATAGTTCCTACACCCTGATCAAAGCAGTTCTCCACACCTGCTCACACTGCATAAAAGATGTGAGGTGAGGGCACTCGCGAGAGCAGTCACGGAGCATGTGCAGAAGTGACACAGGCATGAAGCTTCAGCAGAGCAACACGATAGAGAAGCCAGACAGTTGCCAAAGAGGCTGGCACTTGAACTGGAGTTGTATGTAGTAAGAAGGCCTTTCTTGGTGAAACACACCCAGTGCAAAGAGGGATTTCTGTGATGGCTGGTGCTAGAGCATCGATCTCAAGACTGTTGCACTTAACCCTCCTCTCGTGTTAGGGTCGGCACCGACCCATTTTAAATTTCAAATGCATAAAAAAATCACATACATTTGTTTATTGTATCAAGGCGTTTTGACTTTGTCAGGAACCTCTATTTCTACAAAATAAAACAAAAAAAATATTTTCACTAAATTATAAAATGCCCTAGTTGAAATTATGACCTTTGTGTTGTTAGGGTCGGTTTCGACCCAGGTATAATATTATGAGTGTAAAGCAATAATTAAAGCCAAAACTGAAATCATAAGTGCACTGTCAGCTAAAACACTTACAGCAAGCGCCTCTCCTAATCATATGAGCTTTAGGGGATTCTTATTTTGCATGTTTTTTGCAGTATACCTGCACAAAAACAAAACAAAATAAACACGGGCATGTGAGGTGAATTCACTATTTGAGTGGCCATTTGACTTCCAGAGTGCACATTTACAATTTGCAGCATACAAAAAATGAGAAGAAGATTCACAGTGAGCTAAGTTCAGGATCATATTTTTGGTGAAAATGAAGGAGAGGACACAGAGCAGCATAGCGATTCAGATGGGCAGGTTTCTAAGGAGGAAGACAATGTGGACTATCATCCAGAAGACACAGACACATCTGATCAGAGGTGGAGGTCGCTGGTGCTGAAGCTACTCCGGCTGAAAGATTCAAGTCCAAAAATGGTAAGATTTTATTTTTATTTATTTTATTTATTAATATGATTCTCTTGAGGTTAATTTTACATTTTTTTTTAATTGAAATCGAGGGGTATTGTCACGGGTTGCTCTGAGGATCCACTCGCAGGACTCCGGAGTGTGTTGTAACAGAGACAGTTTATTCACAAAAATCTTCACCAAGTGTATTTACAGGCAGTGCGAGGACAGTGCTATATACAAGATGTGCGAGGACGGGTTCCAGGGCTCCAGGGAAAACAAGGGGATCACACACACGCTCACGCCAACCTCTCTCCGCTAGTGATCAGCCACCTCTTACACGCTCCACACGGGGAAACACGGGGACGGGTCCGGGGAATCTAGAACAGAGAGACAAATGTTACTTTCTGAGGCGGAAGTGTGGGGAAACTAGGGCTCGACGTGTACTGACAGGAGTCGTCACAACAATCCAGCGTTGAACAGCTGATCTCCTCCTTCTGATATACCAGCTGGTCTGATGAGGCCCAGGTGTGCATGATCCGGGAGGGCGTGGGCCGAGGGCGTGAACCCGCCATGAGTTCCGCCCCGGCAAAACAGGGGAGGGGGAGAGAGATTGCTGATCAGTGCCTTGCCGACCCCGCAGGTCGTGACAGTACCCCCCCGCCAACGGGAGCCTCCTGGCGACCCCCAGGCTTCCCAGGGTGAGCCTCATGGAACCGCCGAACCATGGCCCGGTCCAGCAGAGCCGCCCGCGGGACCCAGGAACGCTCCTCAATGCCATAGCCCTCCCAGTCCACAAGATACTGCAGGCCACGGCCCCGGCGCCTGACGTCCATAATCCGAGACACGGAGAAGGCCGGACGGCCAGCGACGACCCGGGCGGGCGGAGGGGGTCCGGAAGGAGGGCACAGAGGACTGGAACAGTGAGGTTTGATCTGCGAGACATGAAACACGTTGTGGATACGCATGGTCCTGGGGAGCTTGAGACGCACAGAAACGGGGTTAACAATGGAGTCCACTTCGAACGGGCCAATGAAGGAGGGGGAGAGCTTTTGCGACTCCGTCCTGAGAGGCACATACCGGGTCGAGAGCCAAACCTTCTGTCCAGGTGAGTAGGCCGGGGCCAGGGACCTGCGGCGATCCGCCTGCCGTTTGTTCCGGTCCGCCGTGCGAAGAAGGGCAGCTCTAGTGGCCCGCCACGCGTGCCGACACCGCCGCAGGTGCTGCTGAACAGAGGGCACAAAGTGCTCACCTTCGATGGCAGGGAACAGGGGAGGTTGGTACCCCAGGGAGGCCTCGAACGGGGAGACGCCTGTGGCCGACGAGGTAAGGCTATTGTGAGCGTACTCCACCCACGTCAGTTGCTCACTCCAGGTGGTCTGATTAGTGGACGTCAAGCAACGGAGAGCCGTTTTGAGTTCTTGGTTGGCCCGTTCTGCTTGACCGTTGGTCTGTGGATGAAAACCTGACGAGAGACTAACCTGGGCCCCCAAGGAGGCGCAGAACTCCCTTCAAACACGTGACGTGAACTGTGGGCCTCGGTCCGAGACCACTTCAGCAGGGATCCCGTGGAGGCGAAACACATGAGTTGACAGAAGCCGGGCGGTCTCCAGGGCAGTGGGGAGCTTGGGGAGAGCGACAAAGTGGGCAGCTTTAGAGAAACGATCGACAACGGTGAGGATGACTGTGTTACCTGATGATGGCGGAAGACCAGTGACAAAGTCAACCGAAATGTGGGACCAGGGGCGGCTTGGCGTAGGCAAGGGATGAAGTAGGCCGGCAGCAGGCTGGTTGACCGGCTTATTCTGGGCACAGGTTGGACAGGCAGCGATGAAGTCTTGGACGTCCTTGGCCAGTGTAGGCCACCAGGCGAACCGCTTGATGAAGGTGACGGTGCGATGAACGCCCGGATGACAGGTGAGTTTTCCGCCGTGGGCCCATTGTAGCACTTGTGAGCGAACCAACGTGGGAACAAAGAGCAATCCTGGGGGACCAGTACCTGGATCCGGTTCCGCCCGCTGGGCCTCCCGTATGGCGGACTCGATCTCCCATGACAGGGCTCCGATAACGCACATGGGAGGGAGAATGGGAGCCTCACGGGTGGGGTCCTCTGAGGTGGTGAATTGGCGGGAAAGGGCATCGGGTTTCACGTTCCGGGAGCCGGGCCTGTAGGTGATGGTGAAGCAGAATCTGGTAAAGAACAGAGCCCACCTGGCTTGTCGAGCATTTAGTCGTTTAGCCGACCGGATGTATTCGAGGTTCCTGTGGTCAGTCCATACCACAAAGGGTTCTGTTGCGCCCTCTAGCCAGTTGCGCCCAGGAGCAAAGTGAAGGAGGAGATGAAAGCAGCACAGCGGGAGGTGAAACGCTGCCTGAGGGAAGCAAAGGACACCTACAGGAGGAAGGTGGAGCAGAAGTTGGAGAGGAACAATATGAGGGAGGTCTGGAATGGTGTGAAAACCATCACAGGCCACAACACCAAGAAAAGCACAGTGGGGGGGACTGTGGAGAAGGCAAACGAACTCAACAACTTCTTCAACAGGTTTGACCAGCCCACAACCCCCCCACCCTCACCCTCACCCTCACCTTCACTACAGAGTCCAATCCCCACTCTCCTACCTCCCTCGCTTCCCCCCCTTCCTGACACCATGACACCCCCCTCCTCCAATCCCTCTCTCAGCAGCAAGACATCTCCCCCCCTCCCCTCCTCCCAAACATCTCCCAGTGTCACAGTGGATCAGGTCAGGAGACAACTGAGGAAGCTTCGCCCCAGAAAGGCAGCAGGCCCAGACAAGGTGTGTCCTAGGATGCTAAAGGCGTGTGCTGCTGAACTTGGGGAGCCGCTACAACGAGTCTTCAACCTCAGTCTGCGACTGGGGAGAGTGCCCGCCCTATGGAAGACATCCTGCATCGTCCCGGTCCCCAAAAAGAACCAGCCCAATGAGCTGAATGACTTCCGACCGGTGGCACTGACGTCACATCTTATGAAGACCCTAGAGCGGCTCTTCCTCAACCTCCTCCGACCACAGGTACAACATGCCCAGGACCCACTACAGTTTGCATACAAGGCGGGTGTCGGAGTGGAGGATGCCATCCTGTACCTCCTACACAGAGCTCACTCACACCTGGATGGGGGAAAAGGCACGGTCAGGATCCTGTTTCTTGACTTTTCCAGTGCCTTTAATACCATCCGGCCCTGTATGCTTCAGGAAAAACTGAACAGGATGGAGGTGGACCCCTGCCTGGTGGCTTGGATCTCCGACTACCTCACCGACAGACCACAGTACGTCAGGCTGAAGGACATCACGTCTGACACAGTGGTCAGCAGCACAGGAGCACCACAGGGAACTGTGCTGTCCCCCCTTCTCTTCACCCTGTACACCTCTGACTTCTGCTACAACTCTGAATTATGCCACATTCAGAAGTTTGCAGACGACACAGCCATCATGGGGTGTATCTGGAATGATCAGGAAGAGGAGTACAGAAGTCTGGTGAGGAACTTTGTCGCATGGAGTCACACAAACCACCTGCAACTCAACACCTCAAAGACTAAGGAACTGGTTGTGGACTTCGGGAGGTCTAGAGCAGGTCCACTGCCGGTTCAGATAGAGGGGGAGGAGGTGGAGGTGGTCAACAAGTACAAGTACCTCGGGCTGTGGGTGGACAATAAACTGGACTGGTCATGCAACACAGAGCACCTGTATAAAAAAGCCCAAAGCCGACTGTACTTCCTCAGGAGGCTGAGGTCTTTTAACATCTGCAGGAAGCTCCTGAGGATGTTTTACCAGTCGGTGGTTGCTGGAGTACTTTTCTATGCTGTGGTGTGCTGGGGGAGCAGCACAGCAAAGAAGGACTCATCCAGGCTGGAGAAACTGATCAGGAGGGCTGGCTCTGTGGTCGGCATGAAGCTGGACACTCTGGTGACAGTGGCAGAGAAAAGGACATTAAAGAAACTGATGGACATTATGGACAATGCCAGGCATCCTCTGCACACGGCCATTAACAACCAGAAGAGTCTGTTCAGTGACAGGTTGCTTCTCCCAAAGACAAGAACTAACAGACTTAAAAACTCCTTTGTCCCACACGCCATCAGACTGTTTAACTCCTCTCTGGAGGGGAGAGGGAGGGGAAACAGGAGGACAAAGGAGGGGGGAAAAACTAGGCTGTAGTGCCTCTTCACCTCACTGTGCAATACCTTTTGTGCAATACTTTTGTAAATAGTCAACAGTGCAATAGACCTCAATACTTGAAATGTGCAATTCACTTGTATTTTTATTTTTTATTCCTATTTATTCTATTTATCCCCTTGGTATATTTTATTTATATTGTCTCTGTATTTATATATGTGTGTGTGTGTGTGTGTGTGTGTGTGTGTGTGTGTGTGTGTGTGTGTGTGTGTGTGTGTGTGTGTGTGTGTGAATATATATATATATATATATATATACATATATAATATTCTGTAACTCTGTAACTTCTGTCGGTGCTGTGCTTTTTTGGAAATCGAATTTCCCAGAGGAACCCACCCGAGGGATTAATAAAGTTCTATCTAATCTAATCTAATCTAATCTAGCCAGTGGCGCCACTCCTCCAGGGCGAGTTTGATTGCCAACAGCTCCCTGTCCCCGATGTCGTAATTCTGCTCTGCAGGAGAGAGACGACGAGAGAAGTAAGCACAAGGGTGGAGCTTACCGTCTAGTTGCTGGGAGAGAACTGCTCCGACCCCTACATCCGAGGCGTCCACCTCCACGATGAACTGCCGCTTGAGATCCGGTTGCCGGAGGATGGGCGCCGACGCGAAACGTTTCTTTAGCCGGGAAAAAGCCTCCTGTAGGAGTTCGAAGGCGGAGGATAAAAGCGGCAGAGGGTATTTATTCTTAACAGTAGTGGTATTGAGACCCCGGAAATCAATACATGGCCGAAGGCTTTTATCCTTCTTAGTGACGAAAAAGAACCCGGCAGCCACAGGGGATGAAGAGTGGCGAATCAGTCCATCAGCCAAGGATTCATTAATATACTTCTCCATGCATTCACGTTCAGGTTGAGAGAGACTGTATAAGCGACTAGTGGGAAGGGGTGCACCTGGGAGCAAATCAATACTGCAGTCGTACAGGCGATGAGGGGGAAGAGAGCGGGCGCGGTCCTTACAAAACACTTGCTTGAGATCATGATACTCTGACGGGATAGCTGAAAGGTCAGGGGGCTCGTGTGGTAGTGGTTTAGCCGCTTTAACGGGAGTAGCTGCTGTCAAACAGGTCATGTGACACTCCTCCCCCCACCCCAGAACCCTCTCCTCCCTCCAGTCGAGCACGGGTTATGCTGGCGTAACCATGAAAATCCTAGCACCAGGGGCGTGAGAGGGGCTTCAAAGACATAAAACTGCAGCAGTTCAGTGTGATTCCCAGACAGCGTTAGGGACACGGGTTCTGTAACATGAGTTATATCGGGAAGACGTTGACCGTTTAAAGCGGTGACCTGCAACAAGTGGGGTAATGCCCGTGTGGAAATCTTAAGTTTGAGAGCCAGGGAAGCATCTATGAAGCTCTGCTCTGCCCCAGAGTCAATCAGCGCCTGAAGAGAGTGAGAGGCAGAGTGGACAGTCACTTTAGCGGCTAGCATGAAGCGTGAAGGAGAATGTGAAAAGGAGACCTCGCCCACCCGTATCCTCCTTTCTACCGGCGGGCGGGGTCTTTTGGCCGAGCAGGACAGACCTTGGCGAGATGGCCAATCTGTGTGCCCTCTCCTCCGGGGAGAGTTGGGAGCGTCCGATCTGCATGGGTTGCTCCTGCTCGTCGCCGCGGTCCACTTCCCGATCGCTACTTCCGCTTCCACCGGAAGCTGACTCCGCTCGCCCCACAGGCCTCTGGGAACTGTAGTTGCTGGCGCGGTGACGCGCCCTCAAATGTTCATCAACCTTAACACATAAGGCGATCACCTCCGATAGAGTCTTGGGCAGCTCCCTCATTAACAGTTCGCCCTTAAGGACATCACAAACATTGTTCAATAAGGTACTTATCAGCGCAGGCTGCCCCCATCCAGTCTCCTCAGCCAGTGTCCAGAACTCCACAGAGAAGTCCGCCATACTCCGTCTTCCTTGTTTTAAGTTCAGCAAACGGTGGCCCGCTGCCTCAGCTCCGGTGCCCCTTTCGGACACACTTTTGAACTTTGAGAGAAAATCAGCATAGGTAATCTCCGGGCTAGTCCGTAACACTGCTTGGGCCCAGTTCAAGGCTTGACCGCGGAGTAACTGAACGAAAAAGGCTATCTTAGCTCCATCACTTTCATACGTTCGCCGCAGCTGCCTAAACTGCAACGTAATCTGCGTTAGGAAACCAGCACACTTGTGGAACTCACCAGCGAATGGCTCCGGTGACGGTAGAGCTCGTTCCAGGGGTTCCACGGAAGCGGGGGCTGGTGGCGTGGAGTGTTCCGGGGCTGGCGGCTGTGCGGGAGCAGACGGGGGGGCATAGCGGGACCTGGCAGCGGAACGTGCTGAGCGAGAGCCTGAGTGAGTGCGATCAGCTGTTGGTTAATGTGTTGTAGCATCTGCTCGTGTCGCTCCAACACGGCTTCTGGAGGAGGGGTGGGTTGTAGAGCTGAGTCCGCTGGATCCATAGTATGGCTGGATTGTTACTGTCACGGGTTGCTCTGAGGATCCACTCGCAGGACTCCGGAGTGCGTTGTAACAGAGACAGTTTATTCACAAAAATCTTCACCAAGTGTATTTACAGGCAGTGCGAGGACAGTGCTATATACAAGATGTGCGAGGACGGGTTCCAGGGCTCCAGGGAAAACAAGGGGATCACACACACGCTCACGCCAACCTCTCTCCGCTAGTGACCAGCCACCTCTTACACGTTCCACACGGGGAAACACGGGGACGGGTCCGGGGAATCTAGAACAGAGAGACAAATGTTACTTTCTGAGGCGGAAGTGTGGGGAAACTAGGGCTCGACGTGTACTGACAGGAGTCTTCACAACAATCCAGCGTTGAACAGCTGATCTCCTCCTTCTGATATACCAGCTGGTCTGATGAGGCCCAGGTGTGCATGACCCGGGAGGGCGTGGGCTGAGGGCGTGAACCCGCCATGAGTTCCGCCCCGGCAAAACAGGGGAGGGGGAGAGAGATTGCTGATCAGTGCCTTGCCGACCCCGCAGGTCGTGACAGGTATAGTGACAAAAAAAGACCCAGAGGCCCACACCAAAAGTATTAAAACCAACATTTTCATGGATAAGGAAGCCTAACAAGGTAACCAAGAGATGAGAAACAAATTGGATGATAACTTATTGTTTTTAGTATATTTTACAGCTGATTTAATTCACGGGTCAAAACCGACCCGCTAACATAAGAGATGATAACAGAAAGCTAACATGAGAGGAAGGTTAATATAAAATATGAGTGGGACTGACATATATTGGTTTTTGTTTAGAAATTAACTTCATCCCACTACCTGCACATCGTTGGATTGTGGGAGGAAGTCAGATTACCTGGACAGAGTCCAGGAAATGCAGACTCCAAAGCAGATGATGGCCACACACTTGCTTTTGCAAAGGTGTTAAACACCCTGCTGCCCTTCCATCAGGCAATTTCTATAACATGTTGCCTGACTTGCCAAAAAAGAGCCTGCATGCATAGATACTGTGAGAGATGCCCACCCTATTCCCAAAATCCAAGAAATCAAAGAATCCAAGAGCTGCTTTCTACTCTAAACGTGAACAGGGGGTATTGGCAGTGAACATGGTTCCTGAGGTATATGAAATTACTACATTTGTCTGCATTCTGGCTCTTTTCCAGTTCAATTTTATGCTTTTTGGACGAAAAACACACCCACAACTTTCCAGAAAGAATTCTGTAGGAACTGGAGGGCGGCATCTGCTTTGCCTCATTATTTTCTCCAGCTGCTGGAAACAACAACTTGATTGATGTTCAAGCTGCGCTGGACGAGTTCAGAGAGCCTGGCCAAACTGTGAATATCAAATCAAATCAAAATCAAATCACTTTTTATTGTCACATCACATGTGCAGGCACACTGGCACAGCACATGCGAGTGAAATTCTTGTGTGCGAGCCCCACAAGCAACAGAGATGTGCAAACACAACAACACAAACGAGCAAAATACAAGAATGGCCAACCTGAAACTAATAAATATATGTACAATATATAATAGTATATGCATTTCTGGATGTGTATACTAAATATTTTCCTACGTGTGTGTGTGTGTGTGTGTGTGTGTGTGTGTGTATGTATACACATTTTTACAAATTAAATAGTAAAAAAATAAAATAAAATAATAATAATAATAATAAAATATATAAAATATACAGAGTTGAATATGTGCAAAACAAGTGGCATTTATATACAGTGTGGAGTGCATAATGTTGAAGTTCCAGTAGTGAAGCTGAGGTGTCTATGACGTGTTCAGCAGTCTGATGGCCTGATGGAAGAAGCTGTCTCTCAGTCTGCTGGTACGGGACCGGATGCTGCAGAACCTCCTTCCTGATGGAAGTAGTCTGAACAGTTTATGGCTGGGGTGACTGGAGTCCTTGATGATCCTCCCCGCTTTCCTCAGGCACCGCTTCCTGTAGATGTCTTGGAGGGAGGGAAGCTCACCTCCAATTATCCGTTCAGAGCACCGCACTACTCGCTGGAGAGCTTTGCAGTTGTAGGCGGTGCTGTTGCCATACCAGGTGGTGATGCATCCAGTGAGGATGCTCTCAATGGCACAGTGATAGAAGGTCCTGAGGATGCGGGGGCTCATGCCGAATCTTTTCAGTCTCCTGAGAAAGAAGAGGCGCTGCTGCGCCTTCTTCACTGTTTTGTTTGTGTGTACTGACCACGTAAGATCCTCAGCCAGGTGTACGCCAAGGAACCGGAAGCTGCTCACTCTCTCCACAGCAGCGCCGTTGATGGTGATGGGGGTGTGTACTTCTCTGCACCTCCGGAAGTCCACTATCAACTCCTTTGTCCTTGCGACGTTGAGGGTGAGATGGTTGTCTTGACACCAGTGGGTCAGGGCGCTGACCTCCTCCCTGTAAGCCGTCTCATCACCGTTGGTGATAAGACCCACCACTGTAGTGTCGTCCGCAAACTTCACAATGATGTTGGAGCTGTTAGTGGCTGTGCAGTCGTAGGTGTAGAGTGAGTACAGGAGAGGGCTCAGTACACACCCCTGTGGAGCACCAGTGTTCAGTGTGATGGGGGATGAGGTGATGCTGCCCAGTCTGACCACCTGGCGTCTGTCAGACAGGAAGCTAAGGATCCAGCTGCAGAGGGAGCTGCTCAGTCCTAGATCCTGCAGTTTCCTGTCCAGCTTCGAGGGAACGATGGTATTGAATGCTGAGCTGTAATCTACAAACAGCATCCTCACATACGTGTCTCTCTTCTCCAGGTGTGACAGGGCAGTGTGTAGTGTCAGGGCTATGGCATCATCAGTGGACCTGTTGTGGCGGTATGCAAACTGTAGAGGGTCCAGTGAGTCGGGTAGTGCAGAGCAGATGAAGTCCCTGACCAGCTTCTCGAAGCATTTGCTTACGATGGGGGTCAGGGCTACAGGTCGCCAGTCGTTCAATGAGGAGATGGTGGAGGATTTGGGTACAGGGACGATGGTGGCCATTTTGAAGCAGGCTGGGACTACAGACAGAGAGAGGGAAAGGTTGAAGATGTGCGTGAACACTCCAGCCAGCTGAGCCGCGCATGACCTGAGGACGCGGCCGGGAATCCCGTCCGGACCAGTAGCTTTGCGTGCGTTCACCTTCCTGAAGCACTTCCGCACATCCTCCTCAGACACAGTGTGCGCACTGACGTCATCCGCGGTGCGCACACTGTCCGGTCTCATGGTGTTCGCTGTGTCGAATCTAGCGTAGAATACGTTTAGATCCTCACACAGAGAGGCCGTGGTCTGCGGTGTGCTGGTTTTCCCTCTAAAGTCTGTGATCGTGTTTAGTCCCTGCCACATACTCCGAGGGTTGTCAAACTGTTGTTCCACCCTGTCCCTGTACTCACGTTTGGCTGCTTTGATCGTCTTCCGGAGTTGGTAATGTGCGTGTTTGTAGTCCGATGTGTTCGCGGAGGCAAAGGCGGTGTTCCGTGCCGCGCGAACATCTCCGTTAATCCAGGGTTTTTGATTTGGGAAGGATTTGACTGTTCTGGATGGGATGACATCTTCCACGCATTTCCTGATAAATCCACAGACTGAGTCTGTGTATTCATCAATGTCTCTGGCGGCCACGTGAAACATTTCCCAGTCCGCGTGATCAAAACAGTCCCGCAGCGCAGACTCCGATTGGTCCGTCCAACAGTGCACCGCCCTCCGGGTTGGAGCTTCCTGTTTCAGCTTCTGCCTGTAGGCGGGCAGGAGCAGGATGGAGCAGTGATCTGATTGGCCGAATGGGGCGCGGGGGAGGGCTTTGTACGCATCCCGGAAAGAGGTGTAACAGTGGTCGAGTTGCCGGTTTCCACGTGTGTTGAAAAGGATGTGTTGATGGAGTTTTGGTGAGACTTTCTTCAGGTTTCCCTTATTAAAGTCTCCGGCTGTGATAAACGCTGCCTCTGGGTGTGCGGTTTCCTCGCTGCTGATCGCGCTGTACAGTTCCCTGAGTGCTCGGTCAGTGTCGGCTTGTGGGGGAATGTAAACAGCCGTAATAATCACTGCTGTAAATTCCCTCGGTAGCCAGAATGGCCGGCACTTAATCATCAGGTACTCCAGGTCCGGTGAGCAGAAGGATTTGACCGGGTGCACGTTCGCATAATCACACCAGCTGTTGTTGATCATGAAACACACACCACCGCCTCTGCTTTTCCCAGTAAGATCCTGTGACCTGTCCGCGCGGTGCACAGAGAACCCCGGCAGTTGTATTGCGGAGTCCGGTACTTTGTCCGATAGCCAGGTTTCTGTGAGGCAGATCACGCAGCAGTCCCGCATCTCTCGCTGGAATGAGATCCGTGCCCGAAGCTCGCACAGCTTGTTCTCCAGAGACTGCACATTAGCCAGTAATAAACTGGGTAACGGTGGTCTGTAAGTGCGCCGTCTCAGTCGAACCAGAACGCCAGATCTTCTCCCTCTGCGTCGGCGTTTGCGGCCTCCAGGGCCAGAGAACAAAGGCGTCTCAGGTGAGATGAATGGGGGGTCTGCAAACGGAGCGTCCGTGTTGCAAAACTTGAACTCCGGAAAGTTATAAGAAAGACCGTCTTTTATGTCCAGTAAGGTTTGTCGGTCGTACACAAGGAGACAAGTGCTGCTCGTGAAAAAATAAAGGAAAAGTAAAATTAAACACAGAAGAAAGCCGTTGCTTGGGGGAGCTCGCGACGAGGCTGCCATACTCGGCGCCATCTTGAATATGAAGAAGAGCAAACTGCTCAGGACATCTCTTAAATTCTTGGCCCGTGTGGTATCAGCAATGGGAGATACAGACACCAGTGCGAGTTGTCTTGGAGCAGGCTTGGTCCAAAAGACAGACCATGGCGATGAGGAACTCATCTTTTTCTAACCAGTGCTGAGGTCCATCTGGGAAGAATTCTTCAGCAACTAAACTGGAATGGTAATCTCCCATGGATACTCAAAACCAACATGCACAACCCCAGACAGAATCATTTACACTCACTGCAAAATACAGGAAAGGCAAATAGAATTTTCTTTCAGACGATCGTTCCCAGAAGACCAAGCCTCATGGCAGTATGTCTTATCGTCATGTCTGCATCATTTATACCCTCAAACAAACTTCCCATTATTATTTAGGCAGTGTGCACAGCATGGCAATGCAGAATGTCCGACCACATATCAAAAAGTCATAGAAACAGAGAACTATAACACCACTTGCATCTTATCAAGCTGACTGCTTCTGGGTGCAGCATTTGGAAATTTTCCACAACGATCCTCTTTCTGGACATATCAGAAGCTTTTACACATGTTCCTGAACATCATGTCATGTGTGTCAGATATATAATCTGTTTGGATAGTGGAGGAAGTACTCCGAGAACCCGCAAACTTCACACAGAAATCCCCCAGATAACCAGGAGGTTTGAACATTCTTTGGGTGTTAATCTTGCAAATAAACAAAAAGAAAACAGTGAGATACATGGGTCAAAGTTAACAAAAGAAAGACATCTAATGCAAGACCAGTCAAACCAAAAAAAAGCATGAGCAGGCAAACAAGCAAGTGAAGCGCCATGAGTCAGAGGCAGTCTCTTTTTTGCACTTTACTGTCTGAGTAAGAAAAAGACTTCACTCTTGTTTGTAGGGCAACAAGGGAGCTTAGTCTCAAATCTGAACCAGTGTTAAAAGTTTTACTGTGTTCCTTCTTCATAAACCTGGAGGAACAATATCAAACTGCATCTGACATTTCATGCTTCTGCTGAAAAGAAGTGTTGGATGTGGAGTCCCACAGGAAAGTGCAGGCTTTAAGTCACACTTTATACAATTTGCCTCAAACCTTTGTAAAAGAATTAAAAGGAACTGAGTCAAGAGAGTCCTGTGTAGTGTGATTTGTAGGTAATATCTGCTGTAGTAAAATCAAAGTTACAGGCATAATAGACCTTGGGGAGCCACTGCTCCCAAATCAATCTGTAACACTTTGATAATACTAGACGAAGACAAACTATGTTGAGGGATTTGGCCTTGCATCCTTCACTGTAAAGAGACATGAAACACAAATGAAAGGGCTTCATGTAAAGACACTGTATACTTTAGCACAGCCATATAACAATTGAATGTAACACTGTCTCACAGTGTGAGACTTTTTAAACTACAATTTTTCACCAGACCTTCATGGAGTGTAAACGCAATGTGTAATTTATGTATTTAGTGGCATGCATTTATCCACACATACAGACATAAAGAATGTGAATAGTGTTTAAAAAACTGACGAGGATAACAGACCATGAAGCTGGAAACAACCCCCATGGGCTGGATGTCAGACAGCAATTCTGGAGCACGTTGGATGAAGTGGCAGAGAGTGTGGTGATTGGTGAAGACTTTAATAAACATGTAAGTGAAGGGAACACAGGTGAGGAGCTGCTGAATAGGTATGCTGTGAAGGACAAATGCAGAAGGATGTGGATTTACAAAAAGGATGGTGACCATGTACTTCAAGAAGAAGGAAGAACAAAGGGTCAAGTATAAGAGAGGAAGAAGGTGCACACAGGCGAACTACATCATATACAGAAGGTACAATCTGAAACAAACAGGAAACTGCAGGTGGTGTCAGGGAAACATGTAGCGAGGCAGCATCAGATGGTCATCTGTAGGATCACTTTAGAGACAATAAGTGAAAGCTGAAGAAGGAAGACTTCTCCACAGAGTTCAGGAAGGAATTGAGCCTACGCGTGGTAAGAAAGAGGGCGAGAAGGATGGATGAAGAAAAGTCAGTTAATCAGGAGGTGCAGAGGAGGAAGTGAGGTCAGCTATGAAGGGAATGAAGAGTAAAGGCAGCTGATCTAGATGAAATACATGAACAGTGGACTTTTTGACAAGACCGTTTCACATACTTTTGGAGAGGCACTAGTGCTGATTTTCATGAACAAGCGTGATGTGCAGAGCTGATGATGTGTCGTTGTGGATCTTGAGAAAGCTAATGATTGACTGCCAAAGGATGAATTGTGTAATTTACATATCATTTGGATCCCAAGAAGCTACTAGCTGCCCATCTTAACTGAACAATTTTGTAATGGATGTTTTGAGTTCTCACCTTTGAGAACTCCTATTTCTTTTTACTACTTGAAACTGATCACGGTTAAGTTCCCTCTTAACTAGCTTATAGGGCTTTTGAGTCACGCTGCAGTGCATTGTGGGATCGCGGCGCCATGTCAGTAGGCCAGAAAGCAAAACAAGCGCACAGTGTTGAAGTGTTGGATTCGGGACTGCCAGAACCATGCTCAAAATCAGCGCAAAAGACAAAGGGCTGTATCGCGACCGATTGTGCCCAGACGCCAAGAGACGGTACTTTGAAAAAATTGCGTGCATCTTTGTTACGGGCGCCAACCACTGTGACCTCGTTCTGTGGACACAGAGAGACCTTGCTGTTATTCGCGTCTTCCCTGCTGTGGATTTCTGGAAACCGCGCTTAAAGCAAGCACAAGACTTCTTTCGTAAAGCGTGCCTTCCTGAACTTGTTGGGAAATACTTCTGGAAACAACGTGCTGCTCTAAATAGCCTGTAATGTTTCATGTTGTGGTTAAAGATTGATGACAGCTGTGTGGTGCGATGTAAATAGTTTGCATTTCATTTTTATGTGATTGCTGTGTACATGTGAATAGATCTATAATAAAGAAAAACAAACAAATACACTATTCTTTTTTGTTTTATTAAAACAACTTCACACAAAGTACAACTATTTACAATGTACTGTACATCCAAAAAAACAGCTTTAAGAATACTCAACAGGAGCAAGTGTCATTTGGCCCTGGTTTGACAACCACACTGGGGTACATATTAACAAAACAAGAAGTGTTGTCTTCAGCCTCACATGATAAGAGTAATCGGATTGGCATTGTAGTGTGTAACATTTTGAACTTGTTGCGCTAACTACCTATTACTCGCTCAACATGAATTCTCAGGTGGGCAGTTGCTCTCGTTTGTTCAACTTCCCTTGCATCAAGTTGACAGTAGCCTTTTGTGAAAGCTGGAATCTTGACCTCCGCACTCATCATTCCTACAGCATCTCTGATGTCAAAGCCTCTGTCAGCCAACACTACGTCCCCTGGTAACAGCTTTTGAAGAATGCCACATCTCTCTGTGATGTGTTTATCTGATGCACGCCCCCCCCATCCCCTGGAAATGAAAGAAATAGCTCCATGGGGTGTAATCCCGATGAGGTATTTATGGTGTGTGTACCCTTGTAATGAGAGTATGTTTGTGCATGTGCCTTTAAATTAGATGGTCTTTCTGTTCGAATCTCAAAACAGTCAACAATGTTGGCTACTCGTTTTCCAAAGTTTCAGTAAACTGTGGAGGCATTGTGGCCTGCAGACAGTGCCTCTCAGGCCAGTGCACCAGTGCTCCTAAGCGGGCATACAAAACATCAATGGTATCGGTGAAGACAGAAGACAGTGTTTTGTGGGACACATCGAATAGATGACAAAGATGCTGGACTGGAAGATCAAGTCTCAGACACATCAGTGTGAGTAAGAGCATTTGGAAACCTGTCAGTGTCTTCGATATTGGCAGGAAATCTTTGACAGTGTTGAAGAGGGACATTAAGACAGCATAACAATGTAGTCCAGTAATATCTTACTTTTTCGGTATCGTCCTTTAAGAAAGTTTCATTCAGCTCTGTCTTTTGCAACTGTGCTCGAAGCAGTCTGTTCTCCTCCAGCAGCCGGTTTATTTCTGCTCTGCCCTGTTCATTGCACACACAATCCTTCGTCTGCCCTTCAGCTTCCGTGACGCTGTCACTCCCATCACCACTGTCCACATTTGCAGCTGGTACGTCAACCTCCACTTCTCCAACACAACTGCTGTCCACTGCCTCCATGTCATGGTTATTTTGTTGTTGTTCTTCTGTCAGACCTTCATTGATCATCAAGCCTGTAAGATAAAAATAGTGCATAGACATAAGGTTAATGTACACCAATATTCCAATGACAGGTGTGTGATTCATCTTTAAGTTATGTGCGGATTAGTGTACCATAAGAGCAATTTAGTATGTTTTTAGAGGGGGGGGGGGGTGTTTACCTGCAATGGGTGCTCTTTTTCGCTTCCGTTGTGTACGCCTTGCGACACAGGTCTGACACAGGTTTGTCGTCGTGCCCCATGTGCAGTGTTGGTGCCCAGTCTGGATTTGTTCCATTTCATATGCTGGTTTGCCTGCAATAATGCCAAATCAAAAGCTACTCAGTCGACATGACGTGGTTGTGCAGCATCACACATTAGCATGTTTTATCTCATTATCTATGACCGCAGCGCATTGAAAAAAAACACTAAAAGCCTTTTAATAGTGATATAAATTAATTTAGAACTCACCGGAGAGAAAATGCCGCGAGCAAACCAACAAAAAGCTGGCGATTGCACAGAACTCGATATCCGCTCGTCTCACCGCTGCAATCCATGCCTGGCGTCTTTGTTTGGTGATATCGGATACATGGGATCCCTCACGTTGCCGCCAGGATGGAAAACGATGAAAAAATAGCCCATTATCCACTTTCTTGCCTTCACGATCGTGAGATCTAACGTTGCAACCGACTACACAACATAGCTGAAGCTGTATCCTTTGTCTGGCCTACTGTCATGGCGGCGGGGGGCGTGGCCCGCCTCCTGTGACATCACGCTCCAAAGCCCTATTAGTAGCATACATAGTTGATAGACAGCTGCAAGAGCAGCTAAGTTGGATTAGCTGGCTGACTTTTCTGCCATGCACCTCCAAGGAGTTAGAACGCTGCTGAGGTTGCACAAAGAAGAGACTCCCCACACATAACAGTGAGCCTCAAATGATTACTTATTTAGCTACATATGAATGTGAGGATGTGAGTGGCTGTTCAGGCATCTGGGAAGGATCTCAAACTGGAGTACAGATGGCAGACAGTTGGTTTCATAAGCCTCGCCCTCTGTTCAAAGATAGGTGTTCACAGTGGACATAAGGGTTTCTGTTCTTGCTCTTGACGAAGGCGGTCGCACTTTTCTCCTCCTCCTCCTCCTCTCCCTTAGCTTCCCTGCTTAGCCTCTTATGTCCTTGTCTACTTTCGTGTTTTTTGTATTACTTTTCCCTGGAACACTCTCTCACAGTCTGTTCTCTAAAACCTAAAAGAGGAATTATGGATTTGATCAACTGGTCCCTAAATGCAATTGACACCCCCTTCTCAACGAGAAGTTTGGGCTCGGGTGAGCCTGAGTGCTGAAGATATCTACCTATTCGGAACCATGATAACAGGGTTCTGGCTGATCGGAGCTGGCTTGGCCCTGACTTATCAAAGAATTAAGAAAGTGAAACCAGCTGTTCAAGCCCCCACAAGGCTGCCCGCTGGGATTGGAACGATGGGAGAGGCGTGAGTTTCTCAAAATGGGCTCATTGAGTCAGCACGGATAAGATCTTGGAGAGGCTACGGCTGCTGTGAATACTCAGAATAAGATCTCTGACTGCAGACTGGATACATCTCAGAAGGGCTCGCTCGGAATAAAATCTCTGGGCGCAAATTGGATGACATCTCGGGGAGGCACACTGCCGTGAGTTCTCAGAATCGGCTCCTTGAGCACAAGAAATGACAGCATCACAGAACGCAAGTATGGCGAAGCTCGCGGCTCTCCAACAGGAGATTGAGAGACCAGTGTTGGACTGTAGAACTGCTTTGAAATTCATATGAGCTGTTCGCACTAAAGTAAAAAGCACCATCACTTCATGTGGAGACCCTCTCGGCGCCAGCTGCGGTCTCAAGGTTGGAGCTGAACAACAACACCCTGATAACGACTGTGTTTAGACTGTTCCCCCCATTCCCTACAAGGCCACCTGGGTTGGCTGGAAGACTGTTTACTTAGCCTGGCAGGGCGAAGGACACTGTCTCAGCTGAACTATGGACACACACACACATATACACTGATATGCACACACTCATCCCCCCTCCCTTTCCAAATGCCTTCGACGCTTATTCCCTTCCGATGCTGACAGGGATCAAGGAGACCAGCGCACAGGCTGCAGGCCCGGATGTACTGTCTAAGTCGGCGGTCTCTCACCTTTACCCGCCCTGTAGCTTGTCATGTGTTTCTTTGGTGTATTAAGAGTTTTTTTTATGTGCAGAGGTGTTTTTTTCTGTTCTTGAACTGATCTCCCTGTTGGAGCTCAGTCTGGGGGGAGTTATTTTTTTCTCCTTATCTTTCCTCATGTGGTGCATTTTCCATTGTTATACCTCTGACCCGTCTTCCCCATGTGATGTTTTGTGTAATGTATGTATGGTCGGAGGGTAAGATGGCGCCGCCATTGCGTGCAATAGGTCAGCAGCCTTATGAAATTTCCCCTGTAGGACTTATAAAGGTATATCAAATGGCTTCTTTCACTCTCTCAAACCATCTGTCCTCTCTGTCCAAAATGTGAACATTGGCATCCTCAAAGAGTGACCTTTGACCTTTAGATTTACCATTTAGATGCAGATGGACCGCCGAGTCTTGTCCCATGGAGGTGGCTCTTCTATAGCTGTGTCCCAATTTAGCGACCGTGTAGACTTCGTGGCCCCATAAATCCCAGGATTCCTAGCGCAGCGGTGGGTGTGGATATTTCTTTCGGAAAAAAGCGGCGGATGGCTGAAGCGGGGCGGCCAAAGAGTAAACTTTCAAAAGTAAGTACTGAATATTATGTCACTTATTTATGTGTGAATGTTTAATAACATTAAAACATTACTGTTGGTCACATGTCAGCAAAGTTATGTGACATTAGTGATGTTTGTACTAACTTGGTTTTAAAGCCTTTACTTTATACGCTGTTTGATAATTGACCTTAATCTTACAGAGAATGTGATGATTTTGTGGATGATTAAAGTCAGTCATATATCCACAAACACAACAAGCTGAAAGTCAGTGATGCTGCTCGGTTTGCAGTCCTGAACATCACGGCACAAGCAGGATTCACTGCACTGTTATTGTGAGCTGTGTTATATTGCTGCCTCTGTTCGGTGGTGTCGAGCCAAACGGACTTTAACGTGTGTTTGAACAAGCTGACGGTTCACTCGTTAAGCTGAAAGAAAGATGCTTTAATCACAGCAGTCACACATGTGTCCACTGCACCATCTGGAACTCTTCTTGTTTACACTCGTAATAACACAAACACTAAATCCTGCTTCTCTGGTGCTGTTGTGTAGCAGTGTGTACACCTGAGACTGTCACCTGTCTGTCTGTCCTGCACTCTCTCTCTGTTTCTTTCTCTCTGATTGTGGAATAAAAGTATGAACATGTGTTTATAAGTTGCACTTGTGTCTGAATCCTGCAGCTTATCACACATTTGATTTCCATGTGTGACGACTGCAAGTGTCCAGAGTGAGGACAGACTGAGGGACACACTGCTGCACATCATCTGTGAGGCTTTGCAGCCCTGATGATCCACCAGGACAAACTCAGCAGTGTATGAGGAAGAGGAGGAGGAAGAGCCAGCAGCAGCTGACAGATGGAGAGAATAGACAGACTGTTCCCTGTTTGTGAAGGACTGCTAGGAAAGTTTAACATAACTGTCTGTGCTGAATCAGTCTTATTAGGTAATGTTCAAATAATGTGATCATCCCAGTGTTTCCAGTGTGGGAGAAAGTACTCAGGGCCTTCAAGTTACACACTATGAAAGGCAGCAACAAGTTTAATGTTCAGAAACCTAAAGTATGTATCAGCAGCAGAATGGAGCTAAAATAAATGTTGGTTTCGGTTCTATGAAGCTTTGAGTATTTTGGATCAGTAGCACTGCTGTGTTTGTTGCATCATATTGCTGTAACTGTTTATATGCTTTATATATTCTGAGCTAAGTTGATCTATAGTGTTACATCATATTCTATAAGGATGTTATGTGTTTGTAGACTTTCTGCCCAGTTTGACCCATTTAGCAGAAGTCAGCCTGTTTAAGGCTCTGATATCTATTCTGTGTGACAGACCATGTAGGACCATGACAGGTCCTGAGTGATGTGGACACCCAGGTATCGGAAACTGTCCACTCTCTCCACTGGCGTGCCACTGATGATGAGGGGTTTGTAATTCCTCGCCTGCTTTGTAGTGAAGTCCATGATCAGCTCCTTAGTCTTGCTGATGTTTAGGAGGAGGTTATTCTCCTGGCACCAGGTCTCCAGGTTCCTAATCTCCTCCAGGTAGGCCGTCTCGATGTTGTCGGAGATCAGGCCCACAACAGCAGTGTCGTCAGCAAACTTGACACTGGAGGTGGTGTCTGATGTGGCTACACAGTCATAAGTGTACAGTGAGTACAGCAGGGGGCTTAAAACACAGCCCTGAGGCACTCCAGTGCTGAGTGAGATGGAGGGGGAGACTTGTTTTCCTACCCTCACTGTTGGGGTCTGTCTGTGAGGAAGTTGAGGATCCACTGACACAGTGATGAGCTCAGTCCTAGATCCGTCAACTTGGTGAAAAGCTTAGAGGGAATTATTGTGTTGAATGCTGAACTGTAGTCCACGAACAGCATCCTAACATAATTCCCTCTGCCAGTGTCCAGGTGACTCAGGGATGTGTGGAGCAGGTGAGATATGGCATCGTCTGTGGAACGATTAGTCCGGTAAGCAAACTGAAGTGAGTCGATGGTGGCAGGAAGTGAAGAAGTGATGTGATCTCTCATCAGTCTTTCAAAACACTTCATCACAATTGAAGTCAGTGCTACTGGACGGTAGTCATTGTGGCAAGCGGGCTGTTGTTTCTTTGGAACAGGGACAATAATGGACCGTTTGAAGCACGTGGGAACCACAGCTTGGGCCAGGGAGAGGTTGAAGATCTCCGTGAACACCGGTGCTAGTTGATCAGCGCAGGCTCTAAGGACCCGGCCAGGGATTGCATCTGGTCCTGCTGCCTTCCTGGTGTTCACCCTCCTGAAGGTGTTCCTCACGGCATGCTCTGTGATGACGAATGCATTTTCTTCACTGGTGCACTCCGAGCGCGCGCAGCCGTTTGTTGTTTTAATTGCTGCGGCGTCGAAGCGAGCATAAAACGTGTTCAGCTCATCAGCCAGTGAAGCATCGGCATTCATCATTGAAGAAGCTGGTCGTTTATAGTCCGTTATAGTCCGCAGTCCTTTCCACAGGCTCCTAGAGTCGCACTGTCGTAGCTGTGACTCTAGTTTTTCCCCGTAGCTCCGCTTTGCCTTTCGGACCGCGCTGCGCACGTTGTAGGACGCAGCCTTGTATAGGTCCATATTACCGGAGACAAGCCCTTCATTGTAGGCAGCGGTGCGTGATCTCAGAGCGTCGCGGATGTTTTTATCCACCCACGGCTTCTGGTTGGCAAACGTTCGGATGATAGTTCTTTCTGCTGTGTCGTCCGCTAGTTTCCCGATAAATCCCACAACCGCTTCCGTAAACATGTTGATGTCATCAGAGCTGCGCCGAAACATGTCCCAGTCTGCGTCATCCAGTGCGTCCTGCAGCGCGGCCACCGATTGGTCCGTCCAGCGAGCGACCTCCCTCCTGATTGGTGGTTGCTGCTTTAGCCTTTGTTTGTAGGCAGGCATGAGGAAGATGGCGGAATGGTCCGATTTTCCAAATGCCGGCAGGGGCTGAGCCTTGTAACAGTTCTTGAACGGGGTGTAGCAGTGGTCTAATGTCCTCGTGCCCCGGGTGGGGCAGTTGATGTGCTGGTGAAGGTTGTGAAATGTCCGTTTGAGATTCACTCTGTTAAAATCTCCCATAACAATGAGTGCGGCATCTTGGTGAAGTGTTTGTTGATGTGTGAGAGCCTCATGTAGCTCACATAAGGCAGTGTCCGAGTCCGCGTGAGGCGGAATGTAAACAGTGCAGGCAATGACCGCGGTGAATTCCCGAGGGAGATAGAAAGGGCGACATTTAACGATCAAAAGCTCCAGATTGGGCGAGCAAGAGCGTGTGAGTGGGGAGATGTTTGTGCTGTCACACCGTATATATAATACATCTGTATATACACTGTCAAAGATACTTGTCTTTAAATGAAGATTTAAGGTGATAGGAAATACAAATAACTGCAAGTTGAATCTTTACTGAAGCTCAGTATTTGACACAGTTCAAGCTCACTGCTGTAATAAATCATAATTAATATAATAATAACTATAATATTGTCCATATTATATTTACATTACCACAGTGAGATGATTTTAGTATCATGACCAACATTAACTAATTGTTATTTACTAACTAATCTTAAATGACTGTTCAGCACAGAAATGAAGCCCAACAATCATGTTTTACAGTCCCGTGGTCTCAGCCTCAGATACTCAACTAATCAAAGTGATGTCATAATAAAAACAAACGGACAAAAAAACATTTTTTCTCCTTCATGCTGTATGAAATGTTTCTCACGGTTAGTATCATGGTTGCTAGGCAACCTGAGCAGCGCGACGAAGACCAGACCGTCCCATTTCACAAGCCTCTCACTTCCACACTTCTCGTACTTCGTAGTACCCGCCGTACATAGTCCGCAAAGTGCGCGTACTCCGAAGCGTGAGGTCGCTGGATTGGGACACAGCTGATGTTGTGCCATGCGTTTGTGAAGTGGCTGTTTGGTCTCTCCAATGTAGCGGCCTGGGCATTCCTGGCTACACGGTACAGCATGCACTACGTTGTTAAGTTTGTGTTTAAGAGTTTTGTGTTTGGGATGAACCAGTTTGTGTCTGAGTGTGTTGCTGGGTCTGAAGTAAACTTAAAGATCAGATGTAATGTCTAATTCATTTCAGAAATTTAAAATCAGTTTTTTGGATCTGTGAATCTTGTTTTTCTTGCTTATTTTTGTGAAATCTAAAACAAACTAAAGTATAGAAATGTTGTGTTATTCACATGTTACATGTACCAGGCAGTTTGGCGAAGGATAAGCTATTTAGTTTGCTTTTTTTTTTTTGATAAATCGATGCATTGTGCTGGACTGGAGTCATCTATGCATCCATCAAGGCATTTGTTTATAATGATGTCGGTTAGATTCACTTACCTTTTATATTAGCTTTATAGCATCTAAGGGTTGGAAAATCAGCCATGTCATTCATGTAACAAATGCTCAAATCTTTTTCAATTCAAATCAAATCAAATCAAATCACTTTTATTGTCACATCACATGTGCAGGTACATTGGTACAGCACATGTGAGTGAAATTCTTGTGTGCGAGCTTCACAAGCAACAGAGATGTGCAAATACAATAATGTAAACAAGCAAAATACAAGAATGGCTACATCTGAAACTAATAAATATATGTACAATATATAATAGTATATGCATTTCTGGATGTGTATACTAAATATTTTTCTACGTGTGTGTGTGTGTGTGTGTGTGTGTGTGTGTGTGTGTGTGTACACATATTTTACAAATTAAATAGAGTAAACAATAAATAAAATATATAAAATAAAATATAGTTGAGACAATTTGGTTAAAATCACAATGAGCAGAAAATATTGAAGCAGCAGCACAGATCAGCTGATCACAGCGTGCGCAGAAAAGAAAAGAGACATATACGAGTGATCCTGTTCCCCACACTGCACTGCTACACCTGAAACAGGGTTAGGGCTCTAATATTATTATATAAATACATATATATAAAGCTAGAGAAGATGTTGAAGATGACAGCAACTGTTAATCAGAACACTCAGGGCAGTGACCCATCAAACTGGGTAGCTCCAGCAGATTCCAGATACAACATCCGAGGTCTCTGCCCAGAAGAGCATGGTCCAATCAGCTAACAGTAGAAACTAAAATATTACAGGCAGTGTGTTTCTATCGGCCACAAAAGATAAATACTGTGAGAGCATTTTCAGGCGTCTCAGTAATTCATCTTAGGTTAATATTGTGTAAAATCCCATGTTATTAAGGGATTGTCGAAAGGCACGCTTTTTAAAACTTGCTGTTGCTGTCCATACATACAGCTACTGCAGGTCTTAACATCCTTCACTTCAACACACTCTGAGCAGCAGAGCCAATGTTTGAAGTACAGCATTGACTTTTAATTAACATTCAAGCACAGCAGAGTGATTTTTTTAGTCTGGGTAAATTCTTTTATGTAAACGGATCCAATACCAGCTTTTCCCCTTAATAGCTGAGTGCTCATCTTAGCTAATGGCGTTGATTTACTCATGAGCTTAAAAACTACACGTTTAGCTTTTTAAGTTAAAAGTGTGATTTCTGAAAAAGTGCACAATACCTCAGGTCCTAATGTTGTTTAGTCCAGTTTACTGAAGAACACCTCATGTTGTCAGTTAGAAGCAGGCAGTCGTGGGTACAGTATGGGAAGTAGTAAATGCTGGATCTACTCTCAGCATTCCTACACTATCTGCAATTTCCAAACAGAGATAAGGAGTTTCTGTTACCACAGCTGTCAATCAAAGCTATCATCACGACGGTGCAGTTAGTAATTCAGTCATTAAATCCACCTTAGGAGAACGGTGACCCCTTGAACCCAAATCAACTAATAATGGCAGAATGCATCACTGGGAGAAACATTTCTTTTACGTTTATTGTAGAAAAAGGACAAGAGTGCAACGGTGAAGAGTCAAATGCATTCAGGACAGAAACAACCAAATGATATTGCTAACACACACGGACAGCACAGACAGTATGCTTATTTTAAATGTGAGTGCATGTTGATGCCAGCCCAGCAGCCAGACCCGGTCTTCAACAGGTAACAAAGGCAGTGATGAGCAGTCACACTGATGCCTCCATTTCTACCTGCTCGTGTTTCTAAAGTAGAATCATCATGGCGACCACTTTAAAGTCTCTTTTGGTTGTTTTTCATCTTAGATTTGTGTTGTGTGTTGTGTTGTGTTGTGTTATGCTCATGTATGTGTGTCCTTGTTACATCTCCCGGTGATGGGATGTGGGTTCAGGCTCATACAAGTTACAAAGCCTGTACAGGTATGGCAACCAAAATAGCCAGAGGGCACAGAAGCACAGCTCCACAGGCCTTAAGTAGTGCTCTGCTGGTTACCAATTAGCCCGACTCTGCGCAGCATCCAATCAGGACAGAGGAGGTGGAGCCTGGACAAAACAAAGAGTTAGTAGGGAGAAGAGACATCCTCCTGGGGGATGTAACATCCCCACCCAGAAAAACAAACGTATAAGTTTGTTAACCTTACACCATCACATTCTTGAGAGGGCATCGGCCACAATATTTTCACATCCTCTCCTATGCTTTATTTCAATGTTGTAGTTTTGTGAAATTAAAGCCCACCTCATCAATCATTGATTGTTGTTATACATACGAGAGGATTGTGATCAATGAAGACCTCTACAGGTTGGAAAGTAGATCCCACATACACATCAAAATTTTGAAGAGCCAGAAGCATGGCCAGAGTCTCCTTTTCAATTGTCGAGTACCGTCTTTGATGAGTATCGAACTTCTTTCCAAAGAAGCAGACAGGATGACTCACTCCTTGTCCATCATCCTGCACATTCAAAAGCATGTTGACACTCAGGACTCCAAATGAATGGTACCTTCGGGCTGCACAGGTTTGTCAGTGGTGTTACGACTTCAGAAAAATTCCTACAGAAACACCTGTAGTAACCAACCATCCCCAGAAATCTGCGCAGCTCACGGCGTGTTGTTGGCACAGGAAAGTTGAGGATGGCAGTAACCTTTGCACTGATAGGGTGAACCTTGCCCTGCCCTACTTCCTTTCCAAGGTAGGTCACTGTAGCCTTACCAAACTCGCATTTAGCCAAGTTGAGGGTCAAGGAAGCATCAGCTAAACGCTTGAACACAATGGTTAAAGTGTCGACATGCTCTGACCAGTTGGAAGAATAGATGACCACATCATCAAGATAAACACTACAGTTTGCCACACCAGATAATACAGTTAACATTAACCTCTGGAAGGTAGCAGGAGCATTTCTCATTCCAAATGCCATGACTGTATATTGTAAAAAGTGATCAGGTGTTACGAAAGCTGAGATTTCTGATGCTCTTTCTGTCAGAGGTACTTGCCAATAACCTTTAAGAAGGTCAAGCTTACTCACATAAGCAGCAGATCCGACGCTGTCAATACAGTCCTCAATACGGGGCAGTGGGAATGCTGCTTAATAGGCACTGCATTCCCAACATCAATGCCGTGCTCTATTACAGTAGTACGGGAAGGCATGTCCCCAAAGAGTTTTAAATGAAGGTTGGGGTTAGGGTTATGGGGTTAGTTCACGTAAGGAGTTGTAGTCGGGAACTTTACTTGCTGTTATCCATCTATCAAAAAGAGTAGCTTTTTCACGAGCAAACTCTACAAAAGTCTGATTTGCTGTTCTTTTGTGATTGCGAAAGCGTTGCCTATACGCTTCGGGAACAAGTTCATAAGCAGCAAGGATAGCAGACTTCACTAAATCATATTTCAAACTTTCTTCCAAAGACAAAGCAGAACAGACTTCTTGTGCTTTGCCTACCAATTTGCACTGAAGAAGCAATGGCCAAACTTCTCTCGGCCAGTGCAATGATGCAGCAACACGTTCAAACACATTGAAATATGTATCAACTTCTGATTCACGAAATGGAGGTACCAACACAATGTTTTTACTCACATTAAAACCACCTGGGTTTACATGGGAGGAGGTTGTTTCACCAATAGATGAATTTGCAGAACTAGGTTGAGTAGTAGTGCTTCTTGAAGTCTGTGCCTGTAACTCCAACTGACGCAGTCTGGCCTCCCTTTCAATCTGCAACTCCAGCTCCAACCTTTTCAGCTTTAACACCTTCTCTGTCTCTGCTTCCAACCTGCGAAGTTCCAACTCTGCCTGACGAGCTTCGGCTTTATCCTGAGCCTCCAATTGTAATTTAGCCAAACGTACCTTGTCTTGAACGAGGAGAAGATGGAGTAGCAAAAGAAGGTGTGCCATTAGTGCTTAAATTTTCCACCGTTTGTTGCTCCACAGCAGCAGGGTTTTGCCCTTCTTCCTTTAACACAGCAGGCCATCAGCACACCATCTTAGACAGGGACTCTCAGGTTTTACCTTTGATGAAGCAGGAAGTCCAGTAAAATTGTCAGCTTATGCTGATGATGTTACGGTTTTTATAACCAGTCAATATGTGATATTACCACACTCAGACAGACACTGGATTTGTATGAGCGAGCATCCTCCGCGAAGGTTAACTGGTCAAAGTGTGAAGGTTTCATTTTGGGAGGGTGGGTTGATGAAGAGGAGCCAGTGTTACCGGCAGAATTACAGTGGAACAGGGAGGGACTGAAGTGTTTGGGAGTGTTTTTGGGAACTGATCCTTTCAGGGGAAGAACTGGGAGGGTGTTATTGAAAACATTGCTGCCCGGTTGTCTCGATGGACTTGGGTCCTGCTACAGTTGTCTTACAGGGGAAGGACTCTGGTTGTTAATAGAGATGGCACGATACCACTTTTTTATGTCCGATACCGATACCGATATCATAAATTTGGATATCTGCCGATACCGATATGAATCCGATATAGTGTTTTTTAATCAACAAAACTGTTTTTTAAATATCTTGCTGCATTTTGTATAAGTTCATACTCACGTTTAAAACAACAACTACACTAAAGCTATTCTGTTATACCTGTATGCAAAAAAAATATTTCATAGTTCAGCAATACTGATCAATCTAATAAACTTAAACCTACACCATCCTCCCTATTCTGGTATTTTAAAGAGTACTTAGCATGAATATTAAGCAACCTAACTAATAGGGTTCCAACTCCCAGCAACAACAAAAATAAATAAATAAAAAATAGGGAACCACCCCTCACGCTCCACCTCATGATGCTTAATCGACGTAATCAACCTTAATTTGATGCAGTGTGAAAAAAAAAGCTCAGAAATCAATTATTTTTCAAGAAATATTAAATAGATTCAACATCTTTCTTCAACAAAATTGCAGACTGCACAGATGGTACCTTCCCAAAGGAAAAAGTACTATAGCTTACTAGGGTATATATATTAGACTTAATAGTTACTATATACAGTAATGGACTTCTATTCATTTTGCATCAAATTAAAACTTTGGCTGTCAGATAATTATTTATTAAAAGCTCGACATTTTAAATGAGAATAAGAAAGAAAAGTATGTCTTTGTGCCCCCTTTTCCCTGTTAATGCCCCATCGGCCCCCCTGGCTAAACTTTGCTAGATCCGCCCCTGCACAGTTACCAGCGTCAGCTGTAGAAAAAGATCCTGGAGTAGAAAGTAATATTAGATAAATTCTAACAACAGCTGATCAAGCTTAAACGTGCTGCTGTTTTTCAGCCGCTGGTTTGCTCTTTCTGGTGCAAAGTGGGCCAAAAGCAAACTAGAGACACGGACTCGCGACAGAAAAGCCGATCAGCTGATCGTTAAGCAGTTTCATGATTGAAGTAGCAGCAAGAAGAGGCAGTCGCTTGTTAAGCTTAACGCAGGAATGCTTTACAAACATTCAGAGATGGACTTACACAATTGCTTTACTTCTCTCGGGATAACTTTGTCGGAGATGAAATGCCGGGTTGCTAGCAAAGCTCCACATGCTATCCAGACCACCGACAGGTCCCGCATGCCACAGCCGCTCTATCACGTGATGCATACTGCTCCGACGTGCTAACGTTCTGAGGTGAGTTACGGCGTGTTGCAAGTTTTGTGAGGTGCTTTCGTGATATTTAATGGATCGGATTACATTTTTTATTTTTCTCCGATATCCGATCCAGTAATTTAGGTCAGTATCGGACCGATACCGATACGTAATATCGGATCGGTCCATCTCTAGTTGTTAACAACCTGGCCGCTTCTGTACTCTGGCACCGTGCCACTGTTGTTGAAGCTCCAGCCTCTCTTATCAAGGAGATACAACAAAGACTGGTTAATTTCTTTGGAGGAGGGTTTCATTGGATTAGGTCTGCTGTGCTGTCTCTACCTGTGTCAGAGGGGGGTCAGAGTTTGATTGACCTTCGCAGCCGTATCACAGCGTTCTGTCTTCAGACAGCACAGCGTTATCTTTATCAAAGACAACAACCACCCTGGTTCAAGACAGCAACTACGCTACTTCACAGAATAAAGGACCTTGAGAGACTGTTCTCAATTTTATGGTGATGTTGGTGAGGAGCCTCTTTTTTACAATCCCTTGGTGTCAGGCAGGATGCTCAGCACTGTTAGTGTGCAGAGGTTCCTCGTCAATGCTGGTCTTACCAAGCTGGCGGGCCTGAGGACGGCGGGGCAATGGAAAACGGCTGCCAAGCTGGCTCAGGAGACTGGGGTCAGGTCTCTGCGCTTTCTGGAGAAGCTGGTGGAAGAAGTCATGGGTGGTCTTCCTGGACTCGTAAGGGCTGCGCTGGGAACTCGCTCTGCAGGTGGTCAACCAAGTTCAGCTGACTTTCCTTCGTTGTCTGTTTGTGCTGCAGTTGGGGAGCAGGATGTGGAGGGAGGCTCTCTTCTTTCCTTCCGAACACCTGTTCTGGGTGACCTGTCAAAGATCTCTAAGAAGGCTATATATGAGGTGGCTGTAAAGGTGCTGAACAGGGGATTGTTGGCTGGTGTTCTGGAGTCGGAGTGGTCAGGTGTGTTGGCTCCAGGGTCATCTCCAAGGGGCAGCTGGAGGTCCCTGTACAAACCTCCCATAGAGAAACGCAGTGCGGATCTCCAGTGGAGAATAGTGCATGGGGCCATGGCTACGAACACACACGTGGCACATATGGATCCATGAACAGGGAACCACTGTCCTTTCTGTCTGACTGAGGACACACTGCAGCACCTGTGGCTAGGCTGTTCCAGGCTAGCTGGCCTTTTTTCATTGCTGCGGCAGTGGCTTGCTGGCCTTGTTTTGGAGGAGGGTCTCTTTATCCTGGGTCCGAGGTACTCTGCAGCGCAGCGTAGGAAGGTTGGCTTGATTAATTTTTTAATTTTTAATTTTTGTCTTCTGGTTTTGTTTTCTTTTTTCGTGTGTTTATTGTATTTGGGTGGGGTTGGTGTGGGAGGGGAGGGTCGTTCATATGTTGATTTGGCATTCATTTTTGGTTATGGTTGTAAGTTGAGGCATTGATATAATAAAGGTGTGTCAAAGGTCAAAGGTCTCTCTCCCTCTCTGTAACATCAAATCAGACTAAATGTTTATTTTTTAGGTTGATAAATATAAAAACATATTTGTTAACTTTAAGAGTAAAGAGAGAAACTGTCTGTATTTCTTAATTGTAAATGGCACCAAATTGTGTTCAAAACTGAGCCACACTTATGGAGCTCCACAGTTCTTCTCCTGGTGTTTTGGTTGACATCTCTTGATGGTCCCATTCTTTAACATGGGACCATGTTAAAGAAACAGGCTCTGTGTTTTGCCTTATATGCATCCACTGGTGTGCCACCAATTTACTCACATGGACTCTACTAACCAATCAGAAGCTTCTTCAGCTCAGAATGGAATCATCTGGAGTTTTCTTATTAATTAACAATAAACTTAAAACATTTGATGAAAGTGATAAAAATAGAAGCTCTGTCTCTCTTTATTCTGACATTTAACTAAGTCAAAAGATATTTCAATATTTATTTATCCAAAACAAAACAAGTTTACTCTAAATTGATGTTGTACAGTAAAAAAAAATGTTTTTAT